>NC_077228.1:121714919-122044919 GCF_027887165.1 Monodelphis domestica | reverse complement strand
CACATTCAAAAGGAAGCAAGGAAGGAAACAAGAATTAATTAAGTGCTTACAATGTACCTACCCGGTACTCTGCTAAGTGCTAGAGATATAAATACATACAAAAAATTTTAAAAAGATTTTTCTTCCCTCAAGGAGCTTAATTTTGTTGTTGTTGCATCATCTGAATGTATTTTATTTTATTCCCTTTTTTTTTTTAGAAAAATTTTCCATGGTTACATGATTCACGTCTCCCCCTCCCCCAGTTTTTTCCTCCCCCTTCCCAAATCTGAAAAGCAATCCCCTTGGGTTATACATATATCATTGTTCAAAACCTATTTCCATGTTACTCATATTTGCAGCAGAGTGATCCTTTAACATCAAAACCCTAATCATAGCCCTATCGAACTACTTGATTGACCATATGTTTTTCTTCTGCATTTCTGTTTCCACAGTTCTTTCTCTGGATGTGGATAACTTTCTTTTTTATAAATTCCTCTGGATTGTCCAGGATCATTGCATTGCTGCTAGTAGAAAATTCTGTTACATTTGATTGTGCTATAATGTATCCATCTCTCTGTACAATGTTCTCCTGGTTCTGCTCCTTTCACTCTGCATCAATTCCTGGAGGTCTTTCTAATTCACATGGAATTCCTCCATTTTATTATTCCTTTCAACACAAAAATATTCCATCACCATCAGATAGCACAGTTTATTCAGCCATTCCCCAATCGATGGACACCCCCTCATTTTCTAATTTTTTGCTACCACAAAGCGCAACTATAAATATTTTTGTACAAGTCTTTTTCCTTATTATCTCTTTGGGGTACAAACTCAAGGTCAGAGGATAGGCATTCTTTTAAAGCCCTTTGCACAGTTTCAAATTACCCAATTCACAACTCCACCAGCAGTGTATTAGTGTCCCAATTCTGCCACATCTCTTCCAACATTTTTCACTTTCCTTTGCTGCCATATTGGCCAGTCTGCTAGGTGTAAAATGGTACCTTGGAGTTGTTTTAATTTGAGTTTCTCTAATCAGGAGGGATTTAGAACATTTTTTCATGTGCTTATTGATAGTTTTGATTTCGTATGAAAACTGCGTATTCATGAAGGAGCTTAAATTTTAATGGGGGGAGAAGTCAATAATAATAAGTGGTCTGAAAAGGGAGGGCAGGGGGAAGGAGAAGGAAGGAACCCTGTTTTGGGTATGGTTTTGAAGTACAGAGAAAATAAGGGAAGAATGAAGGCTCCTCTACAAAAATGGAGGCTCCCAGAGGAATTCACCTTTGAGAGAAGGGGTGATGTACTCTTGAGTAGGAACATATTAGGGTTAGTGTTGTCATGGCAGGTGATAAGCTATCAGAGGACTAAGAGACTTATGGAAGGGAGGGAAGTTCCAAGATGAGCTAGCACTAGTTGGGAAATGGTTTCAAAGTCAAAGTCAGGAATAGGGCAGTAGGGAAAAACAACAGTCAACATAGTTTAGCCTCCCTAAAGATTTTGAAATTCTAATCCCACCTAGGTAATACTGTTTTCTTAGTTTCTGGTGACCTTTCCCGGGAGATTTATCGGTGGCATTTTGTAGCGGAAGAAAGATTGGATTTAGAATTGGGGGACCCAGGTTGAAACTCAGACAGTGCTATCTTCTTCCTTTGGGGGAAAGTCTTCTGGTCTCTAATTTCCTTCTCTATAAAATAAAAGTTTTGATCTACCTTTAAATCTGTGATTCTTTTGGACATGGGTAACCTCATCTTACTATCACAACACTGATAGCATCCAGTGGGAGGTGTCAGTGACTATATAAAGAGTGGGTGTACCCGGTTGCAGAATCTCCCCTCTCCCAAAGGAAGGTGGAGTCTCCTAGGGCAAAGCATTCTTGGCATGAACAGACAGAGTTGGGTTTATTTGAAAAGGAAAGAGTTTCAAATATTTGTTAGATAGGATCAGTTGTGCAAGTTGGAAAAAGAGTTCTTGCTTTTACATGGACATTTTTGTAGTCCCTGGATTTCAGCATCTAATATTCTAGGAAACTACACATTTTACCCCAATACACGTCTTCCATACAAGAGAACGTTTCCTGAATTCTTTTAAAAAGGGAACATTAAAAATGAAAGGGCCAGAATATCATGGTGGAAATCAATTTGCCTTCCTGCACATATTATCTATTTTGCTTTTTTATTTGTATCCTGGGTGTCAGTCATCTAATAAAGACTTAATTAGTGCTTGCTGATTGATTGATTTAGGGTCAGAGAAGATGACTAAAGACTGGCTGAGGCTTCTTGCACTAGTGGCTGCTTATTTGTAGGAATTTTATCCTTTTTGTGACCTGCTAAGTGGGGACAAGGTTTGGGGGAGTGTTTAGAATGATTTTTCTAAATGTATTAATCTTGAAGTATCTCAAACTCGGGTAAATGGGGTTAATTGAGGACAAAATATTATAGAAGTCTTGGTATAAGAAAGTCTCAGCTTTCTGGAAACCTAAGAGAATTCAGGATAGTCAATTCTTCTAGGTAGCTGAGGTTTTGCTTCTTAAAGAATCCAATTGTTATTTAAAAATTTTTCGATGTAAATATTTCCTGTGTTCTTAAATAGAATATTCTAAACACCATTTAACCTTTGCTTGATGACCCAGGATAATCATGAACATCAGTTATTTTTGTTGTATAGTAATGCACTGCTTCCCTCAGGGTCTGCTGAGATGTGGAACACTTTTCCCCTACACTAAAAGGTTTCAGATTACCACAATTGTTGTATGTATTTATCAAAAATAATTTTTCTCTTTCCTTGCTGGAAGTAAACATTTTTCACTGATTGCCTATGATGACTTCTCTCTCATTTTCTAGTTTGTTTTATTTTCTGTTTGACTACATACTGAAAAGTAAGAGTTTTTAACAGGCTTGGAATGAGGGGTTCTTATGAGAAAAGTATGTTATCAACTTTTAGTATTCATACTTTGTGTCATCATTTTTGACTGCTCAAGTTTATCGTTTTTGTTTTTAGTTTGTTTTTACTCCCTTCCTGATTCTTGACAGTGTTCTGAATAAATGGGATTGAGAGATAATTGGGTTATGGATAAGAAGTAATAATAATAGCTAAAATTTTTACATGTATGTATTATGCATACTACGTGGAAGGCACCACGTTAAGAACTTTACAAAAATCATCTCATCTGATCCTTGGGACAGCACTGGGAGGTAGTGCTATTATTGTCCCTATTTTACATATGAGGAAACTGAGGTAAAAAGAAGTTAAAATGACTTACTTAGTGTCATTTACCTATTAAGTGTCTGAAGTTGGATTTGTCCCATGTCTTACTGACTCTGGGCATAGCACACTATGTACTGTACCCCAAAGTGAAATACTTGAATACACTGGAAGGAAGTTTTCCTTTCAAACTTGATAAATTTCTTAGGAAACAAAAGTGATGAGGAAGGTGGAAGTATTATGGTAAAAAATATACTCAATAAAATTGGCATTTATATAACCCTTTATGATTTGCAAAGTAGTATACAAATATTTGATTTTTACCCTCCTAATAATTCTGGGAGGTAGGTGTTGTTATTATCCCCATTTTATAGATGAGGAAACTTAGACTGAGAGAAGTGCCTTGCCATGATCAAATTGCTAGTAAATGTCAGTTTTTTCTTCCTCCAAGTCCAATATTCTATCTGTTGTACTATCTAGCTACCTCAATTATGGAAAAAAAAAATCAGATGGGAGAGGAAGAAAATGGGTTAATGACAAAAAATGTTTGTTGTGCATATGTGTTTATCCTTGTATGTAAGTTTATATGTTTATATAAATAACTACATATATATGCACACATTTTCTCAATATATAATATAAACACATACACATATATGTATTCATGATTAGTTATTCTAGTCCCTATTTGGGGTTTTCTTAGCAAAGATGCTGGAGTGGGTTTACCATTTCCTATTCCAATTTATTTTACAGATGAAGAAACTGAGGCAGACAGGGTTAAGTGACTTGCCTAGGGTCACATAGCTAGTAAGTAAGTGTCTGAGGACAAATTGGAACTCAGGAAGATGTGTCTTCCTGACTCCAGGTACAGTCCTCTATCCAATGTACCACCTAGTTGCTACATCTATACTATATACACACATTACACATACATATATAATATATATACACATATACATATACACTTATATGCATGTTTAGCAACTATGTAGTTCAGTGTATAGAGTTCTGGGCTTCAAATCTGGCCTCTAAAACTGGACAAGTCACTTAACCCTCCTTACTGCAGTTTCTTCATCTGAAAAACGAGCTAACAAAGGAAATGGCACACTACTTCACTATCTTTACCAAGAACCAAATGGGTCATGAAGAGTTGGTTACAACTGAAAAGACCCACCAACAGCACACATATACTTTTCTTTAGCAGTCAAAGGTAACTGTTGGTATTCTAAGTCTATCATAGGAACAATACTTTGTTTTGACTTTTATTTCCTTTTAAAATATCATCATTTAATCTAAAACCCCCCCAATGTTTAGTGATGTGACTTCTTTACATAATGATTTTATGTATCATCACAACTCAGTGGGCAGAGCATGGCTAAGTCAAACATAGGGAAGAAAATTATATACAAATTGAAAAAAATTTATAGACTAATTTTGAGGCAAATTCCTTAATGGAATTCCTTCTGGTTAATTTTTAGGAAAATATAGAAAGAAATGCTTAAAAAAAATAAGTAACCACTGTTCCCTTGCCTCCCTTTGATCTCCTTTCATCACCTAAACACACACCTTACTTTTCTTCTCCCTCCCATCAAAAGCATCAAACTTTCCTCAGGCCCATATTGTATTTATACATAGGTTTACACATGGGATGAACAAGTTGCATCAGTTTTACCATTTCATGAATTGACAGGCCAGGACTGAATAGTTCTGAGTTGTGCTCAAGACCTGTAGTAATATAAAATACTGGAAAAATTCCAGAGGTTGTTGGTAAATAGAGGATTCGGCTGAACAATAATTATCTACTTTGGGGTATTTTAGGCCTTTATCTTAGGGGAAAACAACAATAATAACAATAAATTTTATACCTCCATTGGCCAGGGGAAAATTAAAAACAAGAAAAATGAGATGTAGTCATTTAACATTGGTATTTCACATCCAAGTACATTTCCTTGGGAAAAACAAATGGGTTGCATTTGGTGTCTTTTGTTGTTGTTATTATTGTTATTTTGTCTTGTAACCTAGTAGCATGTCCATGATAAGGCTGAGGTAATCCAATTTAATGGATTGTTCAGTACTTGGCTGTTATTATTTTCCTGTTTTCAAGAGAGGATAGTTCACTTTCCTGTGTTATCAAGAGAGTTGTCTAAATGAGCAAAAGACATTTTTTGTGTTATAAAAATCCTTATTTTCCTCTATCATCATCCTGATTTCTCAAAGACACATTTGGAAAAAATAAATGAGCACAGGAAATAATGAAGATTGCTATTTTATGAGACATACTCTTTTGCCAACTTGGGAAATTATTTATGGTGAATAGAAACACTCTCTTCTTTCATTGTTAGGAGTTTGCTTACTCTATTGGTTTTTCTCTTTCTCTCAAGTCCTCTTCCAATTCTGATTCTATGATTCAGTAGAAAGCATGAATAATTGTAACACAAATATGACATCTCTAATCACTCGATTCTTGGTTTGGTCTACAAACATGTCCAGATCTCTTCCTTCAATCCCCTCACCTTCCCCCAAAAGTCTACCCCAAGGATCTTTCTATACTGGTGGTTCTACTTTCATATTATCCATTACTGTTACAATCCCATAATTCTTGGCTTCTGATGCCACTACTATACTGAAATTACTCTCTTACGTACTACTAATGATCTCCTGATCCCTCAATTCTGTGTTTTTTTTAATGGTCCACACCTTCCTTGCCTTCTTTGGTTTTGGTGCCCTTCATCACTTTTCATTCCCTTTGGCTTCCAGGGCACCAGTTCATTTTGATTTTTTCCCATCTGTTTGTTCCTCCTCAGTTTCTGGATCATCAGTCATCTTAAGTGTGAATGTCTTTTGAAATCTCTTCTACTTCTACATTAGACTTTGGGATCTTATCTGCCTTTCCCATGGTTTCAATGATCGTGTCTCTTCAGATAACAGAGTGAGAATATATATGTGTATGTGTGTGTAAATAAATATATTCACTGAGTCCTAACCTGTTTCTTGAATTACTAGATTTCTACTGAATAATTCCATTTGCAAGTTCTGTAAATTTCTTAAATTGAACATAATTAAAATGTTAGCAACCTCTCTTTACTCCCCTACCCAAACCAAATCAAATAAAAAACCCACAACCTTTTTCTTCCTCCATGCTATCCTATTTATGTTGAGGCAATCCCATTTTTCTAGTTCTCTATGTTTATAATATGAAATCTAACTTTCTCATTGATTCTTCTTTTTCCTTTTCCTCCTGCATCTGATTAGATGCCAAGTTTTGCTGATTCTCTCTTCATAACATCTTTAATATCAAACCTTATATCACCCTTTATGTGTCTGTCCACCTAACTCATCTTTACCATGTTTCATCCATTATATATATATATATATTATTATATATTATCCAATCCATCCTTTACACAAATGGAAAAAACAAACTTCCCTAGACACAGCTATATTGTTCTTGGCTTAAAAACCTCCCAATTACTCTTAGAACAAAACTACAAACACTTTTACCTCACTTTTAAAACTCCGCATTTTCTGGCTGCAGTTTATTTTCACAGACAGTTTTTTTTTTTTTATTATAACTCCCTTCCATGCACTCTAAACGTGACTTTCCGTAGTCCATCTTTAGGCATGCATAGAAGTGATCTTTATTTCTGGATGTATTCCTTTCTCATTTCTGCCTATCACAATCCTTCTTCCTTCAAGGTCCATTTGTGGCATTATGTTTCTCTCTTTAGATCTTCCAGTTAGCCCCTCTCCTCAGTTACCAGTGCCCTCTCTTTCCTCGAACTACCTTGTGTTATACTTATCTGTATACATGTTATATCTTATAGTGAAATGTCCACTCCTTGATGGCAAATATTAGGGTATGTGTATATATTCATTTACACATATACCTGCATATATATATATACATATATATATATATATATATAATCTTTAGCATAGCATAATTCCATATACATAATAAGTATTTGTTGAATGGAATGGAATGAAACGGAATATTTACTTTCTTCCTGTAATGATTTAGCTATTCATCTTGAAGAATCAGGATTACCATGCTCTCTAATGGTTAGTGTCAGTTTTGGAAAACTCTCTGAAGTCCCACTGAAAATCACTGGCTTCTCCCATAGTCACAAGAATGGCACTAAAATAGAAATGACAATTTGGGCTGTTTTTCCCCACTGGAAATAGGTGCATCTGAAAGCAGATTGGCATAGTAGATAGTTTTAGATTCACAAACACATGATTTGCGGACCTACCTCTTATTTATACTGGCTGTGTGATTCTGGGCAAGTCACTCTCTAAGATTCTAAGTTACACAGAAAATACTAGTTGGCACTGGTAGAGGACGTTCCTCACTTAGACATCCCAACATGAATGAAATCTGGTCCCCAAACAAATTAAAACATATATAAAATGAAATTTTAAAAAGGTATATAATCTTTTGCCTATTCAGGATTAGGTCCTAATTTTATAATTCATCGTGCTAGCCTGCCCTTTAGTTCCAAAGGCAAGTGTCTGAGTTTTGGTGATAAGAGATGCTTTATGGGTATAGTTGGATAAAATTTTGGTGCCCTTTTATTTTTTTTTAATTTTATTTAATTAAGAAATTTTTTCCATAGTTACAAGATTCATGTTCTTTCCCTCCCCTCCTCCCACCCCCTCCTGTAGCCAATGCTCAATTCCACTGGGTTTTACATGTATTATTGATCAAGACCTATTTCCATATTATTGATATTTGTACTAGGGTGATCATCTTATTTGTAGGCTAGGGATGGTTTAAGTGATCTCTTTGAGATCTCTTCCAGCATCCTGTTGATATAATTCCGAGGAGCATGTGTCTGTTTAAAGTGCCCTGAACTTCATATTTTCTTGGTTTGAAAAAGTTAAACATTTGAACTGTGCATTTGTGCAAGTTCAGCAGCCTTATTCAGAGAAGTTTAAAAATACACATTCGCCCCTGTCACATGTTGATTCTCTCCATAGATCATATATCTAAAATTAAAACCAGATGGCTGAGTATTTCTAAGAGAGACGTGAGAACTGTGTACCATTGTTGATTTTAAAGATGCTATTCTTCAACTACTATCGACATATCGATGGTGTTTATGCTTTAGATTGTTTTTTTTTAGTGGGATTGGGAGATTAAGTTCATAAAGCCATTCAAAATATTCTTGAAGAATGTGTGTGTGTGTGTGTGTGTGTGTGTGTGTGTGTGTATGTATGTGTATTGCAACTAGGGTTATGGGGGGGGTTGCTTATGTTTCACAGAAAGAATTTTTTCTCTGCTAGAAGTCAGTATTGAAAGTAGGTGACACCTAGCCTTCCTTCTGAGCACTGTCCTACTACTTTGTGGTTCTCAAAGCATTATCTAGGGGACCACAAAGAGAGGGGAGTAGTAATACTTAGGAGGATCTTCTGGCTAGTATTATTTTTATAATCATACTGAGACATTTTAATTTCAAATATGGTAAATATCAATAGATATAGACCATATAAGCAAAAACTCCTTGGGATCTTGGATTATTTTTGAGAGTGTAAGGAAGTTGAGAGATCTAAAAGTTTGAGATCTGTTATAACCAATTGAGTTAACTCATGTTAGTTGGTCAATAAACAATTATTAAGTGCCTACTATGCACTAGGCATTGTGCTGAATTCTAGAGAAATAGCACAAGTGGTAAGTACTGTGCTAGCCACTTCACAATTATTATCTCATTTGAACCTGGCAACAACCCTGAGAGGTTTTTCTTGTTGCTGTTCAGCCATGTCTGACTCTTTATGACCCCATTTGGAGTTTTCTTGGCAAAGATATTGTAATAGTTGACCTCCCCCCCCCCCCATCTCCTCCCTCCCCCCCCCCCCCCCCCCCCCCCCCCCCCCGCCAGACAGGGTTAAATGATTTGTCAGGGTTACACAGCTATTAAGTAACTGAGGCTAGATTTGAACTTAAGAAGAAACGTAAACTTTATCCATTGTGCCACCTAACTGCCCATCTTACAGATGAGGAAATTGACGCAAAATAGGAGAATTGACTTGCCCAAGGTCACACAACTAGTAAGTGTCTGAGTTCACAGATGAACTCAAGTCTTGTTGATTCCAAGCCTAGTATTCTATCACTGTGCCACCTTGCTGCCTCAAAGTAAAACAATCAATATGTGAATTTGACTTCAGGCTCTGATTGTTGATTATGGAACTTTGGGTGGGTCACTCTATTCTGGATTCCTTCCACAGGTAGTCAATGTGTAATCTAAGGATAAGCAATGCAAGTCTACCTTGTAGATAAACATAAAGATCTGCCAACATAAAGTGCTTAAGAAATGGTTAATGCCTTTCAGGCTGTTACTTAATCAAATCATATGCTCTAGCATCTCTGTTTTAAACTTAAAAAAAAAAAAATAACCTGTCACGTGAAGGAATGTAGAGCAGTCCAGGATAGTGTTTTGCAGTGTTATATATTAGTATCTTGACAACCTCTGTTGAAGCCTGAGGTACTGGCATGGAGCAGTCCATCAACATAAAATTGAAAAGCTTTTATTTATTAATTTTTAAATGCCTATAAAGGTTTCCTCTTAATATCTGTGTATCCCTGGGGCTTGAGGCAGGGGAGAAAAATTCTCCATAGTGGAATGAGAGATTTGTGAACAAACTGGGTGGCTGCACAATGACAGGTCAGTGCTATCATTTGGGGGCAATTACGAAAGTTGGGAGTGAGATGAAAGTGAACCTCCTATAGTACAAAAGACCAAATAGGAGAACTGTCAGAACATTTCAGTTTTCTAATGAGTTTCCTGAGCCATGCAGTTATAGTATTATTGGCACAGTGCTAGATGCTAATGACCTTCCTTTGTTATTGTTGCTTCTTGTGGTGACTATGACAACTTAGTCAGAATTGTAGGATCATAGCATCCAAATTTGACTACATAAACTTAGGATCATAGTCAGTGCTAGAAGGGATCGTAGAAGCTCTCTAATCTATACCCCCTCCCCCTGCCCCATTTTACAGATGAGGAAATTGAGCCCTAAAGGGTACTAAGTGGTTTTCCTAAAGTCGTAAAGGCTAGTAAGTGATAGAACTGGTATTCATCTTCACATTCTACTCATGAGTGGGTATCAGTTTGCCTGTTAAACTTGTCACTTTAATTAAATATGGTAACAAAAGTTTTAAGGTTAATCATGTTGAAAACATGGGACTATAACAACTGTTTTCAGAATTTGGTCATTTAAAGAATTTTCTGAAAAGGAAAAATAAAAGCAATAGTTTTAAATCAATTGAAGAATCTGTGTTGTTTCTCCATTAACAACTTTTTTTAATTTAAAAAAAGAGAAAAAGCCAGGTCTGTATATTTAAATGTGCTTCCTTTCCTTATCCTTTCAACAGATGAGTTCAGTTATTCAGTAAACACTGTTTAGGTACCTACTCTATGCACAAGTTTAGGGAACTGCAAAGATTCTCATTCTCACAGAATTAAATCTAAGGAGAAGAATGAAGAGAAAATCAGACATAGACACAATATATTACCAGTCAATTTTATTGAACTATTTTCTTCCCTCAACCCCGTCTTCTTTATCCTCGTTACAAAGGTTGATCTCTGAGTAGAGGAGGTAAGAGAGAAGTGTTTGGAAATGAAGGAAATTTATAAACAGAATTTATCAATAAGAATAAAAAAAAAGAACTTTTAGGAATCTAGGTGGGTACAGTTGGCTTCTGGGAAGGCTTTATGAAGGAAGGGGCAACCCAATTAGCTCTTTTAAAAAAATCCTTACCTTCTATCTTAGAATTGGTACAAAGATTTGGTTTGAAGGCAGAAGAATGGTAAGGGTCAGGCAATTGGGGTTAAGTGACTTGCCCAGGGTCACCCAGCTGGGAAATTTCTGAGACCAGGCTTCAACCCAAGAGCTCCCATCTCCAGGCCTGGCTGTCCATCCACTGGGTCATCTAACTGCCCCTCAACCAGCTTTTAAAGAAAAAAAAATGACATAATAAACAGAGGTGAGGAACAAATGTGTTCCAGATACACAAAATATTCTTCAAGTGTACCCAAATAGGTAGGAGACTATAGGTTGAAATGAACAAAGAACTAGTTGTCCATTTTGGTTTTAATGTTACATATGTAAAGGAGAGGAATGTAAAATAAAGAAAAATTGTTTGGAGACAGATTGTAGAGGGGCTTCAATGACAGTTAGGGAGTTTGCATTTTTTTTTTCTAGAGACAGGATGGAACCAATAAAAGTTTTTGAATAATGGACATGATATATTTATGTATTGGGAAGTTTACCTTGTAGCTATATGAAACATGGATCAGAGTGGAAAAACACATTTTTAGATATATACATATAAAATATATCTATGTAAATACACACACATACACATACATATTCACACAAACACAATTGGAAGCAATAGGAATAAGTGCTCAAAGGAGACATCCAGAATATCCCACTGGTGCCTTCATAACATCTGAGAAAGTAAGGAAAGCCTCTAGTATGTAGAGTTGATGCCCTGTGGCAAACTTTTGGCAGGGCATGGACAATATTACATAGATGAGATAGGAATGGATGAGTTGTGATCTGCTTTGTTTGAGGAAACTCCCAAATTAATGAGATCACAGATCCCTTTGAGAATGTGTGTGTGTATATATGAATATATGTATATATGCATGTGTATTTATTTCTTTTGAAAGCTGATATGAAGAGAAATAGCATGGTATGTTGGATTGGACAAAACCTGGTCTTCAAATTTAATGGAGTGGATAAAGAGGGAAGAGAGCATTTATTATAAATCTTGTTTCTGAATTATTATATCATTTTTTGCTGCCTTTTGCTTCTGTTACCTCATGCTATAAAACAGCCTAAAAAACTTACTGCCTGCCCCTTTAAATTATGAAAGCAAATGCAAAAATATTTATCTAAAACTTACTACATTGGCTAAATTGATAGAGTGGTAGGTCTGGAGTTAGGAAGACTTTAGTGGTCTCAGACATTTACTAACTGTGTGACCCTGGGCAAGTCATTTCATCTCCTGTTTACCTCAGTTTCCTTCTTTGTAAGATGGAGATGATAATAATAATAGCATCTACCTTCTATGGTTGTTGTAGGGATTGAATGAGAGTATAATTATAAAATACTTAGCAAAGTACATAGTAAGTGCTAAATAAAAGTTAGATGTTGTTACACTTCTTGCTACAGTGCTTCTAATAAAGATATGTGGATTTGTGAAGTAGTGCTAGAGAGACATGGATAGAGGACTGACTTTGGATTTAATTAGGTCTAAGTTCTGGCTCTGATACATTAATTGTGTGATGATGGATAAGTTATTGGCCTTCCTAATTTCCTCAGAACTATTATGAAGGAATTGCTGAGGGATTTCCAATAACAGAAATGCTCCTACAGAATTGATATTATAGGTCAAGAATGATAGCAAAATAATAACTAATGGTAAAAGGATAATAATTGAGAAGGGTACCTCATTAAATGGTAGAATGCCTTCACCATACTTCTTGTTCAGGCATTTTTCAGTCACGTCCAACTCTTCATGACCCCATTTTGGGGATTTTCTTGGCAATGATACTTGAGTAGTTTGCCATTTCCTTCTCCAGCTCCTTGTACAGATGAGGAACTGAGGCAAATAGAGTTTGCCTAGGATTATATAGCCAGTATATATCTGAGCTCATTATATTTGAGTATATATTTGAGCTCAGGAAGATGAGTCTTCCTGACTCTGGGTCCAGTGCTCTATCCATTGTGCCACCTGACTGCCCCAATCCCCCCAACAAATGTATCTCTTGGTTTATCATTTTTTCCTAGCCTCTTGTTTTTTTCCCCTCTCTTTCCTATGTTTACCACCAGTACCTGTGACATAGCTTTGCACTGAAGAGCTTTTGGGAACTTAATTGGGGATTTGAATCTTTTTCTGTTTCTTCTCAGGACTTGTTTGAGTTCTACCTGAGTCTAATCATGCCTTTTGTCTGTAGTTTGCAGCTGTGCCACCGGAGTGCTGTGTTGGGCATGGACACCTCTTCCCATACATGGAGTATCAGACCTGCTAGAGAAATCCCCAAACCACAAGATTGCTGAGGTGACTTTGAGATAAGGGGGCAGCTGTCTTCGGCCATATAGCCATGCCATTTGGGCTGAAACTTCGCCGGACTCGGCGCTACAATGTCTTAAGCAAGAATTGCTTTGTCACCCGGATCCGCCTGTTGGACAGCAATGTGATAGAGTGTACCCTGTCAGTGGAGAGCACAGGGCAAGAGTGTCTGGAAGCTGTGGCTCAGAGACTGGAGTTACGAGAGGTAAGGGTGATGAGAAAGAACCAGTCATTTGTCTCTAGGCTCTGAATGATCTGTTTATGAGAATCCTGTTATTCTTAGCCATTGGCCTGATTTTATCACATAGGTTTATAAAACTCAGTGGTGGGAGAAACAAGGACACCATCTAAAGTTTGCCCTGTGTTTTAATCCCCATTTGTTTTATCTAGGGAGAGAAGTTTTTCTGGAATATGGAAGAGAAAGGCCCTCTCTGTAACAGATGGTTTTCAATACTGAAATAGTTGAGTGGGTTGGGGCTTTTTTTTTCTGTATTTGTTCTTCTCTTAAAAAAATAACACTAGAATAAAACTCTTAGGTACAGGTTGATCACAGCTGCTTTTTGGTGTTTGGATATTGTCTTACAAATTAAGGGAAGAGAACAATAATAAAGAGTGAAAAAATAATTTCCTTTGTGGCAGGCTGTAAAATAATAGAAGTTTGTTTCCTTAGGGTTTCTTAAGAATCCAGTTTCTTTGTTGTTGTTCAGTAGCTTTCAACTCTATTTCTGATTCTTTCAGACCCCATTTGAGGTCTCTTGGCAAAGATACTGGTATAGTTTGCCATATCCTTTTCTAGTGCATTTTACATATGAGGAAGCTAAGGCAAGCAGTAAGTGGCTTGTCCAAGGTCACAGCTTGTATGTATCAAGACTAATTTTGAACTCAGGTCTTCCTGACTCCAGCCTATTTATGAGAGCCTTCATTTTTCTTCCTTTCTAACTTCCTTCCTTCCTTCCTTCCTTCCTTCCTTCCTTCCTTCCTTCCTTCCTTCCTTCCTTCCTTCCTTCCTTCCTTCCTTCCTTCCTTCCTTCCTTCCTTCCTTCCTTCCTTCCTTCCTTCCTTCCTTCCTTCCTTCCTTCCTTCCTTCCTTCCTTCCTTCCTTCCTTCCTTCCTTCCTTCCTTCCTTCCTTCCTTCCTTCCTTCCTTCCTCCCTTCCTTCCTTCCTTCCTTCCTCCCTTCCTCCCTCCCTCCCTCCCTCCCTCCCTCCCTTTTCCCTCCCTCCCTCCCTCCCTCCCTCCCTCCCTCTCTCTCTCTCTCTCTCTCTCTTTCTCTCTCTCTCTTTCTTTATTCTTTCTTTATTCTTTCTTTATTCTTTCTTTCTTTCTTTCTTTCTTTCTTTCTTTCTTTCTTTCTTTCTTTCTTTCTTTCTTTCTTTCTTTCTTTCTTTCTTTCTTTCTTTCTTTCTTTCTTTCTTTCTTTCTTTCTTTCTTCCTTTCTTCCTTTCTTCCTTTCTTCCTTTCTTCCTTTCTTCCTTCCTTTCTTCCTTTCTTCCTTTCTTCCTTTCTTCCTTTCTTCCTTCCTTCCTTCCTTCCTTCCTTCCTTCCTTCCTTCCTTCCTTCCTTCCTTCCTTCCTTCCTTCCTTCCTTCCTTCCTTCCTTCCTTCCTTCCTTCCTTCCTCAATCCCTCCCTTCTTCCTTCCTTTTTTCTTTTCTCCCCTTTATTTTCCTTTAGAAAACAAAACACAATGGAGACTACTTAATCTCTGATTACTTCTTAGAAGAGGTTCTTCTGGCACCTACAGTATTAATCCAATTTTGCTCTTTCCTGCTTTTAAAGACTTCAAGGAAAGGTATTAATAAAATGTCACCTTTGTTGACTTCAAAAGGGTGAGGAGTCTTATACCTGTGGGTGTTCTGTGTCTGGAATCTGCACTATAAATATATTATCTTATTCTAAAAATGATTATTAAAAAGGGAATGTCATTAAAATGACTGTTGGATATTTGCTCAAGAACCATTAAGGGTAAGATGACCTGATTTGAATGGATACCCCAGTCTGTAAGGTTAAAGGTAGAAGCAAACATACCTGATATGCTGACAAAAAGGTCATGCTCCAAAAGTATCAAGTGCTAGAATGAATAATTCACAGAGCACTCTTTTTTAATATCTTTTGTATCCATCCTAGTAGTAAAGCCCTTCCTAGGTAAGGTACTGTGTGGCTTGCTTTGAGGAGTTAGAGCCTAGTGGGTATAGGGTGATGGTAAGGTGAGGAGGAGGGGGGGGGGTGAGTCATCTATTTAGTGCACATACATAATTGGCAAATAGTCCAACTCCTTCTCTTCACCCACATCAACATTGTGCAGACTCAACTGGCCTATTTGCTTCTTCCACACATTCTCCAGGCTGCATGTTGCCCTCTTGTGACATATCCTATCTGGTGATTTCTTTCTTTAGCACATCTATACATTCTGCTGGACCTAATGCTAGTTCTGTTGATCAAAACTACCCTTGACACTTATTTTAACTATTGTAATCAAATTTTATCATAATATTAAAAGGAAAGGGGTTGTTAATACCTATCCCTCTGTCTCACATTCATTAAGCATCTGCTGTATGCAGTATCTTTTTGTATTCAATTGAAGGTATAGTGCAAAGCAATCCTAGACAGAAATGAAATAATCATTGCCTCACAGAGCTTTAATTCTACTGGGAGATATAACATGCACACAGATAAGGAAATACCGGGCAATTTAATGAGGGAGAGAACACTTATTACCAGATAAAGACAGACTTCAGGTAGAAAGTATTATCCGAACTGAAGGAAGCTAGGGATTCTAAAAGGCAAAGGCAGTCAATGTTAAATATCTTCTATGTACCAGGTACTGTGCCAAGTGCCAGGGATATTAAAAAAAGAGATAAAACATAGTCTCCACCCCCAGGAACCCACAGTTTAATAAGGATAAGGTGGGAATGTTTACTAACTTAAAAAAAATTTTTTTTAAAGCATGGAGATAGGAATGTCAAGACTATAGTTTGTTAGAAGTCAGTCTAGCAACCTTTTTTTCTTTTTTAGCAATGGCAAATCTAGTGCCAGATAGTCTTAATGCCATTAAATAAATGTAATTTTGTGTGTGTGTGTGTGTGTGTGTGTGAGAGAGAGAGAGAGAGAGAGAGAGAGAGAGAGAGAGAGAGAGAGAGAGAGAGAGAGAGAGAGAGATTTAATGGGACTGTCAAGTATATTAATTGCCAGGTAGTCAGGTACAAATAAACAGGTACATGACTTATATGGAAATGACATATAATGAAACTAGAATCTTTAATAATAACTCAAATTCATGAATTTACTGGTAGATCAAAGAAATGCTATTGGTTCAGTTTGCCTAAAGTATAGCAAAGGACTTGGCTTACTGTTCTTGTGGGCAAGAAGGAGAAATGCTATATATACAGTAATACATTTAAGTGTATTCAGAGCTTGTCAAATGGCCTATTAATGGTTTGATGTCATAGGATTATAGTTTTCAAACTGAAAGTAACCTTAAAGGTTTTCTTGTCTGACCTCTTCATTTTGAAGATGAGGAAACAGTCTAAGAGTGGTTGTTATCTGCTAAGGTCACCAGTTCCATGCTCACGATTCTCAAATCTATTTCTCCAGCCCTAACCTCTCTGATTACTTCCTAGCTCACATTTCTAGCTGCTTACTGGACATCCTAAATTCAGCATGCCCAAAATTGAACTTACTAGTTTTCCCCCCAAAGCCTTCCAGGCTTGCAACACAGATGTCATCATTTGCTCCTCACTCTCACCCACTATATACAATCATTGGCCAAGTCCTGTTGCTCCTCCCTTTGTCTCATGTGTCCCCTTCTCCTCTCTAACACTGCTATCCTGTGTAGACCCTTATCACTTTACATCTAGACTATTACAACAATCCACTAGTTGGTTTGCCTATAGTGTCCCTCTCTACATCAGTCTTTCCTTCATGTGAACCAGTAAACTTTAATGATTCCCTGCTATCTGCAGTGTCCAGAATCAAATAGAAAATCTTTTTTGGCATGCAAAGCCCTTCATAACCTCAACCTTACTCCCTCCACTTTCTCATCTTTACACTTTACTCTTTTTTACTTTACACTTTACTCCTCTCCATGATCTCTGGGATCCACAGGTTTTGGCTTCCTTGCCATTAAATGAATTCTCTAAGGTTACACTGATAGCAATCATTAAAGGTGGTATTAGAACTCAGGTCCTTTGACTCTCATTAGTGCTCAGGCAAATAATCTTGCTGTATTCTGTCATGGCAAGACTATATCTGGAGAGGACTGTGTTCACTTTTTGGTACCACAGTTTAGGAATATCAGTGATAAATGGGAGCACATCTAAAACAAAGCTGGGATAGTGAAGAATCTTGAGATGGTGCTGTATGGGGAGAGATTTAAGGAATTAAGGATATTTAGTCTAAAGATGAGAAAACTTAAGAGAAACATATAATAGCTTTCATTGAGGCAGCTAGGTAGTACTGTGATTAGAGCACTGTACCTGGATTCAGGAAGACCTGTGTTTAAATCCTCAGATACTTATTTGCTATATGACCCAAGGTAAGTCACTTATCTTCTGTTTGCCTCAGTTTCCTTAATTGTAAAATGGGGATAAATAGTATCTACCTTCAAGGGATGTTTTTAAAATCAAATGAGATATTTATAAAGGTCCTTGCTTGCTTATTTGCATCCTGTATTTGAAGTAATTTCATATGGAAGAGAGATTGGTCTTATTTTTCTTGTCCTTAGAACAAGTTTTGGAACATTGAGTAAAATTTATAAAGAGGAAGTAAGAATAAAATGGGATAATATTTGTTAAATGCTTATCATAGTTCTTGGCATATAGTAGGTCCTTAATAGTAAATGCACCTGGCATGTAGTAGGCCCTTAATGAATAAATTCTTGCTCCTTTCCTTTCATTTCTCCTAACAATTAGAGCTGTTCAAAAGTAGAATGGATGATCTTGAGAGATGGTGAGTTTCTCCTCACAAAAGGTGTTTAAATAAAGGGTAGGTGACTATTTCTTTGATATTTTGAAAAGGAATTTAAAAAAATATTTAGAATATTTTTTCATGGTTACATGATTCATGAATCCTCCCCCCCCCCCCCCCTGCTCTTACCTTCCCCCTCCTGAAGCTGACAAGCAGTTCCACTGGGTTATACATGTATCATTATTCAAAACCTATTTCCTTCATATTCATATTTGCAGTAGAGCAATCAAAACCCTAATCACACCCCTATCACACTATGTGATTGATCATATATTTTTCTAATGCATGAAAAGGAATTTTTGCTCAGCTATGGATTGGAGTAGTTGGGTTCTAAGGTCTCCAGCTGGCATTCTTTTATTGTGAGAATCCTAAAGATGTGAGATATAATTGGTTTCTAAAAGGACAGAAATTAATAATCAATGACCATCATGAACCCCAGAGTGGGTCTCCCATATGCTGACACTAGAGTCACTCTGGTCTGCTACTGTTACTTAGAGAAGAGTAAAGAGATCTGGAATCCTTTTGCTTATAAGTCTTTAGTCCACTGACTAGGTGGAGTGAGGGAGGATGAAAACAGCTATGTAGCATCTGTACACTCAACTATCAGGGAAAAAGGATTGAGAAGAAAGAGAGAAGGTGCTCTTTGTTCCTTTGTCTATTAGGGTGTAGAGCAGGAAGCAATAGGGATGTACCTGTAGAAGACCTAGTTTGGAGGTAGAGACACAATTAGAACTCAACTGCTTTTTGATTTGCCCCATCTTGCTTTTCAAAGCCTATGGTGTTTCTAGGTGGTCTCCCAGCCAAATACTCACCAGGAAGATACTGAGATCAAAGGAGATTGGGCATGTTTAGTGTGGTATGGGTGTAACAGCCATTTTAATCTTATATATTAACTGGGTGACAGATAACACTAAAAACTTAGCCTTTTGTAAGTTTAAATGCTATTGAAAAAAGAAGACTATTTTTCACTTCCAGACACACCTTGAAGAAGAATGTAACTTCCACTGATAAACAAAACCTTGACTGAATGAGTATATATGGTCTATTTTAGCCTCTTATATTTTCTGTATTTGGGTCATAGATTACAGAAGACTGGATAAGGAGTTAGAAGAGAAAACTGTAGTATTATTATTGTTAATAGTTAGCATTTACATAGTGCTTTAAGGCTTACAAAGTGCTTTACAAATATTATCTCATAACTCTGGGAGGTAGGTGTTATTACTATATTTTACAGATAAGGATGCTGAGGAAAGACAGATTTGCCCATGGTCATATAGCTAGGAAGTATTTGAGACTGAATTTTAACTTAGATCTTCCTGATCCATATCCCAGGACTCTATCCACTACCCTTTTATGCTACCTCTATTAATATGGAAAGTTTAGAGAAGTATTTGTTCTTTTAGAGGTATTAAAACCTCAATTGTATGGAATGCTTGGCTTTGTCACTGAAAATATGCTATGGTATAGAGGTACTTCTCATTATGAAACAAGTATTCTTTGAAAATTGTGTATATCGAATTTTTATAATGAAACATTTTTTACAATTAAAAGTTCATTTTTTTTGTTACGGACTTGATAATGGACAAATATGAACATTTTAATATAAAATACAGAAGGATTGTGAATGAAATAGTTTCTCATCAAATTAGATAACATCTGTTACCCAAATCCTTAGCACCATGCTTGACACATGGTAAGCATTATATAAATGTTCATTCCCTTCCTCTTCTTGCTCTTAGTACAGTATCTGGCATATAGTAGATGTTTTTAAATGTTGATTGATTGATTCTATTATTTTTAAAAAGTAAACATTAAATACTATAGGAACAAAATTATTTCATTTTTCTGTTAATCAATCTTCCTTCCTTCCTCCCTCCCTCCCTCCCTTCCTTCCTTCCTTCCTTCCTTCCTTCCTTCCTTCCTTCCTTCCTTCCTTCCTCCCTCCCTCCCTCCCTCCCTCCCTCCCTCCCTTCCTTCCTCCCTCCCTCCCTCCCTTCCTTCCTCCCTCCCTCCCTCCCTCCCTCCCTCCCTCCCTCCCTCCCTCCCTCCCTCCCTCCCTCCCTTCCTTCCTTCCTTCCTTCCTTCCTTCCTTCCTTCCTTCCTTCCTTCCTTCCTTCCTTCCTTCCTTCCTTCCTTCCTTCCTTCCTTCCTTCCTTCCTTCCTTCCTTCCTTCCTTCCTTCCTTCCTTCCTTCCTTCCTTCCTTCCTTCCTTCCTTCCTTCCTTCCTTCCTTCCTTCCTTCCTTCCTTCCTTCCTTCCTTCCTTCCTTCCTTCCTTCCTTCCTTCCTTCCTCCCTCCCTCCCTCCCTCCCTTCTTTCCTTCCTTCCTTCCTTCCTTCTTTCCTTCCTTCCTCCCTCCCTCCCTCCATTCTACTCTTTGTTACCATATTTTAATTATACTTAAATTAGTATCACCTGTTGGGAGTTAGAAGACACTTTAGTCTTTTGATGACATTTTATGAGATATCCTAGTCTCAGTTTCAAGCAAAGTCTGGATATTTGTTTTTCATCTATACAGTTAGATCCTGATGAAGGTGAGTGATGAATCCAGTGGAGTGATAGCATTTTTCAAATTCTCATTGCATATTTCCATAGGGCTAGAATCAATGAGTATATTTTATATAACATCTAATAATGCAAAATCAATCTATGGGACTGCTTCTCAGAAGTGGTGTTAGGGGTAGAGTGGAACAATTTCCCAAAGTGAAGAGTATTGGCCTGGTGCCCATTGATCCACTCTTTTTTTCTAACTGTATGACCTGATGTAGTACCTTGTTCGTCCTAAATTAGGAGGTGGTGATGTTCAACAGTGGATAGGAATTTGCCTCTCAAACTCGTCATCTCCCATCCCATAATAAATTGTTGACCCAGGTGTGTGCAGGAAGCATCTGCTATGCTTTTGCTCTTTGAAGTGAAACTAATTTTGTAGTTGGACAATTATATAACAAGTCATTGTAAAATCTGATGAGTCCTATAGAAAAATGCTATTTTTGTACTCTGACTTGAGGTTTTCCTTAGAAGAGGCATAACTTGTTACTTAATTGTGCAGGTCATTTGAAGCCTTGAACACCATTAATGGCCTGGCAAAGATTTTTGGTAATCCATGTTGTTCTTCTCTTGCCTTCATGTGCATTTTTTTTTTTGGTTTCTGTGTTTTGTGTTTATGGTTATCCATGTAAAATTAGATAGGACCTTGGACATCTCTTCTAAGTCCTTTATTTTACATGGAACCTGAGCTCCAGGGTGGTGAAATGACTTCCTGAACATTTTACATTAAGATAATGTCGGGTGCTTTAATCATTAAATTATCAAAGGATCACTTTACAGAGAGAAAAAATAATAGTAAAATTAATCTTGAACAACAAAAGATCCAGAATCTAAAGAGAAATGATGAAAAACAAAGTGGGAATAAAGGGGGCCTTGGAGTGTCAGATTTCAGATTATAATACTAAGAAATAATAAAGGAAAAAAAGCATTTGGTACTGATTAAAAATTTTGTTGAGTATTAGAACAAATTAATTATATAACACATTAATGAATCTATTAGACTAATGTTTGATAAGACCAAAGTTTCTAGCTCTTGGGTAAAAATTCAACATTTGGCAAAAAACACTGCAGAAACTGAGAAGCAGCTTGGCAGCAGTTT
Organism: Monodelphis domestica; assembly: GCF_027887165.1. Taxonomy (NCBI): domain Eukaryota; kingdom Metazoa; phylum Chordata; class Mammalia; order Didelphimorphia; family Didelphidae; genus Monodelphis; species Monodelphis domestica. Next base: position 122,023,052 of record NC_077228.1, on the reverse strand, counting down.
GGTTTAGATGAACGCTTAACACCATATGCCCCAAATAATTTCAGATTGATATATGACATAGATATGAAAGGGCTATAAATTAGAGGAATAAGGACGAAATTACCTTTCAGATCTATAGTTAACAAAAGAGCTCCAGGCTAAACAAGAGTTGAAGATCACAGGTTAAAAAAAAAAGATAATTTTGATTACATAAAATCTCAAAAGCTTAGGCACAAACAAAACTGATGCACTTAAGATTATGAGGGCACAACTAACTGGGAGAAAACCTTTGCAGTAAGTTTTTCTGATAAATCATTCCTTACTGAGATATATAAGGAATAGATTCAAATTTATAATAATAAGAGGCAGTATGTAATTGATAATGGATCAAAAGATATGAACAGATGATTTTTAGTTTTTTAGGGAATAAATCTAATCTTATAAAAATGCCACAAGTTATGAATAATTAGAAAAATACAAATTAAAATGTTCTTAGGTTCTGGCTCATACCCATCAGATTGGTAAAGATGACAGAAGAGGGGATGCCAGAAAAGAGGCACATTACAGCACTTTTGTTGGGGCTGTGCATTGGTTCAGCCTTTCTATGCCTTTCTATTTTCTATGCCTCAAAAGTTTCTCAACTGGAAGCCTTTTGAACCAGTTAGATATCACTACTAAGTCTGTAATCCTGCAGTGATAAAATAAAAAGGTTAAAGGACTCATATGTACAAAAAACATCTTTAAAAAATTTATAGCAGCTTTTTGTAGTGGCAAAGAACTGGAAACTAAGAGAGTGCCCATCAAGTGGAGAATGGCTAAATAAATTTTGTGAATATAAATATGATACTACCATATATATTCATCTAATATAATAATGAATATAATAATGTTATGTCAATATGTAGAGTACTTTGGGGCCATAGCATTTACAAAGGGGATGCTTTCAGAGAAGAAATATGAACTGATGCAGAGTGAAGTGAACAGAACTAGAACAATCTCTTTAATAACACTAACAACATAAACAACATTGTGTTGACAAACAACTTTGAAAGACTTAAGAATTCTGATGAATTCAATAGCCAAATATGATTCTATATTTGGCGGACATATGAAGAAGCAGACTACCTATTTCCTTTCAGAGAAATAATGGACTCAGGATTCAGAATGAGATATACAAATGAGGGAATTTGTTTTGTATGATTATGTATATTTTTTGCAAGGGCTTTTTCCCCCAATGGGGGAGGTGAGAGGGAAAAAATATATGCTTTTAAATTGAATTAAAATAAAATAGATGTTACCATATTTAAAGAAAAAGATAATGACAGGACTAGGATTTGAAACTAGTTCTTCAGTCTTCAATTACAGTGTTTTTCCCACTTTGCCCTTTTGGAGGAGTTTTACTTATAATCTACTTGGTGAAAGGGGAAGGAATATAGAAGTCCAGAAATGATAATCTTCAGTACAAGATTTACCATTTTAATTTGGAGCTGTCCAGGAATATATTTTACAGCAGATACATTAAAATCATTTTATAAATTGGTAAATCATTGTGTATAGTTCCACATTTTTCAGATGTTGTCTTAAAGCCTAATATGATGATTTGAACCATTGAAATAAATGCTCATTTCCCCTTAATTAGCCTTTGAAAAGAGTTCCATTGTTATATGTTATACATGTTAATTACATGCAAACTCATCATTGATTCCTTATTATGACACTGTAGGTCTAGAAAACATTCATCATAGGACAAGTCTGTTTTGGACCTTACCCAATAGAGTTTATTTACCAAAATACCAAAATGATCTCATTGTCTTGGACCCTTTGGACAATACTAATAATGAGTTAGTGTATTTCAAATTCTTTGAATATGATCCAAAATAAAATTCTAAGGAATATAGTTGCTTTAGAATTCATTTTTTCCTGTTTTTCTGTTTTCCTCTAAATTCTCCTCACCCTCTACTCCCAAACACACACAGAGCTTCTTCTCCATCATTTCTAAAAAGCTTCTTTTCTAGTACTAGAAAATTTATTTGCTCCAATATGATAAGCCAAGTAGGACCTTAGGAGAAAGAATTATATACAATTGCTAAAATAATTATCCACATCTTAGATAATCATAGAATCAGAAGATTTTAGAGTTGGCCAGATGACAGTTGCCTTTGCTTTTTTTTTTCCACATCACCAATAATAATCACTTTGCAGCCCTATATTTCACAGTTGCATTAGCACAGAGGGGGAAAAGTCTTTTGGCCCCAATTCACTCAGGTTAGTTTATCTATGCTATTGGATTATTTTACCACAGAAATAGAGGTTTGGCTCCATTTGTTGGCACTTTGCAAATAAAGCACTGTGATAAGTGGGTCCCAATATAAAATATGCCCACTTCCATATTCCAAGAGGAATGAATTTTTATTTCCTTCCTTTTCCTATTTCAGATGTGGTTATAAATCTACTTGAAATCCCAGCAGTCATTTGACTCTGTGGCCATGTGTGCAAACAAAATATTGGAATGAATAACTAAATAGGCATTAATAATGTAAGCTCCTTGAAAGAATAGGGATTGTTTCATTTTGGGGTTATGAAAATGCTATGATGTGTACATATAGTGCCAGGGCACAGAGTAGGCACTTAATGCACTCAGTGATTGACCACAGGCAGGTCAGTATCAAATTCTCTCAACTGTAAAATGAGAGGGTTGGACTTTGGCACCTCTAAAGTCTTTCTCAGCTCTAAATTCATGATTCTATGATTGAATGAATGATGATAAGGGCAGTTGCATTTAGAGGTGAAGCTCTGATTATAATAATAGGGCAAGAACATGAGCATTGGTACTACAGAATTGATTATATTTGGAAAATTGAACACTGCAGTTTTATTGCTATAGCTGGAAAGATTTCCAGGTGTGCTTCAAGCAATTCTGGATAGAATTAAGGTTTAAAAGATTGCTTCAAAAGCAGTGGTAAGCTTTTCAGTGATTATTGTGCTAATCTAGAGATCCTAGCATGATATAACAAATTCTTAGTTGCATAGGAGTACGTGTGTTAATTATTTATCATCTTGCTCCAAACTTGTACTGGTTGAATCTTCAAGTCTAAAGATGAAAATCTTACTTTTATCTATCAAATCCTACCATAATCCATGGAGAACAACCTCTAGGGGCTCCTGTTGCAGCTGTGGAGTGGAAATCCTTCTGTTCTCAATACTTGATAATAGAGAGAGAGGATTCTGCAACAAGCCATGTATTATAAACTGTCAGGGTGGGATATATTTTCAAGCAATTTATTAAAGCCTTAAAGGAGTTAATCAGATTTCTGTTAAGATTTTTCATGTGTCATTTCAGAATATTCTATTCCACAGAGACATTCCATTTATAGTAGCCTTGGTCTTAGGACTCAGGTAATATTTGCTCAGTAGCAGAGGTAGAGACTATTCTCTATTTCTACCAGTATAACTTGGGTAAAATCGCAGAGCATTCACACAGATAGTTTGTCAGTTGAACAAATCAAACTCCATATCTTAAACAAAAATGTCAGTCACCACTTCTATAAAGGGCTGATGCCACCTGCTACCATGCTCTTAATGGAGCTTGTTGTAAACATTGTTAACTCTACAAAGAGTTTTGAAGTGGACACATACTGCATCTTGGTTTGCTTGTTGTTAGTAGATTCTTCTGGAGAAAGAAAAGTTTTCAGATCCTTTTTTATGGAATGAGTTTTGCATTGATGAAGAGTTGGGTGGGTGGGAATTGCTTTCCTTTTTCTGTATGGTCCTGAGGTACTAATCATAAGAATTAACCGATATGATTTTGTTCCTTTATCTAGACACACTATTTTGGCCTCTGGTTTCTTAGCAAGAGCCAGCAAGCGCGATGGGTGGAGCTCGAAAAACCTCTGAAGAAGCAGCTGGACAAATTTGCCAACGAGCCTTTGCTTTTTTTTGGAGTCATGTTCTATGTGCCAAATGTGTCACAGCTTCAGCAGGAAGCTACAAGGTAAGTGTATTTTTCTTCTCTGTACCCTAAAGGAGTAGAAGAATGATGCAGAGCTCATATTTTGCAGATAAGTCAGAGCAGTGGGTTGGAGGGTGCCAATATTTAAATAATTCCCTTATAATCTTAATGGTTTTATTTTGAATAAAATGGTCAGTTCTTAATTTCCTAGGAAAGTCAATGCAAAAAAAAAAATCAAATTAAATCAGTGTGTAATGTGTCTTGCTTAGATTAGGTGAAAGTGTTTTGTAATAGGAAGTTAATATGTTGGTATTTTAAGATGAGAAAATCTATTTTAAAGCAAATGCACAGTTAGACCTAAACGTGAAATCTGCCCAACTTCTAGATTGGGGATAAAGTCCTAAAATGCTGGTGAACTAGGGAAACACAATGTTCAATAGGCAAACATTGTTTCATAGGGCCCCTACTTACGGAAGGAGACTTCCATTTGGCATTCTTTTAACAGTAGCATAGTGTTTTTCCCTAAGTAAAAAAATAAATTCTTTTTTTTTTTTATTCATCCACAACTAATTTCTTAGTAAGTAGTTACCTTGAAAAGTTAAAGGTCCTCAAGTGTAAAACAAAGCAAATTGGATATTTCAGAGAGAAAAGGGAATAGCATAAATCTGTCTATCTCATTTTTGCCACACATCATGAGAAACAGTGATCCTGAAATAAATAGCAGGTAATATGCTTAGAAGAAGATGGTTTACTACCTAACTCTGGGCATATGGTCATCATGTATGCTGCTTTCATCTTTTTGTGAGATGATCAGGTCACAACTAGAATTTTTTGCCCATTTCTAGTCACTTGTCTTTAGATAAACATTAATATGGTAGTCCATTTTCTGCCAAAGGAGTGTGACCTCCCAGAATGGTGAGGGCTATAAAAATGTCATATAAGAAAAGGTTGAAGGACTTGGGAGTGTTTAACTTAGAAAAGAGACCACCTAACATTGAAGGACAGGAAACATAGAAGAAGTCTTTAAACGTTTGAAAGGCTACCTTGAATGTGTAGAAAATTATACTCAATTCTGTTCTTTGGAGCTAAGAACAACTAGAAGAGTGAGTAAAAATTGTGGAGACATTTTTTTATCCTTATATTTCAATAAACAGAAATGAAACCATACAAAATTATGAGATCCTTTCTCACTTGAAGTATTCAAAATGATTTAGGGTGGCCATCTCAAGAATGCTTTAAAAAGACTTTCTTTATTCTGAGACAGACTAACAAGAAGACCCATTTCACCTATAAGATATAAATGATCAAATATCAATGCTACCAGAATGTGCTGTCATCATTGATTATTGAGCTTTAACCAAAGGGACCTTTAAATTTCAAGTTTAGGATAGGATAATAATTACTCATGGGACTGAGGGAAGAAATCTTTATTTCCCTGCTATATTTACTGCTCAACAGAACTGCTTATATTATAAAAATAGGGGACCCTGGGGTGTGTGATGAACATCCTAACCTGAAGTTCAGATGTTTTCTCTGAGAGTTTTGAAATCATATTTTGATTTTCTTGGTCATATTTACACAGAAGATACTCAGACCCTAGCTGGAAATGCATATGTCTCAGTGTGATTCATTCATGTGGTGGAGAGAAGCCTATAAAATATGAATCTGAAGATTTAGAAATGCCTGCTGTGACTTCCTTCTTTTGCACTGAAAATGGAGGGAAAGGAAAGCTTCTCTTCCTCCTCTCTCTATTGCCTGTTCTGCCAATCAGCCGGAGACCAGTCAGCTATGGTGTTAATGTTGTTCAGTTGTTTCCAATTACATTCCCAACTCTTGGTGACTCCATTTAGTGATTTCTTGGCAAAGTTATTGGAGTGGTTTGCCATCTTTTTCTCAGCTCAGTTTACAGATAAAGAAACTGAGGCAAACAGTTAGGTGACTTAAGCTACAAGGGTCACAGCTAATAAGTGTCTGAAATTGAACATGTCTTCCTGCCTCCAGGCCTGGTAGCCTATCCACTGCTTTGCTTCACTGTCAATTCTGACTGTTGGAAAAAAGAGGGGAAAGGGAATGTTCTGTTAAGTGCCTTATAGCTTTCTGATATGCCCCCTTAGTATAACATTCATACATATAGCATGAATGATTCTCTTACTTAGAAGGGAACAAAGAAGGACCATATAGGAAGGAATATTTTGAAAACCAGGCATCGTCATTACCATTTAACCCATGAGTGTGGTTTCTTCTTTTGTCAAGAGAAGGTCCTTGAAAGATATTTGGTACTCAGGGTACTGGGACATTAAGGGAATTGCCTTTAAATCTGGAGCCTCTTGAACCCTAAGGGATACCAGTAGCCTATCAAGCTATGCCCATGGTTGTATTGGGGAGAAGGAAAAATTGGGAAGCAAATAATTTCACAAGAATTAGGAAACAAGATAGAAAAAAGAGAATGAAAGAAAATGGAAAGAGGAGATAGTGTTGGCAATTAAAGCATGCTACCCACAGTTTCCAGAGGCAGCAACTTAGTACAATAGAAAGAGTACTAAATTTGGAGTCAGGGGACTTGGATTCCATTTGGTACTGCACCATCTCTGGTGACCTTGGAGAAGTCACTTTAACTATCCTCAGTTTCCTTGTCTGTGGAATGAGTGGGTTCCATTAAGTGATTACCAAGGTCCCTTCTAGCTCTGTTCCTTAAAGGTTTTGTTTCATAGTATCATACAGTAAGTTAATGACTTCTGGAATAGTATATTAGGAAAATACTCTGCTTGGACAAAATGACATTCCAGAATCTTCAGGCTTTTAGTTTTCATAGTTACGACCAAATTTTTGAACTCCATACATGTCACAGACTGCTGCTAAGTAGCCATCAGGAGCTCCTGGGAATCTGAGCTTTCTTGGGAAATTTTAGCAAACAGCTGTGGGCTGAGTGGAATATTGAAATTCTCTACCCATCATTGCATCCAAAGAGAAGCTGGGGGTGGGGTGCAGAATTCCAGAGGAGTGCTTCCCAGAAGGTATAAACAACATTCATTAGAAACTAGTTAATGAATAACTCTCCAGTCATCCAGCTGTTATCTGAGTTACCCAGTCACAGGTGGAGATGGGCTTTGGCATCTCTCAGAGCACCTGGGATCTGGAGAGTGTCTGACATAAAACAGTTAGTCTTTGTCATGCCCTGCAGAGTAAAATATTTGCATAGATTAGAAAGAGAAGTCTGCCTTTAATTTTGGGTAACCCCTTGGAGGAGACAACCATTCAACCATCTGTGCTTAAAAAATAAGCCTTTGTCTGCAACCAACCAAACTTGTTTTTACCTAACAAATGTTTGCAATGGTCCAACCCCCCCCCCCCCCCCCAGGTTGAATATAACACCATTTTCTCTAGCATTAGCATGTCTAACTTTATCTCCTCTTTGAATTGGGAGCAAGTAGTCCAGAGCTGATATTGTAGTTTCTGAGGTATATCTGTGAGTTGGTGTGCATAGACATATAGATATGATCATAGATTTATTGGAATACAAAAGAAGACACTTGAGGCATAGTCCTAGTAGTGTTATCCCTGGTCAAAGGTGATGCACAATTTAGGTACTTTGTATCTCTCATTGCTTCTCTAGGTATCTGCCAAATTGATAATTCTAAAGCATAGGAATGGTTCTTTCCACTTTTCAAAAAGATGCATTGCCTCCCATACTCCCACCTTTAGAATCAAATACAAATCCTCTGTTCCCTAACATACAAAAATATTCAGAGCAGCCTTGTTTATGATTTTTTTAAAAACTGGAAAGAAATTATGGACCCAGTAATTGAGGCATGGATGAAAAAAACTGTGGTTAATGAAGATAATGGAATATTGCTGTACCATAAGGACTGACAATCTGAAGAATTAAGAGAAATACAGGACAAAATGTCATGAAGTAACAGAATGAAGAAAGGAGAACCAAAGGAACCTTATGTATAACTGCTATAATGCAAATGAAGTCAACTTGGAAAGGCAACAAAACTCTGGTCCAATACAGTGATCAGTTTTAATACTAAACTATCAGAGTTAAAGGGCACATCTTTCTTTGCTGTTAATAATTCATACTCTATATGGCTTTTATTTTCATGTGGTGGGGAGAGGAATAAGTAATGTACTTTATAAATGAGTTTAGATATTTCTTAGGAATAATCCTTGTGTCCAAACAAATATATCCAAATAGGACATTTTTGAAAGAAGAAAAAAGATGAAAGCACAAAAAATAGAAACATAATCATTATCAATGATAGAATAAAGCATAATTGTTTATATACATGTATATGTATGTACACACATATACACATACACACACACGCATATATATATATATATATATATACACATATACATACATATACAAAACTCTTGAGGTTTATTGAAATGATTTGGAAGATGGAAGCCTGGTCTATTTAGTCAAGAAAGAATATGAATTCAAAAAATGAATAGACCTTTAAGCATCTAGCCCATTCCCTACAGTGTAAGGTTAAGTTCCTCAAAATTTGGTCGTATATTCACTCTGGTTAATATGACTCAACTGAAGGCTCCCCCCATTTTATTTTCCATTTTGCTTTTTATACTTTTCACTGCCAGTGTTATTCTATGAAAAAAGGACTCTTGTTAAAAAAAAAAACAAAAAAACATGCCATCTTCCTTCCCTGTCATTCTGCTTCTGACTCAAAAGGAAGATTTCTGTAATGTGTTTTAATCATTTGCATAGCAACGGTCTTTTTATAAACACATGGGTTTCAGATTTTTCTGGACACTGAAAGAAAAGATGGTTTGTAAGATGTGGAAGAATTCTTAGTCAAACAGAAGTATATTTAATAATAGCAAGTGAGAGCCAGGAATCTGTTGGCAGTGGCCATCTCTTTTTGTTTAGCTATGGGGTTTTTCCAAGTTTTCCCTAGTGAGGAAGTCCCAGCTTGATTTCTCAGTTTTTTTCCCCCTTCATCAAAACCTTTTATTTCTTCTCTTATTTTTGAAGGTTAAACTTCAATTCTTTACCCTTAGTTGCAGGAGTACATATATAGTTACTGTGTTTTGAAATTTTTTTGGTAATTTTCAGAGAAGTACTGTTTATTTTTTGCATTAGTCATTGCTACAGTGCTGTATTTTTATAGTGTTAGAGAGCTTCTCATTGCCCTGTTGAAGTCATGTAACATTTTTTTTCTATTTCCAGCACTTGTTTGTGGACTCCATGCTAATCTCAGGATATTTGCCTTGTTGATATGTGTGCCCTACAGATTTCAAGCAGTGTAATTACATTAGCCCACATAGTCACTGTACTTGTCGAAGAAAATCCTAAACTCTCATCATCAATCTTTATAGATCAAAGGGGTGCATGTAATTGTTTGGGATCCTTAAACATATACTGACCACTGTTACTTCTTATAGGCAGTTTGATTGTTTGTCAGGTTGGTCAATAAAGACTGCTATTTATATAGGTGTTTAAGGTTTACAAAGTTCTTTGAAAATATTATTTCACTTCATCTTCACAATTCTAGAAAGCAGATGTCATTATTATAGTTTTTTACAAATAAGGAAACTGAGGCAAGCAGAGGTTTAAGTGACTTGCTCAGAATTGCACAACTAATAAGTGTCTGAGATCAAATTTTAACTTGGATCATCCCAACTCCTGATCTATCAAGAACTCTATTACTCTGTTCATATAAAATAAATATTACTCATTGATATCTATATTATAGGTATGTACATATATAAATATGTGTGCAATGTACATATATATATACATACATTTGTATAGATATAAATGAGTAATATTTATTTTTAAGGCAGAATTAAATTTTAGAATAGATTATAGATACTTGTGTGGTGGTGTACTTATGGGGAGGCTATAACTGGTAATCACTTGTGTTCAGGAATTATGAGTTCTAAAGGTCTAAAGTTGATTGAGTAGAGTCTATACCAAGTCCAATATCTAATTTCATTCTGGGAGTGGGGTTACTGTGGGGGGAAAGAAGGAAGCTCACTAGACTGCATATGTAGGGCCAAGCTTGTCCAAACTGGAAACAAAGCAGTTTGATTCTCTGTATTTACCTGTGGTGGTGAGGTCAGGCCCCTGAGTAGTTGTTTTATTTTACGCTTGGGAGAAATTGGAAGACCCATTTTCAAATAAAACAGAACAACCACCACCAAAAAAAAAACAAACCAAACAACCAAGTCCTAGAATCTTAGACTGGCAACTCCAGAATCCTAGATTGATGATTTAGGCTACAAAATAGCATGCTTGACAAGCTACACTAACAAAGAACTCACTTTTCCCAGGAAAGGCCATTCCATTTTGGGTCAGCCTGAAATGTTAAAAAAAATTTTCCTCCTTTTAACCTGCTCCCTCTAGTGAGAGCCTCTGGGTCCAAACATAACAGGTAAATGTGAAAATCTTCCAATTATTTGAAGATTGTTCTCATGTTCTCTCAAAGCATTTTCTTACCCAGACTCAACATTCCTCATTCCTCCCATTTATCCTCAGATGTCATGACTTTGACTCCTTTTACTAGTTTGTTGATGTACCTTGTAAAACTCTTGTGTAAACTAGTTGTGAGTGGAGGAGGGGAGGGAAGTGAATGAGCATTTATTTAGAGGCTACTCTGTGTCAGACATTGTGCTAAATACTTTTACATATATTATTTCATTAATTATTTGTGACCTCAAACCAATATTTATTAAATGCTTACTTTATGCCAGGCCATTGCCATACAGCCAGATAAATGCAGGGGACCCAAGAGACAACATATGCCATATAGAGTGGATGGAAGGTATTTTTCAAAGGAAGGCATTAGTAGCTGGAGCAACTTTGAAAAGCCTTCTCTAGAAGGTGGTTCATGAGCTCAATCTTGAAGGAAATTAGGGATCTGAGAAATTGGAAATGAAGAAGAACATTCTAGGTATGGGGTACAACCAGTGCAAAGATTCAGGGATAGGAAAGGAAGTGTTATATATGAGCAGGGAGACCTTTATGGTTGGACTATTAAGAGTATAGACCTGTTGAAAGAAAGAAAGATAGAAAAAGGTCAGATTGTAGCAAGCTTTAAATACCAAACAGAGGAGTTTCTGTTTGATCCTAGAGGTAATAGGCAAGTATTGGCACTTATTGACATAGTGGTGGGGGATTTCACTACTCTTTATTTTTTATCAGCTATTCTGTTTGCCTTTGACTTCTGGAACATCATACCTTCTCCAGCATGAACTCATCACCGGAAATTAATCATAATATAGATTGATTCAGCTTTTGATCCTCTACACCTTCTCAGCACCCTCAGTTGCTTCCACACTGATTGGAGGACTGGAGGACCAAGCGATGAATTCCTCCCAAACCCTTCCTTTAGAGAGGGCTCAGAACTTTCCAGTTAACTCTCATTTTCCATCAGGAACTCTACTTGGTTAAAGTACATGAACATAATGTCCTTGTCCCAGGTTCTGGTCCCCTTCGCACTTTCAGCTTCCTCTTATTTATTGACTTTTTCCCATTAGATTGTAAGTTTCTTGAGGGTAAAGAACTCTCTCCAACCCCTTTTCTTATCTCTATCCTCAGTACTTATCATAGAGCCTTGGAAATAGTAGGTGTTTAGTAAATATTTGTTGATTAACTCACTGACATGGTCAGACCTGGGCTTTAGGAAATACCTTTGTGTAGTAGTATAGAGGATGTATTAGAGCAGAAGGAGATTTGAAGCCAATGAGAAAGTTATTGTGATATCAGAGAATAAATGATATCAGCCTTAACTAGGGTTGAATGAATGGAGAGAAGCCCAGGATAGAAGATAGTATGATAATCAATTTCCTCATCCTGTACCTTATCCTTTTATTAAAACAACTTGAGATTTCATAGCTTTTATTTGGCAGCTCTATTGCAGTATCATTTGTCAGATTCTTTGGGAAACAAATTATCTAAATATCATATGTTAATTTGGAGCTACACTGATAGTAGCTACTGAAAAATATTTTTTAAAAAGAATTCCAGTTAGTATAATTTTGTACTGCTTGATTTCTTAAAATTCAGTAGCCTCATGACCTCTTTTTCTTTATAGTAAAATTAAAGTATAATCTCACAGAGGGTTGCTAGGTGGCTCAGTGGATTGAGAGCCAGGCCTAGAGAAGGGAGTTCTCTGGGTTCAAATCTAGCCTCAGACACTTCCTAGCTCTGACCCTGGGCAAGCCACTTAACCCTCATTGTCTAGCCCTTACCACTTGTCTTCCTTGGAATCAATACACAGTATTTATATGTATATATATAAATATATAAATAATATAAAATATTATATTTGTATATAATTTATAGTTTTATATACATAATTTAGATATAATATGTATATATTTTATATATATGTATATATATAGATATATATGTATATACTTTATATATATATATATATAATTTAAACTCTTACCTTCTATAAAGTTAGATAGCTGATAAATAGATAAAATCTATCACATATAGAATTCTGACCTTGTTGAATCTCATGGATAATAAAGGTATTTGAGGGGCAAAAATGAACCCAACACATACCCTCCAACATCCTACAAATTATCCTTTTTATATCTTATTTGTATGGAATTGTTTGCATGTTGTTTCCCCCCACAATACCTACTTGTGTTTTAGGAGATAAGATTAGGAAAAAGTAGAAAGCAAAATAGAATCTGCCTTCCAAATTACTTTGTATCCTATCAAAAGTAGCAGGTTATTGTTGCTTAAAAAAAAAAAAAAACCAGAATACGATTTCCGCTCAAGCCAAACACGATCCTGCCCTTTTTGCATGCCTGGTTTTAATATGGTCCTGCTCCAGTGGGCCTCTAAACCTATGGGAAGCACACTCACAGGAAAGGGAGGGAGGAAACAGATTTAAGTGCAGGTCCAGGCTACTTGGCAAGATTGAATATTTGGTTTATATTGAAGGAAGGTCAAAAGTCATTCCTTGTTGAATGCTGGTACCCCAGGGCTTCTGAGTAGAGTGTATGGGTTCCCTCCAGTTTGATTCAGGGACTTAGAACAGTTCCATCTCTACCTGTGAGAATTAGAGCCCATAAACATGATGCATCTTATTTTTCTCCCTAGTATAGTAGAATAGTAAGTCAAGAAACTAAATTCCAAATTCTCCAATGTGAGATGTCTCTGATTTCCTGAAGTGATGACTGTTGCCAAGGAGTGTCTGAGGCACCTGATTCAGGTCTTTGACCCAGCATTGTAACTAGAAGTTATAGAAATTGGAAACTTCCTCACCTTCCCCCAAAGATCATAAGTAGTTGCCTGCCTGAATGGTGTCGTACAATGCCAACATGCATGAACCTGTAATCCTGCCTCTTGGATGGGCTTGACCTTTTAGAACTCCTGATCCTGCTCAAACCCATGACCTGATGTTCTCCCATCATCCCCAGCATGGTCTGGTCTTCCATAGTTTTCCTAAGCTGGTGGTGCTTGGATAGAGATCAAAGAGTAATAGAATAAATTGAACAAAAGAAAATTGGGTTAGTTATATCATCATAAGCATTATTCAGTACCACTTATTTATGTGTGATCTTGTGTTAGGTATTGTATATTGGTAATCAAACATATCCTTTATTATGGGAGTGATGTGGCTAAACATAGAAGACATATAACCATGAAGTAAGTGTAGACATTTTAAAAACCTCCAGTTTTTGTGCACTGGAGAGAATAAATACATTTTGTGGGCAAAGTGAGTGACAAGAAAATCAGGGAAGTTGCATTTTTAGACAGGGTGGGGACCTTTCTTTTCCTATTAGTCTTTATCTCTTCCCCTGGGACCATAATGGGGAAGGGGGGGGGAGTATGGGGGTTGGTAGAGAATTCAGACTGAGCAAAATGGTGAATTCCTGTACTGAATACAATGGTGTTATTTTTTAACCTGGCCCCAGGCAGTAGCTCCAGTGACCTCATGAAACTTTTCTCACTTTTTGCTTCTTTTAAACCAGATCCTTTTTTTAGTCTTATATTTCAATATAAGGCTGGGTTATAGCCTGTTGTAAACAAACCAGCCTTCAAACAGCTTCTAGAGTATCCCTCTTAAAAGCTGTAATTATGGTGCTGCTTCTATTTCTCTTTACAACACCCTTTATTTTCTTCTTCTGATTCCTTTTTTATTTTGAAATGTAATTTTAATAGATGCATAAAGTTTGACTGTGGGCTGAGAAATAGTGACTCCCTTCAAGTCAGACTTAAGATGTAGCATTAATTAATTCCCTGTTGCCAAAATAATTTGCTGAGAATGGCAAATCCTTCTCATGGCTGACTAGCTAGTGAATAGGACCTTGTTCTCTCTGTCTTGATGACTGAAAGCAGTGCTGTTCCTGTCAAGTTAAAGAAACTGGTGATTTGAAATCTAATTTCAAATGCCATTTTGTTTGTTTTATCAGATGTGTAATGGAAATAGTACTGGACTTAGAGTCAAGAAGGCCTAGGATCAAATCTTATCTTTGACTTTTAGTGGTTATTTAACTATGGACAGCAGGGTAGCATAATGGATAGAGTGTTGGTCCTGGAGGCAAGAGGACTCATCTTCCTGAATTCAAATCCAACCTTGGGCACTTACTATCTCTGTGATGTTGGGCAAGTCACATGATCCTATTTGCCTCAGTTTCCTCATCTGTAAAATGACCTGGATAAGGAAATGACAAATCCCTCTACTATCTTTGCCAAGAAAAACCCAAATGGGGTCACAAAGAGTGACTGAACAAGAAACATGGTATTATGAATAGAAAGTTAGTCTAGAAGTAAGGAACACCCAAATTCAAATCCTACCTCTGACAACATTTAATGATATGCCCCTGGAACATTAAGTTAATACATTACATAACCAACTTCTACAATCTCAGTTTTCTCATCTGTAAAAAGATAATACTTAAAGGAGTTACCTCACAGTCTTGTAAAAAAAAAATGGGATAATGTATGTAAACTGTTCCGAAAACTCTAAAGCATTATATAAATGCCAATTAGTTGAAGAAGTATTAGGAATCTTGATGTACAAAAAGTCTTCTAAAAGGAAGCTTTTGATGACTTTTCATTTCATTTCTTCTAATAATTCTTGCAATAGGTTGAGTCTAGATGATACCATTGAAAAACAATGGATGAATTGTTGCTTTTTGATGGATATGTAATAAATGGTGCCCCCACTTACTAAGTATATGGTCTCAGACCACAGCTTCCTCCTCTATAAAATGGAGAATATATAGTCTGCCTTACCTGATGAGATGCTTAGAGGAAGATCAATGAAGATAAAATACATGAAATCTCTTAAAAATCAGGAAAGCATTATGAAGATTGTTGTTCAATATTTCCTTCCTCCATCCTTCTTTCTTCATCTTCTTCTCTTTCTCCATTCTTTTTCCATCTGCCATCCAAATAGAGGTATAATAGGTTCAGAGAAGGCCAAATACCATGATCAAAGGGAGACAGAATGTTCTGTGTGTGTGTGTGTATATATGTGTGTGTGTGTGTGTGTGTGTGTGTGTGTGTGTGTAGTGGCATTATATAGTATATCATCTTCAACAACCCAAAACAATGATTACTCTTTAGATGAAGTTATGAAAATATAATTAAAAAAAGTTTTTTTCACCAAATATTAGAGTATGGAAAATACCATTGAAGTTTGAAAGACATTTAAAACAACATCATCTGTTTCCTCCCTTCATGACAACAAACACTATCACCACCATCAAGGAGTAATAACAACAACAACCCAACAGAAGAAGCCTGTAAAGCATATTCTCATTCTTTTTGTCTTCCCTTGACTGAGTCTCCTTTTCCTTAATCATAATTGCCATTTTACTCTCATTTTCAAACCAGGCTCTATTGGGTGAATTCTGGATTCATTTAATAGGAGTAAGGAACTCTAGAATTTGGAATAGCAGTTTGACAGGGACTAAGGAATCTGCAAGTGTAATGACATTGGCTAATTCAACAGGAGGAGGATGTAGGACAGGGGCATGAAATTCAAATTGAAACAAGGGACCATTAAACCATATATAAGGATCCCCCCTGAAGGCCACTTACTGACTTAGAACAAACCAACTTCATATTAACATTATCTATGTTTTACTATATTTTCTATAATTAACATTATTTTAAAATTTATTTTAATATGTTCTCAATCAATCCCATAATCAATAAACATTTATCAAATGCCTACTATGTGCCAAGTACTGTGCAAAGAGCTGGTGATTAAAAAAAGAGGCAAAAATCAGTTCCTGCTTTCAAGATATTTATAATCTAATGGGAGGAAACAATTCACAAACAACTATATACAAAGCAAGCCATATACAGGACAAATAGGAAATAATTGACAGAGGGAACGCACTGATATTAAGAGGGGTTGGAGAAGACTTCTTGTAGAAGATGGGATTTTAGTTGGGACTTAAAGGAAGCCAGATAGGTCAGTAATGGGAGCAGAAGAGGGAGAGTGTTACAAGCATGAGAGACAACCAGAGATTATGCTGGGAACAGATCTGGTTGGTATCAAGGATCCTTGTGTTTGACACCATTCCTGTGTATGGGGGAATTGGTGGTGACAGGATGGCCCCCAAAGCTTGATTGGATATTGTCCTGTTAAGCTAGACTCTTAAAATTGTATTTTTCTACCTGACTATATATTATAATGTTCACTATATGAAATTTTTAGTTATCCCAGTGCAACTCTGTGAGGCATTTCTTATCATTCATAGTCTCCCTAAAAGAAGGAATTATAAATTGATACTTCCTATTCTTTCACCAGATATGTATTGAGCACCTACTGTCTTCATAGGTAGAATGCACCTACATTAACAGAAGGACTATGACTGGTATAGTTTATATATATATATATATATATATTTTTTTTTAACCCTTACTTAGTATTGACTCCAAGGGGGAAAAACACTAGGCAATGGGATTAAGTGAATTGTCTGGGATTACACAACTGGGAAGTTTCTGAATCTATATTTGAGCTCAGAGGATCTCCCATCTCTAGGTCTGTCTCTCTGTCTACTGACCCACCTAGCTTGCTTATACATGTTTTAATTTCCTGCCAGATTCTAAATTCCTTGAGGACTAGAGACTAGAATTAGAGTCAGGAAGGCCCAAGTTTGAATCCTGCTTTGGATACTTTCTAGCTATGTGACCTTAAAAAATCTTTAAATCTCTTTTTCTGCCTCAATTTTCTCTTCTGTAAAATGGGTACTATAACAATAACACCTACCTCTTAGGATTATTGTGAGGATCAAATGAGATAACACTTAAAAATGCTTTATAAAACCTAAAGTTCTATGTAAATGCTAGTTATTATTATGCTTTTATCTATAAATGTTTCTCCAGTGCTTGGCACAGTGTATTATATATAGTAGGTTTTTAGATTCAGAACTGGAAAGGACTTTGAGGTTCCTTATTCAGATCAGTTCATTTGTTTTCTACCCTGAATCTTCTCCAACTTTCTAGCATACTAACTGGCACATAGTAGGTACTTAATAAATGCTTATTGTCTTAATTTTAGGTTTCTCCTATAATTTTCCTTACCTTTAAAGACTAAGATACATTATTCTTTTAGGGTCTCTTCAATTTTGTGAGTGTGCTTACACTCTGTTCATCAGGTGGACAGAGACTTGAGCATAGTGTGTTTCTGCTTCCTAGCCTCCTTCCAAACACAAGTGTATTCAGGTAATCATAAGATCAAGTAAAGAAATATAATATAAATGGGGAAAAAAGACTTTTATACTAATAAAATTACCAATTCATAGAAACAATTAACTGCTATATGCTCAAGTTAAGGATTATTTTCTATACTAGTTAGTACTGTCCTTAATATCAGTTGCTAGCAAGAGGTAAATATATTAGAGAGGGTAAAATTCAGAAATAGAATAACTTAATCTGGAAGATGCTTTCCTCTTAAATGTTTACATAGGACTTTTTCTTGTTCTGTTTTCAGAGATTTTTTTGGGTGGTAGTGTTAGAGGTAGGGGTACTGAGATTGGGGGAGTGATTGCTTGTTTCTCAATTCGAAATCTCTCAATATCATCCTTTACACTCTTCTTTTCATCCAGTTTGACCATGGAGCAGATAGGTGGCACAGTGGATAGGGTTCTGGATCTGGCATCAGGAACACTTGAATTCAAATCTGGCTTTAGACTCTTTCTAGCTATATATCTCTTGTCAAGTAGTTTCACTCTTGCCTTGGTTTCCTTAACTGTCAGATGGGGATAATAATAGCCCCTAGCTTCTAGGGTTTTTCTAAGAACCAAATGAGATATTTGTAAAGTTCTTATTGCATAGTGCCTAACAAATAGTAGGTGCTTAATAAAGGTTCCCTTCTTTCCTTTGTTCTCTCTTCCTTTTCTTTCTTCCTTTCTCTTTGTCAAATATAATCCAGTCACTTGTGGGTTTTATCCCATCCCCTCCAATCATCTCCAGCAGGTTGCAACTTCAGTGTGTCCTGCCTTGTTCCCTTCTCTTTAATTACCAACTTTTTCCTAATCATTGATTCCTTCTCTACAGGCTTCAAACATGCCTACATTTTCCCCATCCCTAAAAAATACTAGAATATTCTCTCCCCATATGCTGTCATCCTATCTTTATTTCCTTTCTCAGCCAAACATCTAGAAAATATCTAACCTTATTACCTTGACTTCTTTGTTCTCACTCACTCTCATTTCATCACAGTTGACTTCTGACCTCATTATGTGGTTGAAACTGTGCTCTCTATAGTCAACTAAGGAGCTTTAAATGACCACATTGGATATCTTTTCTCAGTTCTTTCCTTTTCAGACTGTTGCAATTGATTCTGTGGACAACTCCCTCTTCTAAGATAATTTCTGTTATATGAATTTGGATCAGATGAAATAATATGTGCAATATTTTATAAATCTTAAAGTAGTATATAAATACTGGTTACTATTATTGTTATCATTATTGTTACATTCTTTTCTGGTTCTCTTCCTATCCATTTTAATTCCTCCATTTCCTTTGCTGCCTCTTCACCCATCATTTCCTCTCTTCTATATTCTCTTCTTTCTCTATCTTCTGTTAGTGACTTAATCAGTTCCTGTAGATTTAATTATCATAAGTTGATGACTCCCAGACTTATATATATAGCTCTAGTTTCTCTCTTGACTTGAATTACCAATTATCTCTTAGATAGTTTTAAGGAAATATTCTAGAAATATCTCAAATTCAACATGTCAACAAAGGGACTCATTTTCTTTCCTATCAAACTACCCTCTTCAAACTTTCCTATTTCTGTCAAAAGCACCACCATTCTTTCATTCTCCTAGCCTCTTATCTTTGATATTATTCTCAATTTCTCACTTTCCTTTGCTTCACATGTCTAATCAATTGCCAAATCTTGTTGTTTCAACATCTCTTTTACCCTATCCTTTGCTTTTACTTCTACAGCTACCACCTTAGTTCAGGTTCTCATCACTTCTTGTCTGGACTATTGCAATGACCTATTAATTATTTTCTCTGACTCAGATTTCTCCCCAAACTAGTCTGTCCTTTAAACTGTTGCCACTATAATGTTCCTGAAGAACAAAATTAACCATATCAATCCCTTAATAAACTAGTGGCTTTCTGTTTCCTCTGGGATAAAATATAAGCTCCTCTGTTTACCTTTAAAAGGCATTCTTACCTTGACCCTAAATTATCTTTCCAGTCTTCTTGTATGTCTTTCTACATCCCATACTAAGTTCCAGTCAAACTGACCTTCTTTCTGTTCTTCATAAGTGATCCATTTCTGATCTCCATTTCTCTTGTCCATGCCTACCTGGTATGTACTTCCTCTTGTCTCTGCCTCATGAAATCCTTCTCCTCTTTCTACATGAAACCTTTTCCTGCAAAATTAAGCCACCTAAGAGAAGTGTTTTGTTCTTTGTATTTGTGTCCCTTGTGCACAGAGTAGGTGTTTAATAAATGAATACTGATCATTAACAGCATTGAAAGCATCTTTCTGAGGCTGATAACACTGTAAAAAAAACTACTAAAAATAGATTTATTTGAAACAAATATAGGAAGTGATTTAACTATAGAAATGTAAAAAGAATAAGAAAGGAAAAGCTGTTTTCTTTAACACCTGCTCCACTGAACATCTTCAAAGGAGACTCAGGAAGTATTAAAGTACTGAACTCCAAAATAGGTATTTTTAATTTCTGACTTCATATGCTAATTAGGTAATTCATGCAGAATTTTTTTATAATGTCTTCCGGCTCTAAATTGGTGATCTTATGAACCTAGATTATTCTCAGGAAGCAGAATAGTCCTTTGAGCATCTCCAGTGTTAGCACAGTAGAAGAAATTGTAAGGATTTGTCTTTGGATACAGGTAATGTGTGATAAGTGAATTTTTTAATTCTTTGGTGTACAGATGACTTATCATTATAAAGAAAAATTTGCCTTTTTATGATTGCATGTGGAATGTTTTGCAAATATATACACAGATCATCAATTGTTTGACAGATCCTCCTTTTCACCTGCTGTTTTCAGTCTATTACGTACCCAATTATACAAATCCTTCGGAGTTAAGGGAGTATCAATTATATTTTGTTGTGGGACATGAACTATATTCCACTCTGGGTCTTTGCATAGATTTTGCTCTGTAATTTGAAGTTTAATTATAATTGTCTGTGGAGGGAATTTTACATATTGGAAGTTCTCTTTACTGATAGAATTAGGTCTAGATACTCCCCTTCCCAAATATTTTTTTTCAATTTTATCACAGACTCTTAAGTTTGAAAGAGATCTTAGAAGTTATCATATGTAGTGCATGAATCTACTCTGACCCTTTAAATCTGCATCACACTGCCATTCAATGATCACCTAGTTCTAGCTCTTCTTTTAGAGAACAGGAAGCAAAAGCCATGGAAGTTAAGTGACTAAGTTCACTCAGATAATGGTTATAAAAATGGCCAGTATGCATATCTTATAATCATAGACCTCAATATATCCATCTCTCTGTCTCTCTGTCTCTCTTTCTCCCCATATCCTTCTCTCTCTCTCTCTCTCTCTCTCTCTCTCTCTCTCTCTCTCTCTCTCTCTCTCTCTCTCTCTCTCTCCCTCTCCCCCTCTCCCCCTCCCCTTCCCTCCCTCCTTCCCTCCCTCCTTCCCTCTAAAACTGTGTCCATGGACAACTCACTAATCTTATGAAAGCATCAGTTTCTTGGACTGCAAAATGGGACTATAGGTCAGTGTTTTATAAACCTTAAGACTCTGTAGAAATGAAGGACAGCTAGGTGGCTCAGTGGTTTGAGAGCCAGGGCTGGAGATGGAAAGTCCAGGGTTCAGATATGTTTTCAGACACTTCCTGGCTATGACCATGGGCAAGCCACTTAACCCCCTTTGCCTAGCCCTTGCCCTCCTGCCTCTAATACACTATTGATTCTAAGATAGAAGATAAGGGTTTTTTAAAAAAAGACTTTGTATGAATGATAGTGACTAAAATAGGACTAGAGGCCAGTGCTTTGTAAACCTTAAGGCTTTGTATAAGTGTGAATGACAGACTAATCCCAAGACTCTATGCCCAAAGTGCTCACCTTAACATGAGAAATTGTATATTTTCATGAAAACAAGTAGTGGTGAAAAGTGCTTGTTGAAGTGTAGTGAATTTAACTGAATTAGTATAAATCTGTCATGAAAACCTGAGGTCTAGAAAGTAAGAAACTTATATTCTATTTTAGGTACCACTGTTGATTTAAAAAAATTACCTTGGAAGAATCCCATAGCCTCTCTCTTCTTTATCTGCTGAACATTTTCTTTCTCTGAGGTCCTTCCCTTCAAAATTAAATTAGAAACTATAGGAAAGTAATAAGATATTTACAAAATATTTTGACTTTCTTCAAAGAAAGGCTTACCAAATTCAGCACTGTCACTGAACCCAGCTTTTCCTAATGTGTAATCTGGGACTAAATTAGGTGGTTTGGGGTCCTGTGTTAATTCTTCCTACAACATGGTGAAGTAATCATTTACTAAATGTCATCCTAATGGATTGAATGAAGTAACTGCATGTGTTCAATTTGAATTTACATGTTTCATTCTGTTATGATCAACACTATTATGGGCAAAAGCCAGTAGAACAGAAAGGTGTTAAACCCCATTGGATGGGTTTCTTAAGCAATATTTGTTGAATTCCAGTTAGGAAAATAATTGGAGTAGTACCTCTGAGGTTAAGGTTCAAACTTTTAAGTTCTCTTCTCGTTCTGATTTGTAATTCTGGGAGAACCTATGATTAGTTCATATTTTAATCCAATGTATGGTTTGTTCTTCTGGGGAAAAATGTCTGTATTGGCATATGCCATCTGAGAACAGAATCTAAACAGTCACATGCCCACATATAGGGCTTGAAAGAAGTGCTGTAGAATGTGCTGGCATATGGGAAAGTGGTGAATTTGGAGTTGGGGTTGAGTGGCTTGCATGGAATTTATGCAGGACTTAACTTGCTAGCCTAAAAATAGCACCAGTTTTAGGTGATCTCTTGTAAAAACAAACGAAGCCTAAATAAATATCAGAGGAAAAATATAGTATTATAATGTTTGGGCTTTGTCCTTTTTTTTACCTCTTTTTTTCTACTATAAAGGCCAATATATACTTTTTTGCTATTTTAGGTAAAATGATTAACTTCTATTTGATATTTGCCAAAGAAAGTAAAAAAAATCTAGTTCTCATTTTTGTGTGTTTGCATTTCCAATCCCTAACATGGAATTCCTAGTAGTCAATCAACAAGGTTTTATTAAGTACTTCCTACATGCCAGGCACTATGCTGAGCACATAAGAGACATTTAATAAATGCTTGTTAAGTTTAACTGTGATGAGCAGCAAGTTAGGCTAGTATTATAGCCCTGCTAGTAGGGTTCACATGAGAACTGGCTCCCCGTAGGGGATGATATTATGTTTTCATGAGAGTCAGATCATAGATAGTGAACAGTTATTAATCTTTATTAAATACAGACATTTTAATAGTTTGCTTTGTAAAATATTTAGGGGAATTATTTAAACTGTTTTCTTTTCTGTCTTTGTGGGGGACTCCTCCTATTCCTCGGGGAATGAAAGAAAATAGTTTTCACTGATATAAATGACTCTGGGCAAATGATTTAACCTCTTAGTGCTCTAGGCAACTTTGTCAGATGGTAAGTATTAGAGAAGATGCTGACCTACCCTGGTAGAGGGAGTTTTCTCATGGAAGTTCCTCATATCAATGAAATCATAGGTCTAGTCCCTATCTCCTATCCTGAGTGGCTAGTTTAACATCTTGCACATAGTGTAGCCTAATAAGTGTTTATTGAATTAAAATTAACCTCTTCCTTATCAATGATAGTAGGGGAAACACTGGTTATAGACTCTGACCCATCTCAGTATCTGTTGTACTTTGTGAGGAAGTAGCAATGATAGTTAAGAGGACAGCTGGGAAGAGAGACTGAACTGACCAGATAATTAGTGAAGAAATCTGTGCTATGAGCAATACAATTTTTTTTTTTAATTTGGGAAATTTTATTTAATGAATTAATTTAGACTATTTTTCCATGGTTACAAGATTCATGTTCTT
This sequence comes from Monodelphis domestica, assembly GCF_027887165.1. Taxonomy (NCBI): domain Eukaryota; kingdom Metazoa; phylum Chordata; class Mammalia; order Didelphimorphia; family Didelphidae; genus Monodelphis; species Monodelphis domestica. The sequence continues at coordinate 121,999,581 of NC_077228.1, read as the reverse complement.
CCCCCCCTCCTATATCCAACATGAAATTCCACTGGGTTTTACATGTGTCATTGATCAAGACCTATTTCTATATTATTGATATTTGCACTAGGGTGATCATTTAGAGTCTACATCCCCAATTATATCCCCATCAACTCATGTGCTCAAGCAGTTTATTTTCTTCTGTGTTTTTACTCCCACACTTCTTTCTCTGGATGTGGATAGTGTTCTTTCCCATAAGTCCCTCAGAATTGTCCTGGATCATCGCATTGCCGCTAGTAGAGAAGTCCATTATATTCGATTTTGCCACTGAGTATATCAGTCCCTGTGTATAATGTTCTCCTGGTTCTTGAGCACCACAATTCTATTTATTTATTTATTTACTTATCTTTTAAGATTACTTTTTTTATTTGATCAATTTCAAACATTATTCCTTGGTTACAAAAATAATTTTCTATTCCTCCCTCCCCTCCCCCCATCCTTCCCATAGCCAATGCTCAATTTCACTGGGTATTACATGTGTCCTTGATCAGAACCCATTTCCATGTTGTTGGGAGCACCACAATTTTAAAGGCATCCTAGGTTTGGTTTTCAAGATAACAAAAGTTATGATGATTCCAATTGAAGAGAAAAGATCACAGACAGTTCTTTAGAAAATAATAAGGATCAAGTTCAGTAGCCATTGGTCCAGATAATTACCTTTTCATCTTTTATGTTTTTGAACCCTTACCTTCTGTCTTAGAATTGATACTAAGTATTAGTTCCAAGGGGATGAGAGGTAAGGCATTGGCCAATGGAATTAATGACTTGCCCAGAGTCAGACATCTAGGAAGTATCTCAATGCCAGTTTTGAACTGAGAAGTTTAGGGGATGTTATGGTCCTGTCCTTTCTTACCAACATGTTGGCATCAGCTGCTCTGCAGACGCCTATCTCTTGGGACAACTGGGATGGTGAAGAAGTAGGCAGATTCTTTGTCTTCATCTTTCTATAATCACTCCATCTGGTTTCCACCAATGCACAGGACACTTTCTTGCAGTTCTGTTCTTGGAGGCACAATAGTGTAATATGCATTAAGTGAGCTCATTATTATATAGAATCTTCCTATATAAGAAGTGCTGTGGGCAGGCAGTGAACTTGACCCAAAATTGAGTGAGAGGAGACATCAGATGGTATTGTAGTTGGGAAATCAGTCAGTCTTTATAATGGACCCATGTTGCTTAATTGCCCCCAAACTTCATTGGTCCCACAGTATCTAAAGCTAGATTTGAATTCTGATCTTCCTGACTCCATATCTACTGCTCTATTCACTGAACCACATAGCTGCTTCTAATAGCTAGGATGTCCTTTCTGAATCTTTACTCTTGTCATATAATTGATTGATCTTTTTGTTTGGTCATATGGGTCCTTAATGATCATGTCACAAATAGGTATCATTATTAGCGGCTGACTTGCTATAGACTACTTATGCCCATGTGGATCTCAATCATATTATTACCTTGGGGTACAAAAGTGAATTTGTGAAAACTCACTTCCTCTGTGGGGTAAGAGGATCTCTTACTGCTATAAAACATAGGGTCTTCCTTAACACATTAAACATAGGAAAATGAATGCCACATTAATGTCAGTTTCATTTTTGTTAATCACTATTCCTACCTGTTAGATTATGTTCTAACCACTAATTGGGCATGAGACAAATGGAATAATAATTTGTTTTACATTATATGTAATAAGTCTTTTAAATAATCCTTTTTCAGGAAGTTATTCTATTCTCTCACTTTTTCCTTTTTTTTTCCTCTCTCCTGCTCTGAGATATTTAGAATCTAAAAAAGTAAACAAAATTTAAAAAACCCTGAACACAATCCACAGGCAAGTGGGGAGGGAATATATGTTCATGTAATCCTCAGGCCTCACAAGGGATTTGAAAGGAGGATTTGTGTGGAGGCTGTTCTTTCTGCACTTGAAAATATTAAGGAAGAATTTGGCAAAAATTGCAACGTAGGAAGAGGCAAGATTCTTGGGCTGTGAGATGTTGCTGGATTGGCATTTTATCTTTGGCAGCTGTTGCCATTCTTAATATCTTCAGCCGTTTTTAAAAAATATTTTACAAAGGCATAATTATTCATTTAATATACTAAAATTCATCTTGTACCCCATAGTCCTTGGATTCATGTAGTAATGGGCTGACAATTTTCTCCTGGTTGGCCTTTTTAAATTTGAGTATTCTACCCTAAACATTTAGGAATTACTACTGCCTACTTGTTTGGATCCCTTCTTCAGTTATCCTTTAGTTCTGGGGAAGTAGTTCCAAGGTTCTCAGGTAGAAATGTTGAGTATCACATATTTGCCTTTTTCTTACTCATTATTGAGTGGTAATTTCTATGCTAATTTGTTTTCAAGGTCTATTTGGACACTGAAACCAAAATTGTCTTCAGTTGCATGTGTTTTGTTTTGTTTATTTGTTTAAACCCTTACCTTTTGTCTTAGAATCAGTACTTTGTATTGGTTCCAAGGCAGAAGAATGGTAAAGGCTAGGCAATGGGGTTAAGTGACTTGCCCAGGGTCACACAGCTAGGAAATATCTAAGGCTAGATTTGAATCCAGGATCTCTTATCTCTAGGCTTGGCTCTCAATCCACTGAGCCAATACAAGTATTTTTAATGGAGAAATAAATGCCATTTTTGGATACCCCTGGTGCCCTTTGATATAATATCTCACATTAAGGTTACTTACTTGACCATGTAGTTAGTTAGGAAATCCATTATCCTTTAGTAGTACAACTATTTTTCTAATTATTGAGGGCCTTTCTTCCCAAAGAGTACAGGATTCAAGTTGGGTTTTGGGGGAGAGGTTGTGGAACAATTAGGAAAAATTTATTGGGATACAGACTGAAGAATAGGTTTATTTCTCAGATTTTTCAGTATCAGAAGGTACTGAAGGGTCCATCAGACTAACCTGTTTCTGGATCCCTTCTATAATATCCTCCATCAGGGGTCATCCAGCTTTTATTTGAAGAGACCAGTGAGGGAAAATCCACTACCTTCTCAGGCAATCCATTTACCCTTTGGTTTGCTAAAAGTATTAGAAAAGTTTTCCTCTTTGCAACCTCACAGTGTTGTGGGTTCTTAACTTCAGAGCTGGAAGAGATCATAGAGGTCAAATCCAACTCTTTTGTTTTATAGATGAGGGAATAGCCTGAGCGACATTGTGGCTAGCCCAAGGTTACACTGTAATTGTCTAAAGCAGATTGGGAAACTGGGTCTTCCTGATTCCAACTCTGTCTCCTTTACCATATTGCCTCTTCCACTTCCCCCCTTAGATTTTCCCTCTGGAGCCAAACAGAACAAATCTATTTCTCTTTTATGTGATACTTGTGCATAAATCTGCTTTTATTGCAATTAGAAAAAAAACCTAACATAATTTCTGGACCAATCCCTTGTACTTTACCATATTCTATATATGCCTTTACATTTACTTTGGTAGTTGTATGGTCCTAGGCAAGTCACTTGACTTTTTTAGTCTCAGGTTCTGCATCTGTAAAATTGGTACAGTAATATTCTTTTTTAAATTTAATTTTAATTTTTTTTATATTTTATTTTGTTTTAAATTTTATTTAATTAGTCAATTAGAACATTTTTCCTTGGTTACAAGAATCATATTCTTTCCCTCCCCTCTCCCTACCCCTTCCTGTAGCTGAGGTACAATTCCACTGGGTTTTACATGTGTCCTTGATCAAAACCTATTTCTATGTCGTTGATGTTTGCACTAGGATGCTCATTTAGAGTCTACATCCCCAATCATATCCCCATCAAACCATGTGGATGTTTTTCCTAATACTGAACCATCCTTGCATTCCTGGTATAAATCCCACCTGATCATAATGAACAACCCTCGTGATCACTTGATGGAGTCTTTTAGTAGAATTCTATGTAAGATTTTTGCATTATGTATATTAGGGAGATTGGTCTATAGTTTTCTTTCTCTGTTTTTGACCTGCCTGGCTTTGGAATCAGTACCATATTTGTGTCATAAAAGGAATTTTGTAGAATTCCTTCTTTGCTTATTTTGTCAGATTGTTTGTGTAGTATTGGGATTAGTTGTTCTTTGAATGTTTGATAGAATTCATTTGTGAAACCATCCAGTCCTGGGGTTTTTTTCTTAGGGAGTTCTTTGATGACTTGTTCAATTTCTTTTTCTGATATGTGTTTTTTTAAGTATTCTATTTCTTATTCTGTTAATCTAGGCAATTTATATATTTGTAAATAGTCATCTGTATCACCCAGATTGCCATATTTATTGCCATATAATTGGGCATAATAGTTTTTAATGATTGTCTTAATTTCCTTTTCATTAGAGGTGAGGTCTCCCTTTTCATCTTGGATACCATCAATTTGGTTTTCTTCTTTCTTTTTTTAAATTAGATTGACCAGTACTTTGTCCATTTCATTTGTTTTTTCAAAGTACCAGCTTCTAGTCTTATTCATTAATTCAATAGTTCTTTTACTTTTCATTTTATTAATTTTTCCTTTGATTCTTTAGGATCTAATTTAGTCTTCATCTGAGGATTTTTAATTTGGTCACTTTCTAGTTTTTTTTTTTTTTAATTTGCATGGCCAATTCATTGACCTCTGCCCTCTCTAATTTGTTAATATATGAACTCAAGGATATAAAATTTCCCCTAAGTACTGCTTTGACTGCATCCCATAGGTTTTGAAAGGATGTCTCATCATTGTCATTTTCTTCGATGAAATTATTGTTTCTATGACTTGTTCTTTAACTAACTGGTTTTGGAGAATCATATTATTTAGTTTCCATTACTTTTTTGATTTGTCTCTCCATGTACCTTTACTAATTGTTATTTTTATTGCATTGTGATCTGAAAAGGTTTCATTTATTATTTCTTCTCTTTTGCACTTGTTTGCAATGTTTTCATGACCCAATACATGATCAAGCTTTGTGAATATACAATGAAAAGTAGGTGTTTTCCTTTTTGTCCCTATTTATTTTCCTCTACATATTTACTAACTCTAATAATTCATATCTCTGACCTCTTATTTTTTTATTTCATTTATCTAAATCTGATAGAGAAAGGTTCAGGTCTACCACTAGTATCATTTTTCTATCTATTTCATCCTTGAGCTCCACTAGTTTCTCCTTTAGAAATTTGGATGCTGTGCCATTTGGTGCATACATTTTGAGTGCTGATATTTCCTCATTGCCTATACTGACTTTTATCAGGATGTAATTACCTTCCCTATCTCTTTTAACTAGATCCTTTTTTATTTTGGCTTTGTCAGATATCATTATTCAGACTCCTGCCTTCTTTTTTATCCGTTGATGCCCAGTAGATTTTGCTCCATCCACTTACTTTTTCTCTATGTATGTCTGTCTTCCTCATGTGTGTTTCTTGTAGACAACATATGGTAGGATTTTGGTTTCTAATCCACTCTGCTATTTGCTTGCATTTTATGGGTGAGTTCCATTCCATTCACATTCAGAGTTATGATTACCAGCTGTGTATTTCCCAACATTTTGATTTCTACTCCTAGTCCTGCCCTTTCTTCTTTCATTGTATCCTTCTATACCAGTGTTTTGTTTTTAATCTCTCCTCCTATTTCCCATCCTTATTTTGCTTCCCTCCTTCCCCCCTTATTCCTCTCTTATTTTTCTTTATGACCTTTTTAGTCTACCCCACACACTCTCCCTCCCTTTTATTACTTCTCTCCATACCAGCCTGTTTGTTACCCTTCTTCTTCTCTATAGGGCACAAATTAATTCTCTGCCCTGATGGATCTGATTGTTCTTCCCTCTTTGAGTCAATTTCAATGCATGTAAGAATTAAGTATTTCCTTTCTCTGACTTCTTTACTCTTCTGGTGTATTGGTGTTCTCCCCAACTCCTGCAATGAGCTTCTTTATGACATGTAAATTTGCCCCATTTTCTCTCTTCCCCCTTTCTCTTAGTATTTACCTTTTTTTTAAACCTTTTTAATCAGAGATTCCAGCCACCGCTGGAGACTCAGCACTGTAGGTGGGGGAGGGTTCCTGGGACCTTCCTTCTTTCTTCTCCGTAAACCCACATGTTCTAGAATTCAGTCTTTTTTAGTGCTTACCTTTTAACTGGGGTCCAGTAGGAGGGTTCCATAGCTCTGTCCTGTTTTTACATTTGATTTTTCAGTTCCCTTGAAGTATTGTGTTTTTGATCAGTGAGGAAGGGTTTGAAAAGGTCTGAGCTGTTGCTATCTCTAAGCTGCCATCTTGATTTCCAGTACAGTAATATTCTGAGGCAGTTAGGTAGCACCAGTGGCTAGAGTATCCTGCCTGCAATCAGGAAAACCTGAGTTCAATTTGACCTCATATATTTACTAAATGTGTGACCCTGGGTCAATCACTTAGTCTCTCTCTGCTTTAGTTTCCTCAACTGTAAAATGGGTATCATAATCTATCTACCATGCAAGATTGTTGTAAGAATCAATTGGCAGTATTTGCAAAGCACATAGCACAGAAATAAAAATATAACAAATGATGGCTCTCTTCTTTTCCTTTCCTCCCCATCTTCACAGGGTTGTTCTGAAGATCAAATGAGATAATGTAAACTTTATAAACTTTGAAAGGATGCTTAAAGGCTAAGCAATATTATTATTGTACTATTATAAGCTTTCTGATGGTGGGATAAATTTTCATCTGTGTAGGTGAAAAGCAATATTTTTCACCTCGCAGATACTTAGTAAATACTCAGATTTAGAACTGACATTGATTTGAATGTCTTAACCTGCCTTGTCATTCATGGCCTAAATATAGAAGGGAATTGGGTCAATGTGGGTTGGTGGGCAGTAGCATATTTCCAGGAAAGCCTATGTTTCTGACTGATTGACAGGTCATCTCTTTGCCATGATACTCTGATGTTTGCTAATGTATACTATTCTGACTTTGATTATTTTTTCTCCATGGATATTTTTTAAAAGATCTTGAATTTGAGTCAGTATATTGGTGATTCTTTTAGTACAGGCAGTACTTTTTAAAACAGTAGCTATATGCCTCAAATGATTAAGCACTGTCAGGACACAGAAACTTGAATGAAACCCAAGATCTGAGATTAATTTAAATCTAGAGGGAGGAAAAATGAGGGGATTAGCAACCATGATCAAAACTGATTTGACTGCTGTTTATTTATAATAGAATCTTGAGTAGAATGATAGAAGGCAAGAGGTAGTGATACTAGGTCAGGATATATGAAGGAAGACGAAAGGATTTTAGAAAGAATGGCTTGTGATTTGTACAGAATACAATCTCCTCCCCTTTTTCCTCCTTCCTCTTTCTCTTCCTCATTTTCTTCTTTCTCTTTTGTTTTTCCTAACCCTTCTCTTCCTTCTTACTCTTCCTCCTTCTCTGACCAAATCAATCAAAGGCAAGACCTATTCCAGTTCATCACCATGACCAGGAATACCTCTATGGAGTAGTTGTTGGATGATTGGAGGTCTTATAATGCAGAAGTGGCAAAATACTTGCCAAACCAGATTAAAATATAATTGGGAAACGTTTAACAAAATCAACAAAAAACACATTAGAAAACAGATTATATTAATATGTGGTTTTAAAAAATCAGTGTGCCTCTCCTAAAGGTATTTATACACCCATCCTTATATATAGTTGACATTTCTATTTGATTTTGAAAACACTTTTGAACTGCTACAGTAATACACTATGGCTATACCTAAATTCCTAATACTATCTAAATTTTAATTCCTTTTTTAATTTAATTAAATTTAATTTAATTAAAATGAATTTTAAAATCCTACTTCTAACTGTCTTCTGAGAATAGGTTCTTCTTGCCTGGCAAGACCAGGCCTATCTAACCTACACTATCTAAAATTGATTCACTTACTACCCATATTCCTAAATAATCAGACATTCACCACTCACAAACTCATTTAATCCGTTTCTGTACCCCAACTGTCAGTAGCCCCTTGCCTTAGAGACAGACCTCCTGCTATCACCAGATCCAGAGGCAAAAGAGTCCCAACTGCCAGTGTTCCTTATCTCTCCCCTTGTATCCTTGGTAACAAAATCTTCAGCTTTGGCTTACTGACCCCTGTCATAGAAATCCTGCTCTTTTGCCTCTTAAAGAGACAGAGGGAGAGAATAGGAAAATCCCTTTAATAGCCTCACCAGTGGTATATTAATGTAGCTATAATTTGCCTTTTTAATAGCCTAAAACTGCAGTAAGATTTTTGGGGATACCCAGTATATATGTTGAATATGACATACTGGTTGCCTTCAATTCCTAGGAAGAGCTTGAAGCATTGAATCAATACTAGTCTGTTTTTAAGGGAACATCCTGGCTGAGAATAGAGACCCACTGTTCTTTTGAGGTAATGAGTTTTTCATTCATGGAGTGTTGGTAATGTGCTTCAGATATGCTATATCCGTACTCATATAATAAATATTTCAAGGTATCAGAAAAAAAGTTTAGGTGCCTGGCTCTATTGAAACTTTAGCTCTTATAAGAATTAAGGATTTGGGTTTTTTTTTTTTGAAGTTGCAAATATATTTTAAAAATCAAGAATTTCTTTTAGGTAGGTATGATAAACAATATCTTGTACATCTCACAAAAGGAGCTTTTTTCTTTTTCTCTCTGCATTATGATTTTAGATATTTTATTTAATTTCCTCTCAGAGGCTGCAGATTACAAACTGCATCACTTGCTACTGCTACTCATCTGCAGGCTCACCAAATTTTTTTTTTCACATATTATGCAAACCAGCTCAGCCACTAACCTGGCCAACTACCAGAAAGGCAAATCTCTAAGCAGTTGACTCATCTGCTTCCATATGTAATTTAAGGTACCTTTTCCCACAGTGGCATTGTGAGTAATGTTATAAACACATGCCTTTCATGGCAAACAGGTGTATATTTTGAAATGATGAGTCAAGAGATATCTATTAGTAGCATAAGGGAGATGAGCCTCTGGATTTATTGTATGATAGGAATTTAGATGAGAGGTTTTCAGTTGGCTAATTAGCAGTGAGCCTTATTCTACCTTTGTTTGTATTCCCTTTACCCAACAAGATCATTTAACTCCTCACTGTTGGGGCCCAGCTGTGATTTATTTCTCTTAAGTTTATGATTTGCTGCTTGGAAGCTCACAGAAGAGGTTGAACCAATTGCTACCGAGGCAATGGACCATATCAAAGCAATGTTTCTGACCTCTTGGTGTGAACAGATACTCCACTCATCTGTTTGATAAGAATTTCAGCGGGCCACAGAGCAGACAGATCACTATAGGTTTATTTTAGCTAGGACATACCTCTTCTCAGGGATCAGGGATCCCTTTGTAAGTGCAGAAACAACCGGCAATTGACTGAGTTATATTCTATGAGAACATTCCAGACAGAAAACTGAACAAAGTAACATATGGTCTGGGAGTTTCTGCATCATCAAGCTGGAAACTTAGTATGTCTTTTTGGGAATACCAGTTTTCTTTCTTTCCAAGATTTTATTTCAAAAAGCACATGGTGTATAGACATTGTGCTTGAGACATATAAATATTGTAGTTGAGAGACAGCTAGGAGGCACAGTGGATAGAATCCTAGACCTGGAGTCAAAGATTTGAGTTAAAATCTGTCCTTAGATGCTTATTAATTGTGTGACTCAAGGCAGACCACTTAATTTCTGATTGCCTCAGTTTCCATAATTGTAAAATGGGATTAATAATAACACCTTCTTCCCAGGGTGGTTGTGATGATCAAGAGAGATAATGTTTGTAAAGCAATATAGTGGGTACTTAATAAATGCTCATTTCCTTCCCTTTCCCCTTTTAACACAATAGTTTTTTCACTTGTTCAATAGTTCTTCAGATTGCTTGGAATGAAAAATTATTTCACCATGGCTTTTAAAGCTGATGTCTCTGTTTTCCATGGTTTTCTTTTTGTGAGTTATGAGCTGAGGGGGTGGTTACATTAGAAGTCTTAAAAATTTCCCGTCTCTTAAAAAAGCTTAGAATAGTCAACATCCAGCAAAATTATAATAGGTTACCTTGATAATGCACAAACTTGAAATAGTGGATTTAAAAAAACAAGACATATATTTTAAGTTTTTATTTATTCATTTTAAACATATTTTTCCATGTTTACTTGATTCATTTTCTTTCCCTCCCCTCTTCCCTTCCCCTTCCCAGAGCTGACAAGTAATTCCATTGGGTTGTAGAAATGTTATCACTTGATACCTATTTCCATATTATTCATTTTTTCTATAGAGCAATCTTTTAAAGCCAAAACTCCAAATCATATGCCCATTTATAAGTGATAAATTATGAATCATGTTTTTTCTGCATTTCTACATCCATAGTTAAGATGTATATTTTAAAATCAACACACTAAATGTCATATTTTGTTAAGTATAGTTAGTATAAGTATATAGTTAAGTATATAGTATAAGTATAGTTAAGTATAGTTGTTTTTGTTTTGTTAAAGCTTAATAAGAAAGAACCATATGTTAATCTGAAGTCCTGGGATTTTGCTATAAAGATGAATGAATGAAAAATCAGCTTCATAGAGGATCTTTACACAGGCAAAAAGAAATAAAAGTTTAATAAGCATACAGTAAATTTATACAAATTTAAATAATTATTTTATATAGTTAAAAGTGACTGCCCTCAACTTTGTTTTATTTGGTATATTTTCTCAGAGGCTTTTAAAAATTGAATCGACTTGGACAAACAATGTCCAAATTGTCATTTTTTAGGTTATATATATATATATATATATATATATATATATGTATGTATATGTATATACACACATACATTTATTTTCAATATTCATTTTTAAAAATTTGAGTTCCAAATTCTCTCCCTCCCTCCTGTCCTTCCATACCCATAGAGAAAGCAGGCAATATGATACCTATTATACAGGAGAAATCATCTAAAACATATTTCTATATTAACCATATTATCTACATTAGCAGAAAACCCCAAAACGAAAATAATGAAAGTGAAAAACAATGTCCTTCATTCAATCTGTACAGAGTTAATAAATTCTCTTTCTAGGTGGGGATAGCATTTTTCATCTCTGTTAATCAGAGTAGCTAAGTTTTTCACCATTAATCACCATTACAGCTATAATTACTCTCTTGGTTCTGCTCTCTCAGTTTTTCTTCAGTTCACATAAATCTTCTCATTTTTTTTGAACCCATCTTTACCATTTCTTATACCACAAGAGTATTCCATTACAGTCATATATACTGCAACTTGTTCAGCCATTCTCCACCTGATGGGCATCCCATTAATTTCCATTTCTTTGCCACAACCAAAAGAGCTGCTATAAATATTTTTGTACATTTAGAGCCTTAGCCCTTTTCTTTGAGCCCTTTGGGATAATAGTAATGGTTTGCTTTGGTCAAAAGTTCAAAAGGAATGCACAGCTTCATAGTCCTTTGGGCGTGGTTCCAAATTGTTCTCTCAAGTCAAGTCATTCTTAACATTTACATGTTTATACTTGCTCTGGTAGCTGGGAGACCTTGGACAAATCACTTAACCTTGGCAGTTATGTAGCAGTTTAAAGTCCACAAAGCTCTTTGTATCCATTATCTCATTTGTACTTGATGGGAAGGCACCTGTAAGGCAGATGTGAGTGAGGAAGATACAATACTTATCTTTTTTTTCACATCTGGGGAAATTGAGTCTCAGAGAGTTTAAGTAACTTGCCTAAGGTGACATAGCTAGTGTCAGAGGAGGGTTTCAAACCTATAGCCTTCTCAAAGTCTCCATTTTAGTGTGCCAGGGTAAATGATACACTGATTACATTTCTGACTGACAAAAATTTGAGAGGGATTATTAATATGTTCACTTACAGAATCAGGATTCATTTAAGAAAAGATTTAGCCTATTGAATCATGCATAACTAAGATCAAATTTATTTATTTATTTAAATAATATCACCCCACCCTCCCATTACATGCATCAAATGAAATTTATTAAGAAAAGACATGTTCTATACTTATGTTGGAAAAAAAATGAAATACACTAGTATGACATAGGGGAGATATGGCAAAAAAAAAAAAGCAGGGCATGTAAAAAAGACTTGGATGTATTAGTTGACTGAAAACTCAGTATGAATCAATGATTGGCAATGAAGAAAAGCTAATGAAATGTAGCTGCATTAATTGAATCGCAGTGTGTAAAGGTGAGACTGTTGTTCCCTGCACACTCAGACCTTACCTGCAGTGTTGGGTTCCACATCACTTTTTAGGATAAATATAAACAAATGAGAACATACTTACTGTGATCAGGGCAGAAAGAAGAGTGATAGTGGCATTCTCTGGAGATAGCTTGAAGATAGCAGAAATGCTTAGCCTGAAGAAAAGAAATTTTAAATTGTCTTCATGACATAATCTCTTTCTTAAATAATTTGAAGGCTTGAAGAAGGATCGTATTTATTTTAGTTGCCCTGAGAGGAGGCACAGCAGGATTGATGGATAGAATGTTGGCCTTAGAACCAGGAAGCCATGGGTTCAAGTGCCACCTCTGGCAGGTTGGAGTTGTGTGGCTCTGGGTAAGTTGCCTATGTGCTGCAGAGAAGGGGTGTCTATCTGCATTGTCAGAGGAATTATTATTATATGAGAGTTTCTTGTACTGATGAAAATGCAAGACCATTTCCCATCTTAGCTTCTATGAAAAAAATTCTCCAAATGCTTTCCCCACTCCATACCACCTAGGAACATATATTATTTATATAATTTAGTGTCTAGCACCAAGGAAAGTTTAGATACATTTGTGAACAATTGGTCTGTAATTTTCCAGAAAGCTTGATGCTCAGACACTTTCTTTGACCTTTGGAGGCAGATGATATTGTGGGCAGCCACCACCAATCTACACTTTTTGCTCCCATTGTCAGACACTGAGTACTGGGTTTCTTGAACCATTGATCTGAACCCTACCGTGGTGGCATTTTTGTTTTTTCAGTCCCCACTTTCTTTCCCTTTTCCTTTTCTTTAGGTCCTAACTGTGTGGGTATTAACATGTCATATGCACTCAAAGATATGTAGTAGTATTTTTTCTATCATTTTCCAGATGCCAACTTCCATTTCTTTCAAGCTTATCTACATCAAACAGTATGGTAGAATATCTTTTTCTTGTGGCTGGATTTTTCTGCTTGTGTCATCAGCTTTCCTCACAAAGATATCAATCCCAATTTCAGCCACTTTCTATAACTTACCCATTCCTTTAGCTGGCGCTCTTGAATACCTATAGCTTGGTTTGCTCTAAAACTTAATTTTTAAAAGTGCCCATGCCTAAAATGACATAGAATAGGAATGAAAAGAAGTTTGGGTCTGTGAGTAGTGGTGAGATCCTCTTCTCTCTCCTCTATAATGTATTTTTTAGAAAAAATAAAATCTGGTATAACCCTGATTAAATTATGGGTTATTATTAGGGAATTTATTATACTTTTAAACTGTACTTCTCCCTGTAATTTGTTTTAATTAATGCAAGAGTTCAAGGGCAGAAAGCAAGGATCAGGTTGTGGCATGCCTTCTTCTCTTGCAATACTTGCTATCACTGCCCTTTTTTCATAGCATGGTTTAGAGAGGTGTGTATGTGTGTCTGTATTAAAATTCACATCATCCTTTTTAGGAGAGAATTATAATTCTTTGACTCATGGGAACCTTACTATTTAGGAATCATAGTTGAAGGTCAGGTGACCCTCCCCAAATAGGATAGTACTACATGAATGTTGGAAGCCAGTGATTCCCAGAATTGAGCTTCTGTCAAGAAGTAAGTGTGTGTGTGTGTGTGTGTTTGTATATCAGCCACACAAGCCCCAACAAGATAACTGCTTGTGGTCTGTAGGAGGCTGATTGAAAACATAAGGCAATGCAAAGTTGTCTTTGCCAGATTTTAGATTTTCCCTATCCTTTTTCCTTGATGATTAGCACCTTTCCATAATCACAGTGTTGACTGTATGGATCCAGTGCAGTGATTTAATTGTCTGTTAACTCAAACCTGGATTAAAAAACAAAATGAAACTGAGTACCTTTCAGTAAGTATATTAGACAAGTACAAAAGGGCAAGTGTAATAGTTGAATATTTCTAAATAGTATATCCATTTTTATCTTTTAAAAACATTAGCCAAGCAACCTTTGTCCATAAAACTTATATTTGAGAACTTCTGAAGCCCAAACAATTCCCTGAGACATTGAGGGTGGCAAACCATTGGTTTGGTTGTTGGGTTCTTTGCCTTCCCAGACAATGTTCATCCGGTTGTGGCAGACTTGACCACTGGGGTTAATCATCAGGTTTTATAAAGTACCCACTGGAATGGATGGAATGTGATTCATATCTTTAGGGATCTAAGATTTTAAATGATTTCTTTTGCTGTATTCTACATGGGATCACTGGGTTTCATAAGCATCTATACCCCTCAGTCTCTCTTTAAAAAAAAAAAAGGTTAAAGTATTCAGACGTGGTTCTATTTTCTTTCCCTACTGCATTTTCTAGGAGAGATATTTATGAGCAGTAAATTGTCAAAATGAGGGGAAAGCAAGAGGACTCTATGATCCATGAGTTTAGCATTGAGAATAACCATTAACATCAAACTGGTGAGAAAGCCTTGTTTGATTTCTTGTTTTCCATCTTTATCACCAACCAGATACAATTGTTTGAAGAATGTGTATAAATGTTACAATCATGGGGTTTCTAAATCATCCCAAAGAAGACATGATCACTGACTGGGCTTGGTAACTTTATTGTCAGGCAAAAATGTAGTGGGTCCTACCCTCTGCCCCATAATGGCCTTGGGTACTATTAAGAGTGATAAGCCTGAAGTAGGTATTAATAGGGTTTATATGAATAAATTAAGGATAGAACTCTAATGGGTTATTAAAGGAAAGTTTGAATCTTGACTTTAGAGGACTGTGTCATGGAAATCAGTTACCCAGCTATTCAAGAAACCATAGACTCCTGGGTTAAATTGGTTTGACCTCTTGTAACATTTCTTACATTTAGTGTGAATAAGGGGAAGAAAAGAGCCTTGAGACCATCTTTTTTTACTTTTAGGCAAAAACATTCCAGGTAGATGAAACTTTCAGAGAATATTTCCCATCATCCATCAAAAACAAAGTAATGGAGAAAAAGGGTAAAAGCAATTATTAAGTACCCATTGTATATCAGACTCTGTGCTGAGTTGTACAAATACTATCTCATTTGATAATGGTTGACAATCTCAATGGTCAGGAAGTTTTTTTCTTGTATCTCCTTCCTGCTGTAGTAAGCTTGGGAAATTAAGTCAATAAACAAATCTTTCCTTTAGATAAAAGACTCTAAAAAGCAAGGATTGTGGTTTTCTCAGTAATGATCCCTACAGACACTTTGGCTTTTTGAGGTCCCTGGAGAGAATAATTCTAACTTTTCATACTGTTAGAGCAGATAGCTGCTAACTTAAATTTTCTCATCAATCTTCTCACAACCAGATATATTCATACCCATCCTTGAGTTACGGAAACATTAAAAATGTTCTGTTGTTTTCTCCCCCTGGCCTATTGAGGGCTAGTTTTTTCCTCAGCCTATTGAATATTAGCAATTTCCCACCCTCTTTCTAGCCAGGAAAGCTGTGCAGTGCCTCAGGAGTTAAGGTATTGGCTTCTACTTGGTCTAGGCAGAAGAGAGCTTCTTCCTCTTGTAAGGGGAAATTTTAGGGTTGTGACTTAATCTAAATTTAATTGGTTACCAGAGTATATCCCAAATAAAATACCCAAATCAGTTTGGAAATTTTATGGTGGTTTAATTAATATAGAGGGAAGGAATTTAAGGGGAAGAGAGAAGGAAAGGGTATAGGATTTCTCCTGCCTGGCTTTTGCCAGGAGGAGTTCAAAGACCTCTGTCATGAGGTCTTTTCAGATTAGAGGCTTTCCTAGAGGATAGTGTTTTGGAAGGTAACAGAGAAAAGAATCAGCCTAAACTCTGAGGTATCTCAGAGAAGACACCTCAACTGAACTAGGTTACTATGCTTCCCCCAGTAGTGTATCAAGGACTCTCACCACCAAACCTGGACAATAGCTGCCAAGACTCTCAGCATGCTGCCGCCAGAGCCACCTCTCTGCGAAAAGAGGCCGAGAGATGAAGTGACACGAAATATGTAGACCATTTTTACGTCATTTTCCTGGGTCTCACGTGTACCAATGGTAGCTTAAGCTTGACTTAGGACAGCCCAGGGGTCTGTCAGTTGTTTCTGATTTGCTAGCACATGTACGTCATAGGCCATCCTTCTCAATACTTAATCCTTAAGTAGGGGTGTAGACATTCCTGTTTTGTTAGACTAAGCAGGGTGGAGTAAATCTAAAGTTCACACTCTGTAGCAAGCCCCCAGATTCTCAGAAATGTTGGTGACTCTGATGCTGATGCAGAGGACACAGAGAGAGAGGAAGCTGAAAGTCTTGTTAAAATTGTCCGAGGCTCAAATGCTGCCTGAGCCTTTCACAGAATAGACCACCTGAATCTGTCTTGCATACCCTCCACCTAGCCAGCTTGTCCCACTCCTGACCACCTTTTCGGCCTGCCAGCCTGCCTCTCTATCTGCCTTTCACTAGGGCTTGCTGCTCCCTACAGGCTTAAGGCAGGCTATGGAAGAGGGCTAGGTTCACATGGCTGGAATCAGCCTTCAAGATCAGCAACAATGAATCAGAGAAGCATGCAGCTGGTGTCCATCACCTTCATCTTACTCAGCATCTTCTGGATCATTTGGATGTTCACTCAGGACTGGTCAGTCCATTGCCTCACATATTACCTCCCCTGCCCAGAAGCCTTTTCTATGAAGTTGTCGGCCACAGAAGAAAAGAGATTTCAATCTTTTCCCCAATGACTTCATCCTCAGCCAAAGTTATTGGAGCCTCAACGCAAAGATGTGCTGATGCTTATCGCTTGGTTAGCTCCAATTAGTCTCTGAAGAAACAATCAACTCAGAGGTCTTCAATAATATCTATTAGTCTCTGAATTTCACCACCGGGGCCATGGCACTTTCTGTCAGGAAATATACATGATTTGTCCATTGTTTCCTGGAGTCCACTGAAGAATTCTTCCTGCCAGGCTTTCTGGTGAACTATTATATCTTCACTGATGACTCAGAGTCAATACTCCAGGTTTCCCTGAGTCATGGCTGAAACCTCTGTCATCCTCATTCAGGACTTTTCCCACTGGGAGGAAATTTCTGTGTAGAGTGGAATCAATCAACAAATTCATTGCTGTCAGGGGCCATCAGGAAGTGGACTATCTCTACTGTCTTGATATAGATATGGTGTTCTGGAATCCTTGGGGTCTAGGGAATTGAGGTGACTTGGTAGCTGCCATCCACACTGGCTACTTTGCTCTTCCTCCTTGGTAGTTCCCTTATGAATGGAAGCCCTTGTCTGCTGCTTTTGTTGCTGAGAATGAAGGAGACTACTATGGTGGGGCAGCCTTTGGTGATCCAGTGCAAAGAGGGTAAGGCCAATGGCATCATGGCTGTCTGGCAAGAAGAGAGTCACTTGAATCAGCATTTCATTTCCCACAAGCCTTCCAAGTTCCTGTCCCCTGAATACCTGTGGGATAACAGGAAGCCTCAGTCACCCAGCCTGAAGCTGATCCGCTTCTCTACATTGGACAAAGACTTCATGAACCTGAAGACCTGATGGAGGTAGGCCAGGAGCCTTTAGTTCTCATCCAAGGCTATTGGGAGATAGTGTGGTTTGTAACTAAGGACTTAGTCATGAGGTACTAAGGATGGACCTGGAAACACGGAAGTCATAGAGTGGGCAAGGAAAGTAAATTATTACTTATGGGCAGAATGGAGTCATTTTTGTAATCTGTCATTTGGGTAAAGTTAAGATGTTAGCCATTGTTGCTGTTTCTTTTTCTCTTTACTCATAAGACCATAGCGAAATTTTTAAATGTTTTTTTTTTTAATAGGGAAAAAGGACCTATTTGTACAAAAATATTTATTGCAGCTTTTTTTGTGATAGCAAAGAATTGGAAACCAAAGGGTTGTCCATTAATTACAGAATGGCTGAACAAATTATGATATATGATGTATGCTATGACAAGCAGGATGATTTCTGGAAAACTGGAAAGGCTAAGCATGAACTGACACATGTAAAGGGAGCAGAATCAGAAGAACATTGCGTACAATAACAGCAATATTTTTTGATGAACACCTGAGAATGGCTTTCTTTTAGCAATAAAGTGATCCTAGACAACTCCAGAGACTTGTGATGAAAAATGCTACCTGTCTTCAAAGAAAGAATTGTTGGAGCCTGAATGCAAACCAAAACGTACTATATGTTGCTTTCCTCTTCCTATTTTTTGGACATTCCTTCCACAAAATGACCAGTATGAAAAAATGTTTTATATGATTGCACATGTAAAATATATATTAGATTGCTTACTATCTCAGAAAGGGGTAGGGTAGGAGGGAGGGATGGAGTAAAAGAGGGAGAAAATTTGGAACTCAGAATGATAAGAATTGTTTTTACATATAATTGGGGAAAAATAAAATATTAAAAAAACAGCTTTCATCAAAATAACTAAAATGACTTACTTAGTCATTTGTGGTGTTACAAAAGTCTCAGTGCAATGTTAGGCTATTAAGAGTTAAACAAAACCCTTACATTTTAATATCTTAAAACTGTACTAAGACTTTTGGAACATTTTTGGAGTTCTAGCACCATTTTCTGGAAAGGCCTCTTAAAGGAGAACTGATTGACTGAGTGGTGTACTAAAGATCCTTTAACTAAGGCAGAAAGATTCTAGGTACCAGAAAGCAAGACTTATTCTGGCTATTGAGTGAATTCATTAAAGGTGTAAGTTGTGTGCCATTAGAAAACTGATGACAAATAGGTAATAGGAGCCATGGGATTAATGGGTGGGAAAGAGCCCAAGTCCAACACCCCTCATTTTACAGATGAAGAAATTGAAGCCCCCAAGAGGGTGACTTGCTCAATATCATATAGCTTGTAAGGGTCTGAGGCAGTAGTTAAACCCAGATTTTCTTGACTCATTTACTACATTAGCCAAACCGGATTAATAGGTAATTTGAAAAATGCTTGACCAAAAAAAAATACAAACTAGATAATATTAATTTGTGATTTTCTAAGTCAATACACAGAAGATCTTTTCTATGTGAATTTAACATTAGTATAATTACGCTACTCTGCATCTCATAGAGCAAAGACTTGGGCTGATGGTTCAATGGGAACTTTTAAGATATATAAAATAAATAGGAGAGATGACATAACATTATGATTGAAATGCAAGAAAAAATTGAACTCTCTTGTCTTCCCTCTCTTCCTGGATTTGGAGATTTCATTAATAGCACATTAGATTTATGCTTTAACACAACAGAATTGTTAGTGAAAAATTCTGTTTTATAATCAAGAGACTTTCTTATAATTGACAGTGTATGAACTTCTTGAAGCAAAGGAACAAATGTAAACTTTTAGAAAATATTTATTGTCCAGCTACCATGCTACTAAGTGGAGTTATGGAACGCATAGACCTACCAAGACCATATTGTTTTTTTCAGATTCCTTATCACCTTTCTTTCCCTTGAGAAAGCAAAAGGCAAATATCAGGGTCCTTTAATAAAGGGCCACCATTAAGCAATGTTAACTCAATTCCATTTAAAGATAAGTCTGTGTGGGCCTTGACTGAAGGAGAAGGCCAAAACAAAAAAATGGCTTGTAGGGGTGGGTTTTGGTGCAAACAAATTTGAATTCCTAAGCTTTGGTTATTTAGACTTAAGGTTAAAAGCTTGACTTTAATATTCCCACTTTTAATGCTCTCTTGCACATTAAGATGATTAAAGAGCCTCAATCTTCTCATCTATCTGACAGTTTATGCCCCATTTACTTATCATGTTTTAATTTGTACCTTTTCATATTTAAAATTCAAGTATTGGATTAGATATCCTTTGAAATCTTATTTTAGCTCTGAATTTATGGATTTGTGTCACTGTATATATCTAACCACCTAAATTGTAAGGTCCTTGATATCAGAGGCTATGTCTGTTTATCTTTGGTTCTCTTCCAGAAACTGTCACAATGCACAGAACACTGGGGAAATGGGGAGATTTATATGTAATATATACGTAGGAGAATATATATACACATATGAACACACACACACACATATATATATATATTTACACTTATGCTTTTTATCTTTATTTGTCCACCCCTCAATCTGTCTGTCTGTCTGTCTATCTCTATCTATCTATCTATCTATCTATCTATCTATCTATCTATCTATCCATCTGTCCATCCGTTTATCCGTCCATCTGTCTACCCATCTATATATCTGCCTGTCTCTTTCTGATTTGATTGGTATGAGGCATTGGTGATATGGAAATTTACTCCACTGATGTAGCAACTCTTCTGTAATTGATAATATTAGAATTTATACTGGGGAACAAAGATACTAAATGACTTACCGGGGGTTACAGAACTAGAATGGGTCAATCAATCAATAAACATTTAATAAGAACTTAATTTTTGCCAGTTATGATCAGAAGCAAGAATTAAATCCAGGTTTTCTGACTAAGATCAGCTTTCATTTTACTATGCAATACAGCCTCTTCATTGACACTTCATTAAGAACTAAAAGGAACATATTCATTTATAAATTGAGGTTGACAGTTGAGTTATCAGAATAATTGGTTCTTTATAGAAATGAAACATTTATTAAATTTCTAATTTAATAGGAATTTGGATAATACTATGCTAATACTTATATAACAAGACAAAAGCAGGGAATCTTTTCTCTTTTTTTTTTAAAATATTATCTTCAGTCTTAGAATTAATACTATTTATGTATTGGTTCTAAGGCAGAAGAGTATTAAGACCTAGGCTGTGGGGGTTAAGTGACTTGCCCAGAGGCTACACAGGTAGGAAATTTCTGAGGTCAAATTTGAACCTATGATTTCCTGTCTCCAGGATTCCTGTCTCTAGCCAATGAGCCACCTAGCTATCCCTGACAGTCTTTGAGAATTTATGATCATAGGAAAGTGTACAGGAATTCATTGCTGAATAAATGCATTGAGCCATTGCATGAACTATAGCTAATCATCACTAACATTTATATAGCACTTACAGGTACCAAATGTGGTGCTAAGCATTTTACAAACATGATCTCCTTTGATCCTTATAAGGACCCTGGGATGTAGTTGCTGTTATTATCCACACTTTACAGATGAAGAAACAGAGGCAGACAGAAGCTAAATAATTTGCCTCAGGTCACACAACTAGTGAATACCTGAGGCTACATTTGAACTCAGGTCATCCTGACTTCATACCCAGGGGTCTATCTACTGTGCCACCTTGCTGCCAATCCATTTCTATGCCAATAGTAAGTGAATTATGGGAGAAGGTGACAGAGCTGCAGGGTTGGCTTGGGGAGAGTAGCATTGGGAGTTTCATATTCAGGTCAGATGAGGTAGCTCTTCTCTGCTCTGTCTTATTAATTAGGTGTTACAGACAACAGAAAGAAAGACATGAAAGAAAGCATTTATTGAATACTTAACTAGATGTAAAGCACTGTGTGGTCCTGGTGATACAAGTTGGAAACAAAGCTAGTCCCTCTTCTCAAGGAGTTTACATTGTAACAGGTGGGGTGTAACATGGCATATTCAACGGGGTTAGCTTCAGGTAAAATGGAAAGAGCATAGGGGCAAAGCATCTTTGTAATGTTTCTATTGATAAAACCATATCTGTTTCTCCTGTTGATCTATTTGTTGATGCCAGGCACTTAGGTGTTGAGAACTTTCTTTTCTTGATTTTTAATAACTATGGCTATTAAGAAAGGGAATGGGAGGAAGGCAGAAGCAGTAGAAGAGACAGTTTCTAGGTTGGGTCCCTTTTCCATAAGAGTTGCTTTCCAGGATGATGGGTGGGGGACCTGTAGTTTAGGTGATGCTGCTATTCCTGGGGTCTTGAGTTCACCTTCCTATCTTGGGTAATTGGTGGTTAGTGTTGGTGTTGGAGGATATGGCAGATCACTCAAGGTGATATATCTTTTCTAGGATCTGAAGGGTATATGTAAAAAATAAAATGTCAAGGCTAGTAAAAATCATCATAGAATGCCAAAGTTGTAAACTACTGCAGAAATAAGATATAGCCTGATGTCTCCTTGTTTTATAGAAACTAATTATGGGAAATCACTTTTTTACATCTTTATGTAAATCTTTATTCATATTTTTATTTATTACTTATAGCACGCAGAGCAGTATGCTACATGTTTCAGTATCTACAAAGAAAAAATAAGAAATGGCCCTTACCATTAAGAAGTTTACATTCTAGTAATATTTGATAAGATATACACAGATAAACCTATGCTATACTAAACCGATGCTATACTATCACCCTGGTGCAATTAACAACAATAGGGAAATAGGTCTTGATCAATGATACATGTAAAACCCAGTGGAATTGTGCATCCACTACGGGGGGAGAAGGAGGAGGGGAGGGAAAGAACATGAATCATGTAAGCATGAAAAATATTCTAAATCAATTAATTAAATAAACTTTTCAATTAAAAAAACTCATGCAACAAATGAGAACATATGTGAATAAGAGAAGTATAAGCACAATGAGATCAGATGAAGAAGAAATCACTTCTAAGGTGGGAGGAGGGTTGAGAAATCAAATTAATCTGTTAGAAGCAAGGAAGCATGCTTTCTCATTCACACACAAATTTTATCAATATTTATTATTATGTATTTTATCAGCATAAAATTTTTATCAGAATTTCACTTTTAGCTCCCATTAGCAAATGCTAATATTTAAATACATAAATAAGAAAAAAATCATTTAAGAAAAAATCATTAATACTGTGAAGTTGCAAAAAAAATAAAGCTAATACAACATTAAGAAAAGTATATTGTTCAGGACTAAGTATGTGGAACTCTCACTACATTTTCATGTAGTAAAATTACATTTGTAGTATTGTATTCAATTTTGGTGCCACATTTACAAAAAGACATTGGTAAACTGTAGAGAATTCAGAAGAGGGTGGCCAGATTGGTGAAGATCATTGAGATCATACCACATGAGGATAGACTGACAAAACTGAGGTTTTTTAACCTGAGGAAGAACACATAGTTATTACCAGAATGTGAAGGATTGTCTTTTGATATTGAAGTTAGATTTTTTCCTTTTTGATCCTAACTAGTTTTTGATCAAAACTAGGAATAATGGATGGAAATTCTAGAGATGCAGATTCAGATTTAATGGAAAAACTTCCTAACAACTAGAACTATACAAAAATAAATGGGCACCTTTGGGAGTTAATAGGTTTCCTCTCAAGCTGAAGCTTGAATGACCACTTGTTGGGTGTATTATTGAGTCTTACTCTGTTTTGGGTTGGCATGTATAGGTGACTTATGAAGTCCCTTCCAATTTTGAGATTCTATGACAAAAAATAAAAGTAATTATAAATTTTAAAATTCCCATTCTTGGTACTTAATACCCTTTACAATCTGGTTCCAGATTATTTTTCCAGGTTGGTTACTCATTAATCCCTTTCATGAACTCTGTGATCCAATTGAATTGGCATTCTTACTCTTCTTAGCTTAGAGAATCATAGATTTAGAGTTGGAAGGAACCTCATAGAGGCTATGTATTCCAATCCTGTCATTGTACCTATGAAAGAACTGAAGCCCAGAGAGTTTTAGTGATTTGTCAAAAGTTATTCAGATTGTAAAAACCATGTGGGCTTTTTGCACAGGTTGCTCCTTTATGTTTTACTTATTCCCATCTCTTGAAACCTGTTTCTCCCTTCAAGGATCTGCTAAAGTGCTACTTTTTTTTTTTTAAGTCTTATCTGAGATTTCTATTTGTTAGTGTGCTTTCCCCCATTATTTTGTATTTTACATTTATTTTTAATAACTATCTGTTTTAACAGGTTTATTTATTAACTGTGATGTCTCCCATAACCCCTAGAATGTAAGCATTTTGAGGGCTAGGTCCCATATAGACTTTTCTAGCACTTAATGAAGTTATTTAATACATTCATAGCTTTTGCTTTCTTCTTTCAACTAGAATATGTAGTTTTCATAGAAGTAAAGAGAGAGAATCCTTAGTTACACTTTAGTAATGTAAAAATGGAGCCGTGAATCCAGGACTCCAGTCCCCAGAAGTCCTTGCTCACTTCCCAGAATGCTTTGTAATCGCACTGAATTCTCACCTGGGTGAGGACACAAATGATTAATTAAAGGAGTTCTCCACCTACTGAGGGTTCCTTTTCTACTTCCGCTTCGGAGCAGACATGTCTCACATGATGTGAATGAAATTGAATTGGGCCTCTCAGCTCACCTAGCATATGCCTTTCTTAATTGTATTTTCTTAAATTCTCAACCTTTAATAAACCTCTAAAAAAAGATAATACCCCTTGCAGAGAGAAACTAATTTCTACCTGCCTCAGTTTCCCCCAATTTTTAACTGTTACAGTAAATAGGATTTAAATGTATTATATTTGTTGTTCTTGTTATCATTTGAGTCTGTGTGTCAACCTGTCAACCCCCAATCTAATAGTACCTTTCCCATTTTCTTGGTCCAGCACAGTGAACTGTACATTTGGGAAAAAAAAAGTAAAGGACTATGCGTAGTCAGTTTCAAGAGGGTTGATGTGTAATGGTACCATTTGTTAAAGTGTGATTCATAGTAAATAAGAGTGAGGGGAGATTCTATTCTCTTTCTTTTTGTGAAATAGGCGAAGGATTTTGCCTAACTACTTATGCAGCTCTTTTTTAAAAACGTTCTTACATTCTGTCTTAGAATTGATACTAAATACCGGTTCCAAGGCAGAATGGTAAGAACTAGGAAATTGGGGTTATGTGACTTGTTCATGGTCACACAGCTAGGAATTGTCTGAGGCCATGTTTGAACCCAGTACCTTTTATCTCAAGACCTGTCCATTGAGCTACTAGCTGCCCCAACTTTTACATCTTTATTCAGAGTTTCATAACATATAATTGTTCAAAGGGGCAGAAAATTAAGATTTCCATTGGAGTATGGAATGTACATCAATGCAAGGCATCGATGCTGGAGAACCATGGCTAGGGGCACATTTAGGCAAAGTAAGGGAAATGTGGAAAAAAAGAGTAATGAGTATTAGAAGGGGTGGTGCTTACAAGAAAACTTGTGGTATAAGGAGATTGCTGGGTGTTGAGTAGTTCTAAGAGACCATTTATAATGGCAAAGAAAAATAAGGCATCATACTTAGCTTCTCAGTTCAGTGGTCTAGTCTGAGGCTTGATGTTGTCTAGCAGCACATTCCTATGTCTGTCTGAGTTATTCAGGTATGAGGATATACTTTGAGACAGAAGGTATTTGATTGCATTAGATTACCACTTTTATGCAGGTTGGTGATTTGAAATTGTACTGCTCAAAGTAGTTTGTCTTCACCTTGACTTTTAAGAAGTACCTTACAATAACAGGTTGTGTGTGTGTGTGTGTATGTGTGTGTGTGTGTGTGTGTGTGTGTGTGTGTGTGTGTGTAGAATTGTGCAAATAGTATGGATCTAAATTTTATCATCATATTAGATTGTATTATCATTAGTTATTGTTGTAAAATCCAGCCAATTGTTGTGTAACTTCCCCCATGATGCTTTATTATTTGTTGGTTTTTTAATTCATATTACTTTCAACTCTTTTACAGGAATCTATTCTTCTAAATTGTTGATTCTAGTTTTGGAAACTTTTAGCATTGTGAGTGACCAGGGGTGGAAAAGTATTTTACTTTCTTTGTCTGTTATGAAGAACTGGCTTTCATCAACATTCGAGCCTGCTGGTGGTGTATAGGCAGGTGCCTGGAGGAGAATACTCTAGCTGAGAAGTAACAAGATGTGGCACCTGCCACATCAAACACAGTTAAAACCTGGCAAGACTCTTAATTCTTATCCTATGCTGATAAACTTAGAGAAGGGCATTTTATCAATATCTCTAATGCAAAGTTTGGGGTCTAAAAGGTTCTCCATTGCTGAGCCCAAGTGCCAGGTGTGTGTTCTTATAGTTCTCTGTTTTTATTTCTCATATCCAGGTATCAGTATTACCTACAAGTCAAAAAAGATGTCCTAGATGGGCGTTTGCGGTCTACCCTGGAACAGGGAATCCGACTAGCTGGCTTAGCTGTACAAGGTAAGATCCAGTCGCACACTTACTACCACACTTGGAAGTTTGTGGCTAAAATCATGTTTGTTTGTTTGTTTGTTTTTTTAGTGGTTAAATTTTTTTTGATTTGTAGTGGCAGAATGCTAGAATAGACTTTCACTCCCATTTCCAGGCATTCTTATTTTCCATACAATCTCAACCTAAGCAAAAAGGCTATTATTTGGGGGAAAGAATTTTCTAGAACTTTTGAAAATCAATTTTCTTAGTGCTTATGCTTTTGTAATCTTACTTGAATTTGGAGAACTCCCAGCTTTCTTTCTGTCATTGAAGTTTCATTTCAGTGTCTGTGGCCCATATTTTCATGATTATTCTATTGCCCTATTTAGTTATATTTTGTGGGTTTATAATAGTTTAAGTTTGATTACCCTTAAACATTAGAGTGTAATTTCCTCTAAGCTAATTACAAAAATAAACAAAAGCACATGGCTGTTATGCAAGAAGATAGACACATAAAAGGGCAAATTTATATTTGTCTGTCCCAAGTAAATGTATCAAAATTTTATTGTCTCTGTATACAAAACCATATATGCTTTATTCTATCAAATGATGACTTGCCTTTACCTTTTTTAAGCCAATGTTGAGCATATAGTATTCCTTTTTATTTTTTAAAAGGCATGCTTTGTTTTTTTACTTCTGTTTAAATAGAATTAATATACAATATTAACTGCAGAATTAATAGAAGTAATAAATTGCAAGTTAATATAAATAATAAATGAGAGAATGAATTCACTAGTAACTTTTTTCTGACTAACTGGGGTATCTTAAATTTTGGACATTAGTTTTCAAGAATGGAAATTGTGCCTTGAACCTCATTACAAACACAGAATAGAATTTTAACCTTAGACTTGGAATTTTTGTAATGTGTGATGCACCCCAACTTCTTGTAGTTCACTCTAAAAGTCCTTGGGTGTCTCATCCAGTACCATGAGTCTCCTGAGTTATTCTTAGGTTTACAACATGCAGAATATTTTACTAATATATCTACTATATATAAAAACTACAAATTACAAAAAAAATTTTACTACTATATCTACTATATATAAAAACACTTAAGAAGTGAGAGGGACAGCCGCCTCAGTAACAGTGGAATATGAATGACTTTTTGAAGGCTTGACTCTTCCTCTCCCTCCCTCTTCCCTCCATATCCAGTCAGTTTTAAAGTCTTGTCTATCTTACCTCCTCAATGTATTACAGTCCTTTTCCCTTCTTCACTCACCCAGCCTGTATTCTAGTTTGGAACCCTTTTATTATGTCTCAGGACTGTTGGCAATTGCCTCTTAATTAGCTTCAAGAATAGAAATTGTCTTCTGTTTTCTTTACTCCTTCATCTATCCTTTGCACAACTGCCATATTGATATTCTTAAAATTGGCTCCCTATTGTCTTTAGGACAAAGTGGCAACTTGTAAGCCTGGCTGCTACCCACATTTTCATTCTTATTCTATATGCTTCCTATTTTAGCCCACTCCTTTTTCTAGTTCCATTACCCAACATTGGACCTCCTCCCTCCACGGTTTGCCTCAGTGCTCCTTCGTGTCTGTATTGTGTTCCTCATTCCAGTCTCAGAATTTTAGCTTTCTTCAGAGTACAGCTCCCATGTCATCTCCTCTTTGGAGTCTTTTCTTGTTCCCTCAATTAACAGTATTTCTTCCTCTAGAAATTATTTTATCTTGTGTGATTTTATACATACAAACATATTTACATAAATACCTAGCCATATACTAGACACACACATATACATGCACACACATATACTCTTATATAGTACGTATTGTGTTCCTACCTGGAGTACTGGGCCAGTTTTCTTATTTTAATCTTTGAATCCCAGTGCCCAATACAGTTCCCTACACATGGAATGTATTTAACAAGTGCTTATTGAATTAACTGAATAGTCATTTAAGTGCCTACTATATGAAGGACACAGTGCTAGATACTGAGCCCCTTGGACATTACTATTATGGGACAGCTAAATGGCTCAGTGGATGGACAGTCCGGCCAGGGGATGGGAAGTTCTGGTTTCAAATCTGGCTTTAGACACTTTCTTTCAGACACTATTTAGCTATATGAACCTGGGCAAGTTACTCAACTCCAATTACTTAGCCCTTACTGCTCTTCTGCCTTGAAACTGATCCTTAGTATTGATTCTAAGATAGAAGATAAGGGTTTTTTTTTTTTAAGCTACTGGTAATAGCTTTCAGAAAAAAAAAAAAAAACTTTTTCTTAAGAATTCTCATTGTGTAATTTAGAAAAAATATTCCTAAATAGGTCTTGATCAGTGACACATATAAAATCAGGGTGAGGGGAGGGAAAGAACATGAGTGATGTAACCATGGAAAAATATTCTAAATTAATTAAATAAAAATGTTTTTAAAAATTTAAAAAAAAGGAAAAAAAGAAAAATATTCCTAACAGCAATATTAGCCATTTGATGAGCAGAGTTCTCTGGTTCTCTGAACTTGAGAATGCATTGACAGAGGAGAAAGTCTACTCTCCTTGAACACATCCCATCCAACATGTAATTAGTATCATGCTGTCTTGGTAGGTGGCATGAGTAATAAACTCTGCTTTCTCCCTGTATACATGTGCTTATCTGAAAGTCATCTGATTTTTTTTTCTTCCCTACAAGATCTTATTGGTTTTATGACAAATCTAAGAAAATACTCAAATAAAGTCTTATATTTATTTCTAGGCACAGGGAGAAGGGCTAAGAACTAATGTCTCTTTATGATACAGACACATTTGATTCTCTTCCCAATTGCTAGAACATACCTCTGTGAGCTGAAAACAGGACAGAACAACATTTTTGGCATCTTTCAACATGTGAAATTGTCTAGGAGGTGTAAAGATTTCTAAGGGTGTTTGCCAAGGGTGATTTATGGTGGGGATTTCCAGCTTCAGAAATACAAAAAGTTATGGACAGTGTTTGTTCTTCCAATTAAAGTGAAGTTTAAAAGCCCTGTTGGCAAGTCATTCTTAAGATGAGTAGCTGCATATTTAACAAATTGACAAATGCAGGTTTGACTAAATTTTTAAAGGGAAGCCCTTTTAAAAATTCCTACTGTCTTCATACTATTAATATAAGCACATATGTACTTTGATGTTTAGCTTTTTGGTAAGCTTAAGTAACAGCTATTTGTAAACTTATATTTGGCACCATTTGAATATAATAATAATAATCAGGAAATTGGAGGAAGTGAGGGAAAGAAAAAACACTAGGGTTATAAATGTAATGAGTTAGTATCCAGTTGAGTGAAGCAATGACTGGTTTGCCATTCAGGACCATGGAGCCTTGGTATTCCAGTTTCCTCATCTCTAAAATGGGAATAATAATAGCACCTATCTCCCAGGGTTATCATGAGGATTAAGCACTTCACAGACTTAAAAATCTATGTACAGTGTCCCAGAAGTCTTGGTGCAGGTTTAAGTAACTTAAACCTGCACCAAGACTTCTGGGACAACTTGTATAAATGCTGCAATCATTACTCTAGTTGTTGTTATTAGTACTTTATCTTTTATTGATGCTGAATCAATACTCTAGAATTGGCTACTGGAGGTTTTAGCCTAAAGGGAGGGATATTAATTTGATTTTATTGTTGTTTCTGTTTAAAAAATAAATGCTTGTTAATAATTGATAAAAGAAGCCATCTATTCCTTCTTTGTCTATTGGGCAAAGATGTCTTTCCCTGGCAACACTGGAAATCTTAACCCAGAGGGAAGTTTAGATATAGATTTGTATTCTCCCCTCCCCACCCTTTTCAATTCATTATATTAAACACCATTTCTTCCTTCCTTCCTTCCTTCCTTCCTTCCTTCCTTCCTTCCTTCCTTCCTTCCTTCCTTCCTTCCTTCCTTCCTTCCTTCCTTCCTTCCTTCCTTCCTTCCTTCCTTCCTTCCTTCCTTCCTTCCTTCCTTCCTTCCTTCCTTCCTTCCTTCCTTCTTTCCTTCTCTCTCTCTCTCCTTTCCTTTCCTTTCCTTTCCTTTCCTTTCCTTTCCTTTCCTTTCCTTTCCTTTCCTTTCCTTTCCTTTCCTTTCCTTTCCTTTCCTTTCCTTTCCTTTCCTTTCCTTTCCTTTCCTTTCCTTTCCTTTCCTTTCCTTTCCTTTCCTTTCCTTTCCTTTCCTTTCCTTTCCTTTCCTTTCCTTTCCTTTCCTTTCCTTTCCTTTCCTTTTCTTTTTTATGATGCATTCAGCTGATTTTGGGGACTACAATCAATTTGAATCTCAAGATTTCCTTCGAGAATATGTGTTATTTCCTATGGTGAGTCTATTTTTATACTTTTTATTTTGTCTTTTGTTTCTAGATGGGCTTGGATCTTTCTTCTGAAAAAAAAAACTTTTCATGACATGTATGTTCTCTTGGCAAGCTGTATGGTATTCTTTCAGAGTTGAGACACTTTAAAAAAATGAAATTGTTGGGGGAAGGGATAGGTGTGGTTGGGATAGACAGGATGGGACTTGCAAAATATTCATTTCTGTAGTGTGCTGGAGGTGTGGCTGGGTTCTAGTCACAGGGAATATGCCTATAGCTATAGAGGATGGAGAGAGCCACTAGCAGTGAGGAACAGCTCTATCCTTTGTCAGAAAAATGAAGAATATTTTCTATTAGAGAGAATCAGTGATGTTCTTCCAAACAAAATCTCCTCTCCTTCTGTATCTGTTCCACTTCCAGGTAAAGGGCTTTTGGATGTCTTGGCACTTAGCCAATATTAAATTGTACCCCCATTCAAAAAGGGTCTCATATCATAGACAACATTATATCCATCATTGTTTTTCATTCTGGAATCATAAAAACCTTAGGTTTTTGTGGAGACCAGTGAGTCTAGTTTTCCATGAAAATCTGGAGTTACCTTTACAGAATTCTGGATTGTCTAACATCTAGTCTGTTGAATGTAGTGGAAAACACACAGATAGAAGCACTGTCACTCATTTGTTCTGTGACCTTCTACATGTCACTTAATCTTTCTGCATTTCAGTTTACTTATCAATAAAAAGATGAGGCAGACCAAATGATCTCTGTAACCTTCCTTCCTGCTCTAAAATTTTAAGATATTGCAAAGCATTCTGGCCAGTGCAAAGAATAGTAACATGAGTGCTATATACTTGTATTAATGACTAACATAATAATCTTAGCTTTTTTTGAGAAAATATCTCCATTGCATCATTGACTCAATGAAACTTGAGTCCCACTAATGCCTCCATCTTCATTTTTTCCCCTCTTTATGAACTGCTTTGTAGCCCTGTCTCTCCCATCCTATATTTGTTGATTTTTTTTGAAGTATAGGACTAATTTTTACATTTTCCCCCTTTTAACTCAACTTTTTAGACAGTAATTTAGTCAACATTGAGAAAACTTTTGAGTCTGTGAGTGTGTCTGGAAAATTAGCACCAACACATCAGCAGCACACATGCTGGCACTTGGTGTAAATTGTTTTTAGGTCTTGCCATCAGCAATCAGGCACTGAATTTTGGGGGACTTCCTCCTAGGTGGTGACTCCACATGGGGTGCATGCTGATGTGTCCCCAGCAGTTAGCCCAGTGAATGATACATAGTATAGGTGCTTAATAAATCCCATTTGGCTTCCTCACTGCTAGGTGTACATTCTTGGAGCCTGTTTTGAAACACAGAGTGAAGGTGGTCAGGGACAACTACTGAGAACAGATTTTGTGTAATGCCTTTAATATCATGTTCCAAGGGACATTTTAATAAATTATTGGTTGGTGATTTTAAACTCTGGATCTTATAAACATATTTTCTAGCTCTAATCAGTGCATTGAGATAGAAAATCCATGATGCTGATGAACTAGTGAAAGGTCTTAATTAAATAGTGTAAGTACACGTGGGTTTCAGTTGTTTTGATCCAAACCTGTAATTTTATCAGAATAGAGATCTCCTAGGAAATACTTACTGTACTAGTGCAATTTCAACATCTGTTTCCCAATGGATAGGCTTAGAAAATTGCCTGGAAAAAATAGTTCAAGTAATTTGATGCGGATTGCCTAATCAGTCTATTTTAGGTATAAAACTTAAACACAAGTCTAACTGATTCAGAAGCTGGATTTCTATCCTCTACATACAAACAGATGCACATACTTTTTTTTTTACACCCTTATATTCTGTCTTAATATCAATTTTAAACCAGAAGAGTGATCAGGGCTGAGCAATTGGTGTTGTGACTTACCCAGGGTCACATAGCTGGAAAGTGTCTGAAGCCAAATTTGAACCCAAGTCCGGGTTTGGCTCTCTACCCACTGTGCTACCTACCTCCCCCAATGCCTACTTTTTTTGGGATACAGTTTTTATTTCCATTTGACCTTTTAAAATTCTTAAATGTGTTATGGTATATATATATATATATATATATATATATATATTTTACCAATAGAAAGCACAAAATAACATGGATAGCATATCCCATGAGTGTGTGGTTATATATGGGCATGTAGCCTGCCATTTTTCATTAGCACAGTACCACCCCCACATTTTTCTGTGACACAGACAAATACCAAAGGGAGGCCCAGGAGCTGTAGACAGAGATAGTTAAGCACAATAGCTGACTGCTATCAGGCTACTGAAGATTGTTGTTAATATTATTGACCTCCTTCTGCGCTTTACCACTATTTCTTTTATTTTCTTAAAATAGTTCCCTTTTTAGCTTTTCAGGTGATTATAGGGTTGTGCACATTCACACATACAACTGAATTTCTAAAATGCATGGGGAGTATGTATTTGCTACTCAATATGAACCTGAAAATGTTCCAGGATTTAGCATCTACCATAAATACAAGCTACTTTAATCAAAGGATGCCCAGAAAACATGTTAAAGTTTGAGTGTCCAAACATTCTATATTTCTATGTACAGGACAAATTCTAATAGTTTATCTAGATTTATCTTACCTCCTATCAAGTTGTTAATGGAATGCTAGTCGTAAGTCAGAAAGATCTGAGTGGAAATCCCATCTCTGACATTTATTAGTTGTTTGATCATGGGAAAGTTAATCTCTCTAGGACTCAAGCAGCTCTAAGACTGTAAGATATGGCAGGACTGTAATCTCCTTTGGAAGAGGAAGCCACATAGAAGATTTATATCTCCCTTACTAGTAAGTTGTTAAATTCAGTTTCTTGCTTCAATTGGGTATTGCTTGGCAAAATCCATATATCAAGGACGACATGTAGTGCTTAGTCATTTAGTTTGATCATCCTGTTTTGGTTCTCTCCTGGCATTCCCATCAGAGCTCAGTATAAAAATGAAAAATTAAGTATGATAGATTTTTTAGTTCCCATTTTGATATAAAGGTGGGAAGAATCTAGAGCAAAAAGTTAGAGTTCTGTCATCACCTTGCCTGCTTGGAGGTGCCATTGTGCCTTAGTGGAAGAAATGCTGGACCTGGAGTTAGGAGAGACCGAGTTGTGAATCTTGGCTTTGACACTAGACTTAACTTCTAAGAGCCCCTCATCTCTTTCTTCATCTAAAAAATGAACATGATGATTATGTTGAAGAAGGAAAAAAAATGTCAGTATCCTCACATGGACATGCTTCATTTGGAGAGTTCAGTTCATCATGTCACATTTAAAGAAGAACATTGTTAAATGTGAGAACATGTACAAGAGGGCAACCTAGATGTTGAAGAGCCTGGAAATCATGCCTTATGAGTGTTTCAGTTTGAAGGAGAGAAGACATAAGAGGAAAATAATTGCTAACTTTAAGAATACTATCTGTTTCATGAAGTTGTCATGAAGATGACAGAATCACAGGATTTTAGAGATAAAAGAAACCTCAGTGGTCATCTAGTCGAGCACAGACCTGAAAGATAATTTATTATGCAGTCGATACAACAAGTTTTCACATGTCCTTTGCTTGAAGACGTTCCATGAGGGTGATCCTCAGCTGTCTTGCAAAGCAGATGATAATTTGGAATATTTTTCTATTTAATAACGATAAGTTTGACAGTTTGATCAGATGTACATTTTAATATATTTTTATATATTTTAGAGCATAATAATTGCTAGTTATTAACTTATTAAAATCGTTGGATTTAAGATCAATTTATAGATTGTATTATCAAGTATATTGTAAACTCCCTGTGGGTGTGGTGTATTTTTCATCTTTGTAGCTTTAGTACCTAACATAATACCTTTTTTATAATAGACACTTAAATATTAAATTAGAAGCCATTTCCACTTACTTTTTTGAATTAACAATTTTCAATCACAAAAATATCTCTCCATTCTATCCTTTTTTGTTCCCCATTAAGAAAGAGCAACAAAACTCTTGTTACAACATTTATAGTCAAGCAAAACAGATTTCCATTGCCCCCGTATTCCCTCCCCTTGCCCTAGTTGTCTCAATTTACCTCTGTCCATCAAGTAGGCATCATGTTTTATCATAAATCCTTTGGGATTGTGAGTGACCATTGTGTTGATCAGAGTTCAAGTCTTTCAATATTGTTTGTCTTTTTAAAAAAATTCAATTTTATAATTATATATTTATTTGCTACATTAAAATTCCTAGGTCTTCTCTGCACTAGAGAAGACATCATTTGACAAAAAGATATATGTATATATTCTTTCTCTGGAGGTCATTCTTCAGACAATATTTCTCTTGCTGAGTATGATGTTCTTTTAGTTCTGCTCATTTTTACTCTTCATAATTTTATGTATATTTTTCCATTCTTTAAAAAATATTTATTCTACTCATCACACTCATATGCCACAACTTGTATAGCTGTTCCCCAGTTAATGGGCATCCCCTCAATTTATAGTTTTTTGTAACCACAAGGAGGGCTGCTATACATTTTTTTAGAACATAGATGTTCTTTTTATATCCTGCTATTTTACTAAGATTGTAGATCAATTCAATCAATTTTTCAGTTGAATATCTAGAATTTTTCATGTATAACATCATACCATATACCATCTTGAATACCATCTATGAAAAGAGATGGTTTTATTGCCTTTTTGTTCATTCTAATTACTTTAATTTTTTCCCTTTATTGGTATTACTAGCATTTCTAATAGAATATTAATAATGTTTTTGACAATGAGCATCATTGTTTCACTCCTGATCTTAAAGGGAAAACTTTTAACTTATCTTCATTACAGGTATTGTTTGCTGATGGTTTTAGTTATATACTTCTTATCATTCTAAGGAAGAATCCCTTTATACCTATGCTTTCAAGTATTTTTAATAGGAATGAGTGCTATATTTTTTCAAAAGCATTTTCTGTATCTTTTGATATGATCATGTGATTATTTTTTACTTTTGTTGTTAATGTAACCAATTATGTTAATAGTTCTTCTTATATTAAACCATCCCTGCATGAATTCTGTTTAATTATGGTATTAGCACCATATTAGTTTCATAAAGGGAGTTTGGAAAGATTTCTTTACCAATTCGTCTAAAAAAATAATTTAATATTGGAATTAGATGATTTTTAAATGGTTAGTGAAATTGACTTGTAAATCCAACTGGTCTTGATTTATTTTTCATAGAAATTTCATTTATGCCCTGTTCAATTTCTTTTTCTAAAATACATTTATTTAGATATTCTATTTCTTCCTCTGCTTTTCTAGGGAATTTGTATTTTTGTATTCTTCCATTTCACTTAAATTGCTAAAATTATTAGCATATAATTAGATAATATGACACTTAATAATTGGCTTGATTCATCTTCATTAATTGTAAATCCATCCTTTTAATTTTTTATGCTAAACCAATTTTTGGTTTTATTTGGTTTTATTTATTAATTCAGTTATTTTCTTACATTTAATTTTGTTAATCTCATCTTTAATTTTTAGGATTTCCAACTTGGTATTTAATTGGAGACTTAAAATTTTTTCTTTTTCTAGTTTTTAAAAATTGTATACTGAGTTCATCAATCTCTCCTTTCTCTATTTTATTGATCTAAGTGCATAGAAGTATAAATTTTCCTCTGACTGCTTTTACAATATGTATTTGGTTTTAGTGTGTTGTCCCATTATTATTATTTTGTTTTATAAAATTATTTTTTATTTCAATGGAATTCTTTAGCCTGCTCATTCTTTAAGATTGTTATATAGTCTTCAATTAATTTTTATTATATATTTCCATGGTCCCTTATTAAATATAAATTTCATTTAATTATGATATAAAATGCATTTAACATTTCTTCTTTGCTATACTTAACAATAAAGTTTTTTGTCTTAATATGCCTTTTTTTGTCAAGGTAACATATACTACTGAGAAAAAGATGTATTCCATTCTATGCCTATTCAATTATCTCCAGATATCTATCATATCTAGTTTATCTATGATTTTATTTTTTCTCCTTTATCGCGGGGGGAAGTCAGCTTTCCCGGGGATCAGGGAGTCCTTGCCTGGATGATGGCATTGGCGTATGAAGAAGATAGGAGACAGTTAAAAGTTTTAACCTGCAGCCAGGCATCACAAAAAAACTGCTCTGCTAAGGCTTGTGCTGACTTTATTTTTATTGGCTCAAGAAGTACACATCTACTTGGCACACAATTTCATTTTCAACATACATGCTTCCTTAAAGGTAATAGAATAGGTCATACATTAACTTTTAACAAATCATTTGATTTATATTCTATAATTATCCTACATACTTTGATTCCATGGATTCTAACAACAAATGCAAAGCTCTACAAAAGATACATGTGTGCTCATCACAGGGTAGGCTTAACTAGAGGTCACTTTCTCATTAACCTGTAAGGTACCAGACATGAGGTTAAGCTAAGAATGATTATTCATTACACTAAATACATAATCGATCAGACTTCAAAGATACAATTAATATAACATTTTGCCTAGTATTTGGAGTCAAAGGCTATAATCAACATAACACAGTTTAATTTTTTTATTCATTCTATTATATTAATCTCTATCTCAAAGCTTCTATCCATATATTATCTTTCAAACTATTCAATTAAAGATATCATTCTTGGGTTTAAACATGACTGTAAATGAGAAGTAAACAGTTTGACCTATTTAAATCCTTTATACTTGGTCTTTCATATTTATATTCTTATGTTTCTTCTCCTTTTTGTAGATAATTTTCCCATTCGTTTCTGGTTTTTACTTTAAGAATATCTGAAAGTCTTTTAATTTCTGAAATGACATTTTCTTCTCTTACATGATGATAATCAGCATTGCTGGGTAGGTTATTTTTGGTTGTAAATTCAGTTCCTTTGCTCATTGAAATATTGTATTCCATGCTCTTTGTTGTTTTGTTGTAGAAGTTGCTAAATCTTGTCTTATCTTGACTGTAGCTCCACAGTATTTAAATTGTTTCTGTTGCTTATAGTATTTTTTCCTTAACCTGGGAGTTACCAAACTTGCTAAAATATTTCCGGTTGGGTTCTCTTACAGGTAGCAATAGATGATTTTTTTTTCAAGTTCTACTTCATATTTTAGTTCCAAATCATCAGGACAATTTCTTTAATTAGTTCTTAAAGTATAGCACTTAAACTCTTTTTTTTTGTCATAACTTTAAGGAAATCCAAGAATTCTTATATTGTGTTTTCTTATCTATTTTTCAAGTCAGTTGCTTTTGTAACAAGATATTCTCTTCTATTTTTCATTTCTTAAATATAGTTTTATTATTTCTTGTTACCTTAAGAAATTATCAGCTTCTTCTTGCCCAATTATAATTTTTGATGAGTTATTTTCTTTGATGAGTTTGTGAATCTCTTTTTCTAATTGGTTGACTTTACTTTCATAATTTTATTGATTTTTTTGCACTACTTTCATTTTTTTCTAACTTTTTTTCAATCTCTTAAATCTAATTTTAAAGTCTTTTAAAAGCTCTTCCAAGAACTCTTTTTAAACTTATGCCCATTTTATTTTCTTCTTTAACATTTTTAAAGTGAGTGCTTTAATTTCACTGTCTTCTGAGTGTGAACCCTGATCTTTATTTCCAATTCATTGTGTGTGTGTATGGTTGTTATTGTTATTTCCTGAACTTTCTGGGGGTCTTTGACCCCTTGCTTCTTTTTAAGTTCTACAATACAAGATCCTCAGCAACATTGTCACCTTCAATACTCTTACTCCTGGGGTCTCTCCAGAGCCTCCAGGTGTCATGTTACCCTTGTGTTTATGAATTGTCAATTTTAGATTTACTCCACCCAGCTTAGTCTAACAATCAGGAATGTCTACACCCCTACTTAAGGATTAAGTGTTGAGAAGGATGACTTATGACAGACCTGTGCTAGGAAATGACAAATCAGAAACAACTGACAGACCCTCTGGGCTGTCTTAAGTCAAGTTTAGGCTACCATTGGTATATGTGAGATGCAGGAAGTAATGTAAAAAATGGTCTCTATATTTCGTGTCACTTCCTCTCTCTGGGGGCTTTTCATGGAGAGGTGACTTGCTCTTTTTTGCGGCGGAGATGTGGCTGGTGGCAGCGTGCTGGGCGTGTTGGTGTCTTGGTGTGCTTGCAGCTCTTGTCTGGACTTGGCATGAGCTTGCTAGGTGAGTGAGTTGAGTGATTTCTTTTTCCTTTACCTTCAAAAGCACTATCCTCTTAGGAGGCCCCTCATCTCGGAGTATACCTTGTGGCTGGAAGCTGAGCTAGTTTTCATCTTGGAGGAGGCCTCATGGCTGGAAGGTCTTTGAACTTCCCTTGGCTCAGGCTAGGCTGGAGAAATCTTATACCCATTTCCCTCTCTCTTCTTCTTAATTCCTTCCCTTTATATTAATTAAACCACCATAAAATTCCTAAACTGACTTGAGTATTTTTTATTGGGATTTGAATTAATCCCTGGTGACCAACTAAATTTATATTCAGTCTCAACCCTAAATTTACCCCTTACAGAATTGCAATATGGAACTCTGTTTTCCCTAGGTGCTTGTGTCTCTTCAACTGTACTCACTCATGTGCATTCACTTCCCCTCTTCCCTAGTCATAGCTTGAGACACTACAGCATGAGGCAATATGTAGTCAGTGCATGTAGGACCCATAATCTTCTCTTAGTCACTGCCCAATCCCTACACAGTTGGTTGGAATTTCCAAAGCTGAGGCTATGCCCTACACAGTTGCCCCCAGGCACTGCTGTCTGTTAGTTTTATTATCAGAATACCACCTAGAGCCTTCCCCATTTCTTCCCAAGTTGTTCTATGTTGGGCAGTTGTTTCTCCCTGACTCAACTATTTGTGCTACTTTAAAGTTTTCTCAAAGGCATTATTTTTAATTATTTTGAGGGGGTATTTGGAAAGTGAATTAACCTTCTGACTTGTTCAGTCATCTAAAAGTAATTCCTCTTCATGATTTTGTTATAGAAATTGTTTTCTTGGTTTTATCCACTTTCCTTTAGTTCACGCAAGTTTTCTCAGGTTTCTCTGAAACCATCCTTTTCTAATATTTCTTATAGCACAGTAATTTTCAATCCCATTTCATATCCTTAAGTTGTTTAATCATTCCTCAATTAAGGCACACCCTCTTAGTTTCTAATTCTTTGCCACCACACAAAAAAAGCAATAAATATTTTTGTACATCCTTTGTTAGAGCCTAATCTCTCACTCACTCCTATTTTTCTGAGTTTAGATCTGGCCTCAGACATTTAGTTGTGTGACCCTGGGCAAATTGCTTAATCCTGTTTGCCTCAGTTTCCTCATTTATAAAATGTGTTGGAGAAGGAAATAGCAAACTGCTTCATTATCTCTGCCAAGAAAACCTCAAAGAAATAAATCACAAAGAATAAGACCCAACTGAAATGACTGAGTAATAGCAGTTTGTCAATCTACCCTTCTTCCTTTTTCTTCCTTTCCCTATTCTCTTTTCTCTCCTGATTTACTGTAGAGTGAAATATGTTTCTGTAACCAATTCTGTGTGTGTGTGTGTGTGTGTGTGTGTGTGTGTGTGTGTGTGTGTGTGTGTGTGTGTGTGTGTGTGTGTGATTCCTTTTCCTGGCCAGTTTAGATAAGAGTGTGGTTCAAGTGCCCTCCCTCAACCTTTTTCTCCTCATTTGTATACACTTCTACTTGTATTCCCCAATTATGTGAGAGAATTTGCCCCATCTTTCAACTTCTCTTTCCTCTCCCACAGTTATTCATTTTTCCTTCTCTTTCCATCCTCATTTTAAGATCATTGTTCCTTGGCTCTCTGGCTAATTAGATCCTGCATGATAAGTTTTTGAGGGAACATGTATATTAGCTCCCCATATTAGATTGAAAGCAATTTATTAATTTTCTGTCCCTTAAGATTCTTTGTTCATGTTTACCTTTTAAGTGTTTCTCTTGATTGCTGTGTTTATATTTCAAAGTTTCTTTGCAACTCTGATTTTTATCAGGAATGTTTATTAGTCCTCTTTCAGCAGAAAAGGCATTCTTTCCCTCCTGTGGAATGATACTCAGTTTTGTTGAATAAATTATTCTTTATTGTAAGCCTATATCATTTGCCTTTTAAATATCACACTCTAAGTTCTTTACTCCTTTGTAATGTAGCTATTAAATTATGTGTGCTTCTGACTGTGGCTTCTCAGGATTTGGATTCTTGATTCCTGGCTAATTGTATTATTTTTTTCTTTGACCTAGAGGCTCTAGATTTTGACTATAAAGTTTGACCATAAAGGAGTTTTAATTTTGGGTTTCTTTTCAGAGGTTAGTGGTGCATTTCTTCTAAGAGACTTGAGCAATTTTCTTTAATAGTTTCTTGAAATATGATGTCTAGCCTCTTGTTTTAGTCATAAAAGACAGGTAGTCAGCCCAGTGATTATTTAATTTTCTTTCTTTGTTCTGTCTTGTTTTCCAGGTCAATTATTTTTATATGATAACTTATATTTTCTTCTATTTTCCTTTGTTGAATACTTCTTGCTATCTCACAAAATCATCAGCTTCTTTTTTTTTTTTTTAAGAAAATTTACCTTCCATCTTAGAACTAACTCTAAGTATCAGTTCCAGGATAGAAGAGTGAGTGGTAAGGGTTAGGCAATGGGGGTTAAGAGACTTGGCCCAGGGTCACACAGCTGGGAAATTTCTGAGTTCAGATTTGAACCTAGGACCTCCTATATCTAGCAATGGCTTTCTGTCTACTGAGCCACCTAGCTAACCCAGAAATCATTAGCTTCTATTTGGTTCATTTTCATTTCAGAGTTTGTTGCTTGGATGAGACTTTGTATCTACTGTGTTAAGCTATTAATTCCCTTTCCAAATCATTCTTCCACAGCTCTTCATTCTTTTCCATTTTTTCCTCTAGTGCTCTCATTTCCTTTATAAAAACAATTTTTTAAACTTAAGAAAAATAAACCTTTTGGGGCAGCTAAGTAGCACAGTGTATGATAAAGCATCAAGCCTGGAATTGGGAAGACCTGGGGTCTAATCTGGCCTCAGACATTTCTTAGTTGTGTGACCTTGGGCAAGCCACTTAACCCTAATTGCCTGCCCTTGCCACTCTTCTCTCTTAAGAATTGATACTAAGACTGAAAGTAAGAGTTAAAAAAATCTAACAAACAAAAATTCTCGCTTAATTTCTCCCATGAATTTCAATTGAACTCTGGCTGAACCTGTGCTTTTTCTTTTAGGCTTTTCTTATAAATGCTTATAAATAAATAAATCTTCTGAATTCTTGAGTATTCCTGTCACCATAATATTTTTTATGGTAGATTTTTTTTTTGCTTATTCTTCCAACCTACTTCATGACTTTGGACTTTTATGTTTGGGTCAGTTTTTCTGTACTGTTAAAAGGCATGTCTGGTCTGAGCTTTCTCAGGATCTTTTACTTTGGGACATTGAGTCTTTCTTTGGAATATTGAGTCATGTGATATTCCAGTATCTCAGAAACAGCTCAGCCTGGGGATCTGAAAGCTTTTAGTTTTTCTAATTTACTCTGATACAGGACAAAATCTAATACCTGTCCTCTTAAATTGAATTCTGCAAGTTCTTGACCTGGATTTTTATTTGAGCAACAAATTGTGTTGTGGGTTTTCTTCCTGTGCAATTTTAGAAGACTGCAACTAGGCTTAGCCATTATAATCATCCATCTTGAAAACTTTTCTCATTCAAAGTAATAGAACTACAGACTACCTGTTGGTAGATTTTCTACTTTGGTTTCAGATTGGACTAGAGGCTAGAATTAAGATACTATTCAGCCTCTGGAAGCAGAGTCCTATTTGCTTCTGAACTGGCTCCTTGCAAAGTCCTTGCTCCTCACCCTGGAATGCCACCTCTAGGCTCAGGTGCCCTCCTCAGGCTGCCATAGATTTGTGCCCCAATCCTGGGCACTTAGTGACAAAGCTGACAGCAATTGCTCCTGTACTCACCATAAGGTCTGGGAGGTCTGCTCTGGATCTGGGACCTCTGGTTTCCCTGGTAAACAACTTCTTTGTGTGCTGGAATGCCTCATTCTGTCCTTGCCTCTTCAACCTTCCATTCACTTTAGAACAGAAGCTAGGGATTGAACTCTTAACCAAGTAGGATCTCTAAATTGCTTAGATGTCCTAAAGTGCAAGAATACTTTGTAGATCAAAGTTGGAGTGGTTATAGAAAATATATAAAAATATTTATTTCCTACCCTCATTGAGCATATAATCTATTAGCTATTATAAAACATGCATAAATGAAGTGCCTTAAGAAAGCTTATGAAATGATCAAAAACTTATAAATCATTATAGTACTTAATCCTTGAAATCCTTAATTTTTTAAAGATTTAATTTAATTTAAAAGAATCTTTAAGAGTTCAGAGCTATATGCCATCAGGTGAGCTTATTCAGGTTTGATTTCCTGGAAAGGTGCATTTTGAAGGAGAGAGAGAAGAGAATGCCAGGATCTTTTTGAGTCTCATTGGTGTCTATTTCTGTAGGATTTGGCACTGGAAGAAGCTGTCCTGGAAGAGCTGACCCAGAAAGTGGCCCAAGAACATAAAGCACACAGGTAAGGGAGAGATGGGGCAGAGGAAGATGAGAAATAGCTATGTGGAACGAATGAATAAATGAATGGATGGATGAATGAATGAAAAAAAATTAACTATATACTTTATGCAGAGCTAGCTTAAACACTGGGTACAGAGATAGAAAAACAAGACTCTTCCTTCTGTTAGAGAGTTCACATTCTAAAAGGGGAAGACAATGCTTAGATTGGGGTTCAGCAGCAATTTAGAGGGGAAGCCCTAATTGTTAAGGTTCAGAAACATAACATCTTTTGCATCATTTCCAGAGTCTCCATTGAACCATTTGATAGTACCCAGGACTTTGATGTTCAGGATTTTCTTTTCTGGGCCTTTGGTAGCTATGGCTACTGAGCAGGAAAGTAGTACAGGCAAACCTCAGAGATATTTGGAGTTCAGTCCAGACTATTGCAATAAAGCAAGTCACATGAATTTTTTGTTTTCCCAGTGCATATAAAAGTTATTGTTACACTATTCAGTAGGCTAGTAAGTGTGCAATAATATTATGTCTTAAAAATATGTATTTCTTAACTTAAAATGTTTTTTGCTAAAACAATGCTAAACTTCATCTGAGCCTGCAGCAGCAAATTATAATCTTTTTGTTGGAGTGTCTTGCCTTGATGTTGATGGCTGTAGGTTAATTAGGGTGATGGTTGCTGAATGTTGGAGTGGCTATGGCAATTTAAAAAAATAAGTTAACAATGAAGTTTATCACACTAATGACCTCTTCTTTTACTTGAACATTTAGAGCCATTGTAGGATTATTAATTGGCCTAATTTTTAATATTGTTGTGTCTCAGGAAATAAGAAGGCCTAAGGAGAGGGAGAGAGATTGGAGAATAACCAGTATGTGGATCAGGCTGAACACATACAACATTTATTAAATTTGCCATCTTGTATTTGTGGATTGTGGCACCTCAAAACAATAATAATAGTAACATCAAAGATCACTCAATCATCATGGGTCACCATAATAGATATAATAATAATGAAACGTTTCAAATATTACAAGGATTCCAAAAATGTGACATACAGAGGCATAATGTGATCTAATGTTATTGGAAAAATGACACTGAAAGACTTGCCTGATATAGGGTTGCCTATGAATGTTCAATTGGTTAAAAAACAAAGTCACAAAGTGCAATAAAGTGAAGCACGATAAAATGAAGTATGCTTGTATAGGGTTAGAATTAGGAGTAGGATTAGAATTAGGATATTATTAGAATTAGGGTATGAGGGTAAGAAGGAGCTGCTGCAACAGATAATTTCCAGTTTGTATCTGTAAAAATTGCTCCCCGAATGGTCTTGAGCCAAATTAGATTCTGTTTTGATATCCTGGGGGGCTCTGCTATTGAAAGCTAATTTTAACGTAGCCTTTGCTAAAATAAACTCCTAATTCCCATACATTAGGATACATCCTGTATATACTTCTCACTTTTACTTATTCTTGCCATGTTGACATTAAGAAAGATCATTAGAGAATCTGTTTCAGTCAGCTTTTGACTCAGCCCTGTGTCATTTACTCTTGGAGGTTTAGTTTTGTTGGAGGTTAAACTGTTAATTGTTTTAACCCAAAATCATCCTACAGCTATAGTGTCAATTGGCTGGACGCAGGGGAAAATTTTATCCTATGAATTTCTTTTATGTGCTAGCTACACTGGAAACTTCCTGACACTCCCTATGGCTTGAAATCCTTGGAGTATGAGCTCAAATACAATTTTGAGTGGATATCTCTAGCATTAGCAATATTACCAGTAGTGACAAAGATCAAAGAGCTAGACAGAGGAAAATGATGAGAATCTTTGAGCAAGGAAGCACTGTAGAGCTTGATGTCACTGCAGGCTACTTGAAGCTTTTCTAGGCTATTGCAAAACAAACATCCTTCCCATCCCATGTCATCCTTCCCTTCTATTGTTAGAGGGCAAGTGCAGTATTTCTCAGCTT
Organism: Monodelphis domestica; assembly: GCF_027887165.1. Lineage (NCBI taxonomy): Eukaryota > Metazoa > Chordata > Mammalia > Didelphimorphia > Didelphidae > Monodelphis > Monodelphis domestica. Next base: position 121,954,601 of record NC_077228.1, on the reverse strand, counting down.
TCATCTTGATCCTTTGCATCCAAAAATAATGTCTTTATATTTTTAAGGTAGTGGAGAATAATCCCAGATATAGGAACTAATTTATCTTAACCTTGAGTAGGCTACTTTATTCATAAGTCCATTTGAGATGATTCTTTAGTGTTTACAGTACAGTGCTGTCCAAGAGAAGACTTTAAGTAGCTCTCTTTGTGTTCTCCTGAATAGCTAATGTGCACTTTAGGGAGGGGAGGTTCTTGGAATTATGGAAATAGGTGACCAAGTGATGCATAATATTATTCCATCCTTGTGATGATTGCTACTCCCAAATCTAATAGCTAAACAACAGTTATGGAACTTGGCATCCTGAGGGTTGAATCTTCCACTGGCTTTGTCCTCCTTAACTGTTTCCTCCTTTTGATACTATTCTGGTTCTAGTGGAATCCTGCCAGCGGAAGCTGAACTTATGTATATCAATGAAGTGGAACGTTTGGATGGGTTTGGACAGGAAAGCTTCCCTGTGAAGGTAATGTACTTTGGCTTTTCCTTTGTGTGGCTTTCTCAGAAATGGGGCAGAAAGTTGTAGAATAATATTTTCTAAATTTTAGAGGACAGAGACCATGCTGGTCTTCCTTATATACTTACCACAGGGTAGATAATCAAATGTTCATTGAGTGAATCAGTGTTTATCTTCTGAGATAAATAAAATTTAAGTGTGTAATGATGACTGTGGAACAATTTCTCTTTCCAATACATAACTACATTCTCATTTACTTACTCATTACACAGGTATTTGTGGAGGATTATATTCACAGAACAATTCTTGATACTATGAGGGCACAGAAAAATTTCAGACCATGGTTCTTTCCCCTAATGATGTTAAAATCCAAAATTGAAGAGAAGTAGTACAGATATAAAAAGTTAACTAAAAATTCAAAAGAATGAAATGTTATACATCTTGCTCATTTGTTCAATAACTCTTTTAAAAAATGTCTATGTACCAGGCAATATAGTAGACCCTGAGAAAAAAGAAATGAAAAAAAAAACCTTGCCTTTAAAAAACTCACAATCTATTGGAAGAAAACAAACATGTACATATGAAAATATATGCATTATAAATACAAAGTATTTTCATGGATAGGAAAGGGTAGCATCAGACATGGCTGAGATGGGGAGTGGGGTGGAATCAGTAAACATTTCAATTAGGAGTTGTCATTTAATTTGAATTTTAAAATAATAGTCATTTTTCAAGTTAAAAGTGAAATGGAAGTAGGGGTCAACCAGCCAGGGGGCATCGGCTTGGGGTTCAACCTTTGCCAAACCACAGAGGCAGGAGATGGAATGCTGTGTACAAGAATTAGCAAGTGGAGCAAAAGGTACTGGAAATGTGAATAATATTCAGTGAACTTAGAGAGGTAGGCTGGAGCCATATTGTGAAGGGATTTGAATACTAAGCAGAGGAGTTTATATTTTATCCTTGGTTATGAAGGAGCCAATTAAACTTTTTAAAGAAGGTTGTGATGTGGTCAAATGAGTATTTTAAGAATCAACTGGTAGGTGTGTAGAATGGTGGTATCCACTTTAAATAGAAAAAGATGCCACAAATCTATACATAAGGATCTTTCACAAGTCTCATATTGACTTAATTTAAAAATGCAATATTACCTATGTTTTATTATATTTTTATTTATTTTGTTAAATAATAATCAATTGCTTTTTTAAAAACAGCTATGTTGATTTTATTATATGTAGGTGAAATTTGGGGAATTCACTAACAGCAAGCTAAAAAGACTGAATTTTTTATTCTTAAAAAATTTTATTATTTATTTTAAACATTAAAAAGATAGAGTTCTATATACTCTCCCTCCCACTCTTCCCATACTCACTGAGAGGGCAAGTAACATGATATCAATTATCAATGTGAAATCATGCAAAGCATATTTCCATATTAGCCATATCTAATTGCATTTAAATCTGGTTTAGGCTACTCTTGGGCATGTTATGGGTTGTATAGGTCATGTATTTGACACCTTTTGGGTAAAATATGGACTAGAAAAAAGATGAGTTAGGAAGACCAGTAACAACATATTGAAATAGTTTAGGAGAGAGGTGATGAGAGTATGAACTTGAGAGAGTATAGTTCTGTGCAGGGAGAGAAGGAAATAGATATGAGAGATCTTGAAAATATAAATTGACAAGATTTCACAATTAATTGGATTAATTGGGGTTGGAGAAAAGGAGGAATCTCAGATAACTCTGAGATTGGAGACCTGAATGCCTAAAGGGATGGTGATATTCTTTTCAGTAAGAGGAAAGATAGGGAGAGAAGTAGGTAAAGATAATGGGCAAAGATAATGAATTTGATTTTGGACATGTTGAGTTAGAGATGCCTGTGAAACATACAATTGAAAATGTCTAATTGGGATTTGGGGATAAAGGGCTGGATAGAAACTAGAGCTGGATATATAGATTTGGAAGGCATCTATGAAAAGGTTCTAATTGAATCTATGGGGGATAATGAGAGGATGTAGGGAAAAGATGACTTTTGGATATATCTGTGATTAAGGGAAAGAAGATGGATTAAAATTCAGGAAAGAAAACTGTTGAAGAGTAATCAGGCAGATAGGAGGAAAATAAACCAAGATCACTGTCAGGAAAACTCAGGAGTGAACATCTAGATGCAGAAAGTGCATGATGCAGAGTGTTAAAAAAAGTAAATACAGAGGAAATTCTCAGTGCTACTCAGAGTACTAGACTTGAAACTTCAAAACCAGTCATCATCACCAGAAAAATGTTGACTTGAAAAAAATTGGTCTTTGATTCAGGGTTATGCTTAGAGCTATAAAGCAGTTTCCCCAAGACAAAACAAACCCATTCTTCTCTTCATTTCTGGGCCCAATTCATTAGTCATCATTTGTGTTATTCCAAGATGCATGACCTGATGGAAAAACTCTGTAGGCTGTTTAATTATCTGTATTTCATAGTCTACACAATTGATATTCTTCATTGTGTAGAGGAGATATAAAAGCTAATATCAAAGAATGCCTGACTGGAAAAAGGAGGTGGACTCATTGATAGCATAGCAACAGTGGGAAAATGTCCACTAGATAGCTTCTCTTCTACTTTGGTACCCACTTGAGGTCAAGATATATAGAGAAAGGTGCTTAATGTGTTGAGTGAGCTTCCTCTGAAGAACAAGGACATGGACAAGAACTATGTAGTAGGATGACTAGGTAAAAAATGGATTGTGACCTGCATATTGGAAAGAGATTCTCACATTTGTGAGATCATTGATACATTGAAGCAAAATGTGAAATAACAAAGAATCTTCAGATTTTCTAGCCACAAATTTATAAAATTTGTCCTGATTTTTAGAGCCAGACCTTAAGTATAAGTCAGCTTTCTAGTTTCATACAATTAACCTTCATTGCTAATGAATATTATTGAATAACTGCATACTCATTTGAAAAATCAGTTAATCAATGTTATTTATTTGCTGAGCAGACACATTGCTATACAACAATGGCAAAGAAACAGACAAATAGCTATTTACCAAATTAACATAAACTATGTATAATTAAAGATAGCCACCTGTGATTTCATGGCTGACATTTGTCTTCCCTCTCCATCCTTTGGCTTTTGTGCACTGCTTAGTAGGTGGGATAAAACTTTTATTCAGTTCTATGAACCCCTTCCATTCTGTTTTGGCTTCTCCTGTTATAGTGAAGGATACCCCATGTGATATAGAGAACACATTTCTTTCAAAGTACCAGCTTCTTGTCTCATTTATTAAATCAATAGTTCTATCACTTTCGATTTTATTAATTTCTCCCTTAATTTTTAGGATTTCTAATTTGGTTTTCTGCTGGGGGTTTTTAATTTGATCGCTTTCCAGTTTTTTCATTTGCATTTCCAATTGATTGATCTCTGCTCTCCCTTGTTTGTTAATATAAGCATTCAGGGATATGAATTTACCTCTGATTACTGCTTTGGCTGCATCCCAAAAGGTTTGAAAGGATGTTTCGCCATTGTCATTTTCCTCGATGAAATTATTAATTGTTTCTATGATTTCTTCTTTAACTAAACGGTTTTGGAGTATCATATTGTTTAATTTCCAATTGGTTTTAGATTTGGTTTTCCATGTACCATTACTAATCATTATTTTTATTGCCTTGTGATCTGAGAAGGCTGCATTCATTATTTCTGCTTTTCTGCATTTGTGTGCTATGGAGAACACATTTCTTAAGGCAAGAGAGTATGCATCTATCTTATGGTGTTGATTTGAGCTCAAGGCCAAGTTTGATTTTTTCTTTCTGCCAGTCCCAGCCCCACTCCAATAAGAAAAATTAGAACTTCATTGGACACCTAAATACCACTGGCACATTCCAATAATTTCAGACCTGACTGCAATTTCATCACAAGCATTTCACTTAGAACTGGCTTCATTGGATGGGCTATAAGTGGCCTGTTCCTCTTTGCACATGTGTAATTTGCTTTAATGAGAACTACCCATGTGCATCAGGGGGAGCCTAAGAGGGTGGCTATAGCTTGTGAAAATGGCTAAATGGTCCTTTTTCAGATTTGTTTAATTTTCTTTTGTGTCTCTGATGACTGCCCTTTGTAGGGCTGTAATCCATTTCCCCAGCAATAATGCCTTATGATACCATCTGCAACCTACTTATATTCCAGCAGCCCACATACTGTTATGATATGCTGGGTCGCTGAAAAATTAAAGGAAACTTTTCTACTCTTTCTGGAAAATTGACTTTCCAACTGCCAACTATTTTACTTGTTCTAGACTGAGGGTGGTGGAGACGACTAATGTTTTCCCCAAGCCCTGGTTTAAAATTTTTTTTCTCCCCATTCCGGACTTATTAATAAACAAAAGTTGGTATTGAGATACTTTGAGGTTAGAATCAGTGTCAAGGAATACGAGCAGCTGAGATGTTAAGAGAGGCCTCTTTGCTAATATAAACTACATTGCTAAGTTTTTTTTTTTTAATGGGGAAATCAATGAAAACCTCTGACACTACCTCAATTTTGTAAGTAGAGAGATATTACAAATTTCTTTAGGTGGCAGTGTGATTTAGTAGAGCTTTTAATTACTGTCTCTTCTTCAGATCTTTGCTTTTTGTGACCTAAGAAGAATCTTCCAGACTAAAAGGATTATTGGAATCCCTGTGATGAGAGTGATAGGGATGGCACAGTCAAGCCACATTAAGTAATAGAGTAGACTGGGGGAAAATCGATTTCACCTCCCCTTTGCCCCTAGACCCTCCAAAAAAGTATTACTTTTCTCAAGATGCTTAGGTCCATTGCACTGATGTATTGTCTTTATGGTTAGTATAGTTCTTTCTTGACCTTAAAAAAACAAATGGTTAGTAAATATCTTTAAATGGAAAAAAATCTTAGTCCTCTAATTTCTCAGAATATTAAATTCATCATTAATTATTAATTACTGTTCTAAAAAGGCACAAACATTGCAATAGGTATAGTGAGTTTTCATGCTGACTTAATGTATGCTAAGATTAAAAGCTGAACCTTTTGCAAAATATACCATGCATACAGGTCTGAATTTTTTCATGGAGAGTGATGGTTTTAGATAAATTGACTGGAGAGACAAAAATGGAATTGTTTGTAATTTCTTTCCATTGCCCTCTTTCCATTTTCCATTGTCAGTTTCCTATTCCCAACTTATGACATGAAGCGTCATGGTATTGTGGATAGAGGGCTAGACTTGAACACAAAAATCCCATGTTTTTTTTGGCTTTTCATATACTCTAACCATGTTATCATGGGCAAGTCTCTTGATCTAGTTTTTTGGTGTCCTTAGTGGCTCTTTAAGACTTTAAGGTACAAATGAGTTGCTGCTCTGCATTGGAAGAGGGAACAATTATGCTGGACATTCTATATGTGGGTGAAACATTTTTCCAGCGTTAGTAGTTAGCACATAGTTAATACTTAATAAATTTTTATTGTCTAATGGAGAGATAGGTGCAAAGAACAAGGAAACATATGCTAGTTATTTCTTTTACACTGATCCCTAATATTTTCTTGCAATGCTAAGTTCCTCTTAATACTGTCCCTTGTATAACCCTCTGGCATTATTAGATAATCTCTTGAATATATTTCATTGACTTTAGTTTCAAGGACCCTCAGTGGAGCTATGCAGCAAGTAAGGCTGTCACCGACTGATCCCAAAGTAAATGCAAAGGAGAAGTAATAAAAGAAAGGCATTGGGAGAAGGAAGGAAGGAAGAGAAAAGAGAAAGTGAAGAGGAGAGGAGAAAAAGAAAAGAAACAGCTGCTTAGGGAAGAGGAAGAATGGAGTACTACCACCAATAGTTAGCAGGTGGTGAATACCTTTGTCTCAGAAGATATATGATGATAGGTACAATCCTAGAAGCAGTAATGTGATGATGTTTTGTTTTTTTTAATTTTGTGGTACCCACTAAAAACATATCTGAATTGCCATGATTACTGTCGTCTATAAACATTTTACTTCATGAACAAAATGGAGGAGTGGACTAATAGAAAGTGGATGTTGGAAGGGTCCTCCATAGCTGCCAAGACCAACCATATATAACAAGAAGAATTTCCTCTCTATTCCACCTGATCAATGACCATCTAACCTTTGGTTAAGCTCTCTAATGAGGGTGGACAAACTTCCTCCCAGCAGACCAAAGCAAAGCATACCCAAATCCAGAATATTTACATTGTTCAAGAAGCCAATACTCCCTTTTACCAAACTTATCTTTTGTATTTTTTTTCCAGGATAATCATGGAAATAATGTGCACTTGGGCATCTTCTTCATGGGAATTTTTGTGAGGAACAGAATTGGACGGCAACTAATACACAGGTAGGGCTAGAATGACAGGTTTTTTTGTTTGTTTGTTTTGTGTTTTTTTCTTCTGAGACTCAAAATAATGAAGCTACAGGATTGGCATTAGTTATCTGAGTTGCTCAGTAGGTAAACCCTGTTCTTTAATCCATTGCTCAAGAAGATGGATTTTTTTTTCAACTCTGATATGGGAAAAACTTTGTATGATTGAGCAATTATGGAGAAATTGGTCTCTTTATGAAAACATTGGAACAAGGGCTTTCTCCCCATCACCCTTGATTCTGAGAGTTCATTTTTATATTCTACAGAGCCAAAATGGAAGGGATAATTTGGTTTTGAAACTGGATTACAAGTGTAGTCAGTGCCTTGTAGTTAGTACTGGCTTAATCACTATTTATTGAATTGGATTAAATTGGCTAATTGAATGGAGAAGAACAATGATAATTGCTTTTATTTATATAATACTATGAGGTTTGTAAAAGCTCTTATATATACATTTCATTTGATTCTCACAAAAATATTGTATAGGAGCTTAGTCCCCCAAAGGAATTATAGTTAAGTGTCTAATAAGGGAGGTAGAATAGTGCAGCAAAACCATAGCTTCTTCAACAAGAAAGACCAAGGTTTGAATCCTACCTTAGATGCTCATAAAGTTATATGTTATCTGGGCACCCTTCTATCTTGAGATGTTGGATCCTTTGTCCAAGAACTCAAACCCAAACCCTCCTGATTCCAAGGCTAACAGTGCTCTATGCACTAAACCACACAGCCTTCTTATTATTCCTGAGGAAGTGTTTCTCCTTTGCTGACTAATCAAAATAAACTTGAGATTTACATGAGCAGTATACCACTATAGTGGGTATCAGGGGCCAACTTTGAATCAAGGCAGGTGACTGCTGATCAGTTTTGTAGTGTAATATGTCCATAGGATAAGAGAACAAGAATGCATTGGGTCCTCAGATGCTATCTAGACCAACTTTGTCACCCTTTATTATAGATGAGGAAACTGAGGCCCAGGAAGGTGAAGGGACTTGCCCAATGTCATAGTGGTAGTAAGTGTCAAAGGTGAGATTTGAACCAGCAACTTTTTTTTGAATGTGCTCTATTGAATTACCTTTCTCTTAAGGTTTTTTTTTTTTTACGATGAACTATAGTGCTGCTATAATACTCTTATTATGCAAATGAATAAATATACATTATGGCTGGCGCCAATAGTCACATAGTTATTATAATTCCTTTTTTTGGGAAGGGATAGAGCTACAAACACCCTATTACCTCTTTTCCAATTAACTAATTATATTTGAACCTTTTAGTGACCGAAGAATAGAATTTGGTAGGCATTTTCAGATGCAAATAAACTATTCTGTCAGCAAGTACTTATTGAGCATTGAGATAGGACACACAAATAGATTTGGTATTGGTAAAGTGGAGAGAATGTTGAATTTAAGAATTGTGAAAACTTGTTTTGTGATTGAAATCTGGGTCTGACTAACTTTGTGAACTGAGGCAAACTTTGTGTTTTGGTTTCTCCATCCCTCTGTTTAGTTCTAGGTTCAAATACGTAAGGCTCTCTCTGGCATTCAAAACCCTTCATAACCTAGCAGCCTTCTACCTTTCCATTCTTCTTACATCTGTAATATTTAAAGAAATTGTAGAAGATTGAAGAGGTATAGGGAATGGAGAACTTGAAGGGATAGAGGAAATTTGGATGCTGGTGAGGTATGGGGAGAGAGATACCCCCTGCTGAGAGGCTGCTGTGAAAAATGGGGTTCCCCGAAATGGGCCACCTATAATAGCCTGAGGGGATATCTTCTCTATTGATTGATGTTGAAGATACTCCAGGGCAAGTAAACATGGACCCTCCTGAGGGACAAGCCTCCCATCAAACCAAGGTCGCCCGGCAGGGTCTGATAAGGACCTTTTATGGTTGAATGGCTGTCCTTAGGTTCTCTTCCCTCTATCTTCCCTTGAAATGATAGTCTTCCTCTTATCTGACTGCAGGTTATTTAACTCAAGATTAATTTAATAACTAGTTTGGATTGGTAAAGTATCAGGATAGAGGGAAGAGGGGTTCCCTATACTTTGGCCCAGATTGGGTTTGAGTCTCTCTCAGCTTTTTATCTGAGGCCAGGCCTCACAGGCTGGTGGGGGGTTTCTTTTATTCCTGTCTATGCTAATATATGCTAGATTTCTTAAATTTAAAGTCTTAGCAGTAGAGAGCAAGAGGAAGAAAAGGTTCTGACTTTCAGAGCTGGTTGGGCCTGTCTCTTTGGGCTGAAGCCCCTAAAGACTGGCCTTACAGTTCAAACTGTTCCCCTTAAGTCATTTGGTTTGATGACATGATCACAGGAATCCAGGTAGAGTACACAGTTGGGAAAAATCCAGGAATAGAGATACTTCTATCCAGAGACAGGGAGAGAGCGCTTGTTCCAGTCTGAGGGCCAGGAAAGAGAATCCTTGAGAACAATTGTCACTCTCCCAGTCACCTCACTCCACCTACTGTCATCATTGTCAATATCTTCCTTCCAATATTCCAACTGCTATCTGTTCCACGTGAGTGGTAGAAAGGCCCAAAGTTTAATTCGATTTTCCTTTTCACAATCATCCCCTTTTTTTGTTGTGACCTTCCCAAGGTCACTTATATTTATTATACTTACCAAGCTACTAAATCTACTTTCTAACTACTCCCCCATATATAATAAACTTCCTTCAATTATTCTATCTCTATTCTATGCGAATCTTATCTAATCTAAGGAATTCAATGCAGGAAAAATTGGGTAAGGGTAGTTTTGGGGTTTTACAATAATTCAGTACAATAAATGTTTGAACAAAGCCATTACAAAGAAATATGAATCTTAATACTAATACTACTTACTCTTGCTAAGTTAAACTAATACAAACATTTTTCCTATTTTATTTATATATAATTATTTGCAAACTATTTTATTTATAGATATTTCCAATAAACACAATTTCAGCATCAGCTTTACAATAAGCAATTAAAAGTTTACTATCTGCAAAAGCAGCCTAAGTCTTTTCCTAAGTATAACTATCTATGCTATGCTTAACTTAACTTACTCCTAATCTATTCCCTACTTATTATAACTATTCTCTAACTCCCTAGTCTAATCTATAACCTAATCTTATGTATAACTTATATACATCCTATGTTACATATTTATAGACCTTATCACTATGTTACTAACCTAATTATAGTATATACATTATTTACAGAGACTATTAACATATAATACAATAATATACATAATTCCCTATTCCTGATGTCATTCAAATAGAAATATCTGTTGATCTTTCTATTTGCCTAAGACCTTATAGAATTATCTATATACATATTTACATTTTGCATAAATGCAATTTCAGACATTTGTTTATTTACATGAGGTCTCCCAATACATGTCAGTTTGTGATTTTGTGTTTTGTGTCTAATACTGTTGTGTTGAATAGATACTTATCAAGTTTCTTTAGATTTCCACTTCTCATGTTGACTGATGGCTCTCTTCTTTCTTCCACGTTATGTAGTGTTGCATGATATTTACCTAATATATGTGAAATTAATTTTATTTTATGTTTTCACTGCACTCAGTCTTACATATAAGTCCTGTTTTCTGTCTGTCCTCTTCTTGTATAAACAAATTTGCAAAGTTCAAAGTCTTAGCTGTCCATTTTAACTTTTTGTTTCTTCTCTCTAGCAGCTTTTCGTGATGCTTTTCCTCTGGGATGCTTTAAAAACATTTTCTGTGGGCTGGAAACTTTTCTTCTTGTGGCTGTGGTATGCTTGACTGGAGGGTCTTGAACATTATGTGTCACTATTGTTTCTTTGTGGTGTACTTTGATGTTAATCAAATCAGTTTTTGTTTTCATTTCTCAGCACTATCTTCTTCTATATCTGTTACAGTGATGTTGGATTTTTCTGACTTTGTGTGGGAACAGTGGAACCATTGTGGTCCACCAAAGTGGAGTCTTTCCCTGCAATTTTTATAGCTGTCAGAGTAGTAAGCAATACTTCATGTGGTCCAGTCAATTTTATGTCTGTAGCTAATTTTCTATTGAAATTTTTAATGTATATTTTGTCTCTTTGTTTGATGTTGTACAAATTGTAATCCAGGGGTACTGTTTGTTGTATCAAGCCCATTTTGTGCAACTCTGCTATTCTTGTTTATAAAGCTTGTATATATTTTGTTCTTCAGCTACAGACTTCTCTTGTTGCTTTGAACATTCATTTTGCAATCCATTATTAGTTTGCAATGGAATTGCATCAGCATGGAGACTTGAGGATGGTTTCATAATGTTTGTGTTTGCTTTTTCCTGTGCAGTTGCTATTGTTTGAAATTCTTGGACATAAGGATTTAAGGTTGTCTTTTCTATTATGCCATTGGCATGTTCTTTTGTAATATCATCCCTGCTGTCATTGTCATTGTTTCCAGGAGGTCTCCTAATTTGAATGTTCTCTGTTACTGCATTTTCCTCCCCCTTGGATCATTCTGTTGTTTGCTTATGTGCTTCAATTAATTCAATTGCATTTTGTTTAGAATCTTTCGAATACCCTAATATTTGTGTTGCATATGGTTCTCCTTTTGCTTTTTCTATTAGTATTTGTTCTGTACTTTCTGTTTCTAAAGTATATTCTTTCCTTTCTGCTAAGTTACTTTTGTCTTGTGCTGAGAAATGTTGCAATTCACTGTTGCTTGGATCTAATCTTTTGTGTTTTTTGCTTTTTAAGTTATAATGTCCTAATAAGTTTAAGGTTTGTGTGTTGTAGACTGTTGCCAGACCCGTTCCTTCCCCTTTCTTTGTATCTTGTTTCCACTGTTCCCAAAATTTTCTCTCTAATCTCTGTTACATCATTCTCTAATTGTATTTCTTCTATCTACTCTTTAGTTTTATTTTGTGCTTCTGGACTCCCAAATTCTATTTGCATGCAATCTCCTTCCTTTTCATTTTCCCCATTTTCCCTTTTTGATGTTACCCCATACACCTGGCTTCATAACTGACATTGTTTGGCAGCACTTGAGACTACTTGCGAATAACGTGGTTTCCCCCCTTGTTGGATGAATTTCTCCATGGTTTCTAAATTTGGTGCTTGCAATGAATTCTTGCAATTACAATTGCAACATTTTGTATTTTTTTGTGTATTGTTGCTACTATACTTTATGTTGCTTTTCCAGGACCTCTTTTTATTGTTAGCTTGGACTAATTGTGCCTTTAAATAGCATTCATGAACTTTAAAAGTTTAAACTTAAGGCTAGTCTCTAGGGGCGTTAGCCCGAAGAGACAGACCCAACCAACTCTGAAGGTCAGAACCTTTTCTTCCTCTTGCTGTCTACTGCTAAGACTTTGAACTTAAGAAAACTAGCATAGATTAGCATAGACAGGAATAAAAGAAACCCTCCACCAGCCTGTGAGGCCTGGCCTCAGCTCAAAAGCTGAGACATCTTACTCCCCAACACATATTCCCTGATCCAGTGATACTGAAGACACTTTATCTCTTGGCTTAGGGAATCTTTTGTGGCTGACTGCCATACCTGAATGCTATCCTTCCTCCTCTCCACCTCATATATTTCTTCAAGGCTCAATTAAAATCCCATCTTCTCTAGGAAGACTTTCCCAATCCCTCTTAATTCCAAGTGCCTTCCTTTTGTTAATAATTTCCTATTTATCCTGAATATAGCTTGCTTTGTATGTTCTCTTGTTCATTAGATTGTAAGCTCCTTGAGAAGATAAATCTTTTTCCTCTTTTTTTTATCCCTAGCACTTAACGTAGTGCCTAGATCATAGTGAGTATTTAATAAATGTTGATCGATTTGAAATGGGTATAGATTGCTTCAACAATTTCAAAGAGTAGAATTAGGATCAAATTAGATTTGTGTATGAAAGTACTTTGAAATACATAATGTTCTCTACAAAGAAGATGTGGTATTATTGTATGAGAGTGGTCATAAAAGACTTCCCAGGGTACTATTCCAAAACCAGTATATCCTTTGCTGTGATTTTCTTTGTCTGTAATGTTCCCTAAACCCTTGCCACAGCTTATTTTAATTCTTTTGTATTTGTGACTGGTGCACTTTCATTAGGCTATTTTTTTTGTTTTTTTGTTTTTTTGGTAATTTTTTCAGATATCTTTTAATTTTTGTATAGCAAACTGAATTTGTGCTTGGGTATTTCTTGGTCTCTCTCTCTCTCCCTCCCCATACAAGTGACAGAGTTGAGTTTAATGAGTTGAATTTTTTTAGTATGTTACTGTACACTACAAATGCCAGTAGTTAGGGGTTGTGTAGTCTTTCCTCCAAGATTGCATTTACTGTAAATGGCCTTAAGAAAATAATTGGAACTTCCCTTGCCACTAGTCAGTGGGTATCTTCACTCAAACATTATATTGGCAACACATATTTGAAAGATGATCTTCTTTATAGTAGTTCTCTAAGCCACTAAAAAAAATTGCTTAAACTTAAGCCTTAAGATTAAGTCAAATCCGTGAACATATATTTACAGAATTCAAGCTTGTATGAAAGGACTTTCACTTTTATCTTTCTATACCCAGTCTAGCCACATAGTAGGCACTTAAATTCTTATTAATTGATAGATTAAATGGGTGAAGGCAGAATAAAGACTCAATAAAGACTGACTCCTATTCTCAAACAGGCCAAGTGCCTTACCTCTGTCACCAAACAATACTCTCGTCCCTTCCTGAAATATCCCAGAACCCAGAGCAGGTGTCACACACAGAAGAAGCTGTAATTATGATAGCTTCCAGCCACTCCCCTCCCCACTGAATATATGGTTGGGCTATAGGAAGAAAGGAATGGTGGAAGCTGCTTCGTCTTGGGTCTACCTACAGTTGACTGGCACAGTTGAATGGCTAGTGACCTATTCATTTATATAACTTATACTGAGAAAAAGGAACCACAGCTCACTTTGCCCATAGGAACTGTGATTTAAAGTAACCAAAACTGTGGAACCATGTAGTACTGAATGATGACATTTTAGGTTATCTGTTGACATTCATTATAGATTTTCCATATACGATATATGTATATTAATGTGTACTATGTTAATTTTATACATAAATAATTATATTAAATATAATTAATTATTCTCAAATACAAATTAATCATATAAATATATTTGATATTGTTTATAAGATCATTGAATGCATATTCTTATATTCCTCACCAAGCTATTGATGGCAAGAAGAAAGTAAGTCAGCTAATCAGCAAGCATTTATGAAGTACTTACTCTGTGCCAGGTGCTGTGCTAAGTGCTAGAATTTGAAGAAAAGCAGTAACATGCTTCCTGTGCCAAAGAGGCCACATTATAATTGAGGAGACAAAAATAGAACTATCAGTCAATTAATCAGTAAACTTAAAAACAAAAAACAAAACAAAACCTTACCTCCCTCTTAGAATCCATTCTGTGTATTGGTTTCAAAGCAGGAGTGGTAAGGGCTAGGCAATGGTGGTTAAGGGACTTACCCAGGGTCACATAGCTAAGACGTATCTGAGGTCAAATTTGAACTCAGGATCTCCCATCTCTAGGCCTGGCTCTCAAACCACTAAACCACCTGGCTGCTCATTCAGTAAACATTTATTAAGTACCTACTGTGTGTCAGGCGCTGTGCTAGGCACTGGGGATACAAAGAGGCAAGAAACAGTCCCTGCCTTAAAGGAACCTACAATCAATAGCTTCTCCTCCCTCCCCATCTTCAAATTCAGTTGAGAATCTCCTTTTCCATGCTTTATTTTAAACACTTTGTTTCATAAGACATTCCATTTTATATGAGCAATCAGTTGATTTGTTTACTTATATTAACTACCTTCTTTCTTCCATCTACTGGGCTAAGTATTAAAGAAAGCATAAACAAACAAACAAATAAATAAATGAATGCCATCAAAAGATAGTCCTTGCTCTCAAGCAGGTCAAAGTTTAATGGGAGAGATAAATTTCTAACAATTATGGACAAACTATATATTGGATAAATTGGAAACAAACAGAAATAAGGCACTAGAGTTAAAGGATCCCTATAAATAGTGAGATTTTAGCTGGGACCTGAAGAAAGTAAGGGGACCATGATGGAGAAGGGGAGAATTCCAGGCATGGAGGACAGCTAGTGAAGGTGCCCATAATATGTTTATGTAACTCCTTAAAATGTGGTCGTTTATTGAATACTGAATACTGACCAGTATTTAGTGGTCCTTTAATGGTCCTGACTACATATGATGTGTGGGCTAACATAAAAAATTAGTGTGGATTCTCTTGCTTAGCTACTAAAGAATGTATCTATCCATCATTAAAAAGCAAGGCTGGGGATGGGGGGCAGCTGGGTAGCTGGGTAGCTCAGTGGATTGAGAGCCAGGCCTAGAGACAGGAGGTCCAGGGTTCAAATTTGGCCTCAGATACTTCCCAGCTGTGTGATCCTGTACAAAACACCCATTGCCTAGCCCAGATGGGATGGTAAGGGTTTTATTTAAAAAAAAAAAAAAGCAAAGTTCTCCTGGAAGGAGGTTGAATGGAATAGACAAACACAAAAGTTTTTAGGAAAGATCATGTATTTTTCTAGCCCAGAAGAATTAAAAACAGAGCACAAAATGTCTTACCTGTTATGTAGTAGAGTGAATTCTCATTCGGATGAACTAAACAACCATAGAGGGGAAGCAAAATGATGTAGTGAAAGGAGCACTGTTTTTAGTTAGTGAACTTGGATTTAAATTGTACAAATGGCTAGGTGACAGAGTAGATAGAGAGCTGGACCTAGAGTCAGAATAGATCTGAGTTCAAATGTAGCCAGATACTTACTAGCTGTATAACCCCAGACAAATCACTTTACTTTTGTCTGCCTCAAATTCCTCATTTTAAAAATAGAAACAATAATGGCACTTATTTCTCATGGTTGTTATGAAGACAAAAATGAGCTAGTATTTGTAAAGTATTTTGCAGCCTTAAAGCTCTATCCAAGTGCCAGCTATTATTATTTTGCTTCTTATCTATCATCTTTGTCAAAGCACTGAACTTCTCTGGGTCTCTTTTACTTCATCTGTAAAATAAGGGAGTTAGACTAGATGGACTTCAAGACCCCTTCTAGTTCTACATAGATTAATATGTATGTGTATGTACTAAGATTAATAACAAAAGTTATAAATTTCCATGACTACTTTTGATCATTCTGGAACTAAGAATTCCTTGCTGTATTTATTATTTATTATTTACTATAATAAATGAATATTTACTTAGCATCCTAAAACTAGAAGGGACCTGAGCCCCCTCTCATCCAATTTATATTTTCTGTTTTAAGATAACCAGCATGTCCCATAAAAAATTTTAGCTTTCTTTGAGAAAAATATTTTTTTGGGGAGGAGAAGGAATCAGAGATTTGTTTTTCTTCTCATTTATTTTTTCTAGTAGCATTAAATATATTTCTTGGAAAAGTTATTAGTGCTTTTTCCTTTTGCATCGCATTTATTTCCACATAGATCCTTCTCCTTTCTGCATTCTGCAAGCTTTCTTTTGATTACAAAGATTTTTTTAAAACTCAAAGCAAAACAAACCAGTGTTTTGCCCACATCTAACAGAATTATGCAGCATTAATAGCAATAGTCTTCTCCCTTTTCAACCAAAGCATGGTTTTTCTCAACTTCTCTCTCTGAGGCTAAGCTTGGCCATTATAATAATTATAAAATGTTCAGTTTATAAATGTGCTTTCTAAAATGAGATGGCATATTGCTAGCCTAGGTGGTATAATAGAATGCTAGATTTAGAATTTAAGATTTGATGTCAATCCCAGCCCCATATACTTACTAGCTGTGTGACCCTGGACAAATAGTTGGATTTCTCTCATGTCTGTTTCCTTATCTGCAAAATCAGGGTCATATTTTGCATTCACCTCTCAGTTTATTATATTATATACATGTAATATATTATACTACATATCAAGATCAAATGAGATAATGTATGTAAAGAGCTTGTCAAACTTTAAGTGCTAGATAAATAGTATTATTATTTTCTGATGTTACCAGAAAGTGTCTCCAGTCAAAATCATTGATGTCTTTTTTTTGTGTAGGTGGAATGATATTGGCAACATCACACATAACAAGTCTACTATCCTACTGGAACTAATCAACAAAGAAGAGACAGCCCTCTTTCACACAGTAAGCAATTTGTACAGTACTACTCTTTAAAGACATATTTTGGACTAAGATTCTTGCTTCTAGTAGAATGGAAATTGCTAGTTCTGTTTTGTACCCTTATGTCTAGCACAGTTCCTGGATGGCATCATGGAGGAGATATATAGTAAAGATTTATTGAATTCAGTTATCATTTGAATTCCCTAAACACAATGAATTCTCTTGTCATGAGCCAATAAGTCTTCACACAGAAGAAATGATAGTGTAGAAAGAGGGGGATGGGCTTTCGATCTTTCGAGACTTTGCCCTCCAAGTGCATTGTTGCTGAAGCTTAGACTCAGTAGCCATAAAAACCACTATATATGACATGCCAGGTACTCTAGCTGATTTGTGAACTCCTGGTTAGGATTCCTGAACACTCTTTCTTTGTAATGGATCATGTTTTCTGATGTGCAACATTCACTTATATCCATCCTCCTCCAGTTACAGGCTTCATCAGGTTAGGTTACACCATCGTTGCTTTCCCTAACTGACCTGAACCATGATGGATTTTCTTTTCATTGCGCCCCAGAGGCTAATCTGAAGTATGCAGGTTAACTGATCCTTCATGGAGTTTCCGGCTTAAATTTTAGACTTTACCTGCCTCACTTTTCTGTCTTAAATTTAATAATGGCTAGGGTTTGTGCCATGTGTTTATTTCTTTATTTTTGAAGCAATCTAAAGGCAGCATAAAGGAACAATCACTATGTGTGGTCCTTCAATTTTAAAAAGGAGGCTGGATGACACCATAGTAGAATTTTTTTGTTAGAGGAGAGGGGACATGGGTGTCATATATAGTTTAGAAGGTAACCTTAATGAAATGTGTATATAATCAAATACATATTTACTTTCCCCCCTCTCTCTTCTCTTTTTTTTTTAATAAAAAGGATGATATTGAAAATGCCAAATACATTTCTCGGCTGTTTGCTACAAGACACAAGTTTTATAAGCAGAACAAAATCTGTACTGAGTAAGTAAATATGTGTACTTGTCTCCCTAGGGGGTTTAGTTTAGCTGGTAAAACTTGGTTTTATTTCAGTGATGTCCCTCTATTATGTATTCCTCTTTGCTCCATTTCATCCTATCATCTCATGATACTTTACCAGAAGTCAAAGGAACAGGCCAATACTGGGAAGACAAGAAATTTTGGGGCCAATACCTGCCTAAAATATGTGAGATTCTATGAGAAAAAAAATTCATTTTATGAGCTTGATTGCTTGCACTTTTCCTCTTACACCCTCTTGCTTTAGCTGTGTGCATCCTAAAATTTCATTCTCCACCTTCCTGTTGCCCCCCATCTCCAATAAACTTCCTGAATTTGGAATAGTTGAGCTGTTCAACATTTCCTAGGGTGCCTCAGAGTGTCAAGCATAGAGTAGATTCAGAAGTGTGTTGTAAAGTGAGGAGCCAACTTGAAAGAAAAGAAGCCCCTGTCATCTTCATCATAGTTTCACTTACACAGTTGGCTAGCCCCTGCATGCACCTCTGGGTCATGTCATCTGACTGAAAATGAGAGGGCTGGGTAATTAGAGGAAAGCTTGCAAGACTAATAGATGGCACAAATCCATATTTAAAAAAATTTTTTTTGGAAATAAGGATGATAATAGAGAGTCTGATGAGGGAACTTCGGGATGACCTGACCTTGGCAACAGCCTGCTGGGGGCTCATACATGTCATTACCCTGACTATGGTTGTCTTGAAAAGAAGTTTGTCAGCAGGGAGCGGGCAGCAATTTGGGAGCCTAGAAATATGGGGCGTCTAATTTTGTATCCAAGAGCTTCAGGGAAGTAAATGCAGAATGAGCAATTGCCATCTCACTGCCCAGTGGACACAGTTACGGGTCCGGAAAAATGTTGGCCTGAGCAATCGCTGCTGAGGAGTGTCTGTTATTTTTGTAACTATATCTTTGGGTCAAGGCAGGGTAAAGACAGGTTTGTTTGTTTTTTCTCCCCCTTCCACACATTAAAGGCCATTCATTTGTTTCATCCCTGCTATCACAAGTCAGTGCCTTTGTGAAAATTGGTCACCTTTGGGTGCTACTTAACCAGAGATCATAGGTTTATTCACATATATGTATATGGGTATATATGCTATACACATATGCATACATACACACTAGTGAGCATTTGTTTTCATGTTTAGTGTAAAAGAAGCTTGCCAAGGGAAGTCATAGGAGGGACAGATCAAAAAGAGGCAAATTAAGAATAAAAAACAAAACAATTTTTATAGCTACTCTTTGAAACAAATTGAAAACCTAGAGGGCACCCTTTGTCCATTCCTTGATCTCTCAATATCTCTCTGAAATGGCTTCCCAATATATTTGCATCTGAACCTATATTCCCGTTTCCATTAAATCATTCAATTTTAGTTTAATAAGAGTTCTGCTAGTGGTTCAAGTGAACTGATACTAGCCAAGGGAAGAAAACATTTCTTGAGCTGGTTCTCCTATCATAGTAATGCAGCCATTTTCTCAGACTTTGCTTAAATTGATTGTGTCACCATTTGTTTTGTTTTCTGGTAGCTTATTCCTCAAATGAAAAGTACAGCATTGTTTACCAAATTAAAAAACAAAACAAAATGAAAAACCTAATGAGACAAAACTCTGAATGCCTTATCTCCACATAAGTGCCTCTATTCCTAAATGTAAAACGTTAACATCACACATTTAGAGCCGAAAGGGATCTTAGATGTCACCTAGTCCACTTTTTGTAGTTTGTAGACAAAGAACCTGAAGGCTAAAGAGGCTAAGTGACTTGTCTAAAATCACATAGGTTATAAGAGATAGCACTGAAATTTGAACCCAGGTCAACTACCTATAGATCCAGTTCTGTTGGTGATGTTTGGCAGAGTGTATAGAGTGCTAAACCTGGAATTAAGAAAATGTGTGCAAATCACTTAATCTCTGCCTCTGTTTCCCTATCTGTGAAATGTGGATAACAACACCTAGGATTGGTCTGAGTATAAAATAAAATATTGTTGTAAATTTGTTATTATATAAAAAATATAAACTGCATATTTCTAAAGTGCTATGCAAACCTTAAAGCATTATGTAAATGTTAGCTGTAATTATTTTAATTTATTTTTCCATTGTACCATTCTGTCTTGTAGAGTCTGTTTCTCTAATAAATTTTCTTCCTCACTCTATTACCTTAGTTTAGTATTGCCACCTGTGTCTAGTTATTCCAAATTCCTCTCTGATTGTGTTAGTACTTTTCAACAAGTGCTCTGCTTGTCCAAGAAGTCTTGTCACATATGAGGCTTATCTTAGAGTTTTAGCTCCATGGTGTTTTTAAAGTGTTCTGTTTGCCTTCATGAAACTCCTCAGCCAATCTTCAGCCATCATCTCTTGACTTACAAAGGGCAATTCCTCCAGTTACTGGGACTATACTCAAAGCTGAGTCCTTGCTTACATGTCCAACTCTCTGAGTTGATTGTAGACTTAGGTCTGACCTATGTGAAAGTCCATCATTGTTTTGAACTTGTCCTTTAGCTATCACTTAGTTCATTATGAGACATTGCTCTAAGGTACTTGACTTTTGTTTCTCAAGAACCTTAAACTCTTCCCAATACCTTTTATTTATTCAAAGTTATTTTGTTTTTCTCTGCCATATTAGGTCTTTTGGTGAAAAGGACAATCTGAGTGTAGCAATACCAGTGAAACAGTACTAAACTTATGTCTTTGTGCAGCAATAAAGATGCTAAATTTTTTTGTCTATTTGAATTTTTATTTGATAAGAGATTTGATGTTTATTTCAGAATTTCTTATTTCCCTCTAAATATTTTTTCACAAATGAGACTTGGTCTTCAAACCTGGCACCTAACAGGAGACTACTCATCTTTCTGTCTTTCATGCAGACAGTCAAGTTCTCCTCCTCCCATCAGACGGCAACCCACCTGGAGCCGGTCATCACTGGTATGTGGAACATTGTCATCATCAAGTCATCTCACTGATGAAGTTAGAAATTGATTTGGTCTGGGCTTCATTAGTGATGGTCTTATTAGTGTGGGGAGCTCCCACTGGGGAAGCTCCCTCTGTCAGTTCAAATTAGTAACTATTTACAATTTTCCATAAAAGCCAGCAGATGCTCAGTATATGTTATGATGTGGTCTTATCTTTTTTATCTTTTTTTCTTTTTAAAGAAGACAGTTGTCCATTTTGTCATAATAAGCCAAAAATCCATGTCTATCGTTTACTTTAAGATATAGATCAAGATTCTCTTCCTTCAAAAAAAAATACTACTTCTCCCATTTCAACATGAATATCCTGTGTTCCTTCAGCACACATATGTAGTTGTGCTGAATTTTCATTCTCTTAATTTTCATGGCTTTGTCATTCTTTTGTTGTTTTATGCATATGAACCATATCCCCTCACTAAATTCTACAAAAAAAGTGGGAATAACATCTTTTTATTTTATTTTTAAATCGACATTCTCCCCATTGTAAAACAGTATATAATTAAATAAATGTTTTATGAATGAATGAGTTAAAGGGCATTAGATGACTAATTAGAACAATAAATGTAAAAAAGAATGATGTATTTATCCCTATGTATAAAAATGTGTTTGCAAACAAAATTTTTATTACTTTTCCTCTAATCCCAAACTACTTTATGTTCCTTTTACCTACACTTACCTTTAAAAAAAAATCTCTTGACATTGGGATAAAGGAATACTGTTCTGATTGCAGCAGATATGTTCTGCTCCATGTTGTATTTTATGAGACTATAAATTCTCCTGAAAACTAAAACATCTAGGTACTAGGGTTTTAGATCTGGCCATATCAGTGTTTTCTTGTTAGACAATATGAGAAAACAGTGGTAGAGTTTGTTTTTAGATCTACCATTTGATTTTCTTAGAGTTTACAGTCATGGTTTAGGTCAAGGATATATTTTATAAGCTTTCTTTTATCCCCTACCTCCCACCCCCTGAATATATGATCTATTCTAAATTAAATCTATTTTTCCTCATGAGGCATTAACATATACTTAGCAAAATATACTCTCTATTAACATATTTAGCAAAATATTTGTTGGCTCAAAGGAAATACATTGTTAGAAATTTGTGTACTTTTTTGCAAAATCAACATTTATTTTAGTAATTGCTTAGTACATAGATGAGCAAAGTGTTGTAATAGGAATTTTAAAAAGTAGTATAGACATTGACCCCACCAACTTAAAAAACTAGAGTATCTCTTTAAACTTGTCTCCAGGACTGCCATTAGATACATAATGTTGCACTGTTCCAAAAAAATTTCTCTCCTTTGTTATTGTTGTTTTCCTTTTTCCTTTCATTAAAATCTCAGAATTTGAATATGTGAGATCATTTTCCAACAGAGGTCCATGAAGCACCACAGGAGGCCAAGTATTCTGTCCCTTGATCTGATTTTATATTTAGGTTTATTTATTAAAAAGTTAAGAGCCTTCCTATTTGATCCTGATAACAGAAACTTACAGGAAACATGATTCACAGCTTCCTCTTTCTCATGTCACCTGATCTGTAATAATTATTTTGATAGGAATGAAAGCAAGACCAAGTGCATTTCCCTCTTGTGTCTTTTGTTATAATTAAGGTTGCTGATTTCTCACGTTAGGTCATAGGATTAATGTGGGAAAGGACCTAAGAGATCATCTGGTCCCAAACTTTTATTTGTAGATGTGAAAACTGTGGAAAGATGAAGTTACTTACTCAAGGTCACACAAGCTGAGCTGGACTATGAACCTGGGTCCTCTGAGCATAAAGCTATGATCTTTCCCGCTAATATCACTATATCTTTCAAACAGAATACTATGTAAGGTGAAAGTGACACACATGTATGTATGTATGCATGTATGCATGCATGCATGCATGTATGTATGTATAAAGTAATTTTCCCAAAACCACACAAGTAGCGAGGAGAAGACCTAAGATTCCAACTGTAAGTCTTGTTCTTTTCTGCTACATCCCATACTCATTCTAGCCCAGTGCAGTTTGATCCTCACTTTTGGAAAACCAAATACATCCCATGGCCTA
The DNA here is from genome assembly GCF_027887165.1 of Monodelphis domestica. Lineage (NCBI taxonomy): Eukaryota > Metazoa > Chordata > Mammalia > Didelphimorphia > Didelphidae > Monodelphis > Monodelphis domestica. The sequence continues at coordinate 121,931,600 of NC_077228.1, read as the reverse complement.
CTGTCCTAGTTGAATCACTCTATAAATGTAGAAAAGTGCATTTTGAGGTTTTAATTTTCAAACCAACCTGTAATATTTATGAATAAGTAGCCCTGTTAACATCACATTTCTTTCTACTGTCAACAACTTGTTTTCCCAGTATGTGTCCTTTAATTTCTCTTTTATTAGCTCTTTAGTTCTTTATTTCTTTCTCTTCTCTCTTCTTTTCTGTTTTTCTCACCTTCATTCTCTTCCTTGTTTCTTCATTTAATGTTCACCATCTCAATCCTATTGTCACAATATGGACTTTGAATCCATCACCTCTGTGTCTGTTGGTCTCACTATCTACTCTTGACCAAAGCTAGTAATACTTTTTATTACATACTCACCTTTGTCTTCTTTTTTCCAGTCCATAAAGTAGGAATGAAATGGAAATACTGATAATGAAGCACAGCAGTAGGGTCAAAGGGTGGGCAAGGATAAAAAAGAACAAACAGTGGCAGGGAACAGGATTAATTTATGAACCCTTGATGATGAAGTCAACCATGTATCTTAATTCCCTGTTCTAAAATAGATAATTTTCATTTGTTTAAACTTTTCCTGTGTTTTATATGTTCTTTGTTTCAGCCAAGACAACAGCCATATATCTTGCCTCCTATGCATGTCCAATGTGGAGAACACTATACTGAAACTCACACTTCCCAAGGTATTTCTGGCTTATGGTTTTGTGACTTAAAAGGAAAAAAGTAAAGGAAGCTATAGAATGTAATAAGAAAAAAAAGTGTTAATATATTTGTTTTAACTCTGCTTTATTAATTGGAAGGATCAGGAGAAATAGTATTACATTGAGAAAAGTGTCAGATTTGGAGTATAAAGAATTAAATTCAAATCCTGGTTCTTCTATTTTCTACCTCTATGATCCTAGGCAAATTACTCAAATCTTTGTTTTTTCATATATAAAGTGAGAGGATTGGATTAGATGGTTCTGAGGTCTCTTTTATCTTGAAATCTATGTCCCTATCAGCTGTGATTTTATTAGTTTGTAGGAACTTCCATTAAAGGAACTCCTTTTACCTTTGCAGATTATAAAATCCTCTGTGACTTAGCAGATGAGTTTTAGGGAGTTGGACTCACCTAAGGGATAATTGAGTTTCCCAGGGTCATTCAACTTGTCATTGTCAAATGTGGAATTTGTACCGAGGTCTTCCTGATATCAGGAGCTGTATTCTATGCTCCAAACCATATTGCCGTTATTATATATTTTATGTATATGTATTATATAAATGTATTATATATTTATCATATGCAATATATTATATATTTGTTATACAAAGGCTTTGTTTTTGTTATTCAGAATTGTAGGAATTTGGGCAACTAGGCAGCATATAGTGCTGGGCCTGGAGTCAGGAAGATCCGAGTTCAAATGTAGCCTCAGACATTTATTAGTTGTGTGAACTGGGGTTGAATCACTTTACCATATTTGCTTCTGTGTCCTCATCTGTAAAATAAGCTAGAGAAGGAAATGGCAAACCACTCCAGAATCTTTGCCAAGAAAATCTCAATTCAGAGAATTGGACACAATTGAAACAACTGAACAACAACAATGAGAATTCAAAGGTTCATAAAGTTAGATCTGGAATGTATTTTACAGGTCAACTAATTCAATCCCCTTATTTATAGTTGAGAAGGAAACCTGAGACTCAGAGCTTTCCTAGGATCACACAGATAATAAATGCAGAGTTTTTGATTTGTGAAAGAGCTAGCATTTTTGTCCCTTTCTTTGATGTTGTTCAACAGCTAACTTAATTTTTAAAAAGGGAAGTAATTTAAATAATAGATATAGATACCTAACTTTGAGAATCAATACTCAGGAGTAGGATTAAAATCCTATTAATTAGCTAAATTTATATATGTATATATGAAGATATATTGCCTTCAGTTTGCTGTTGAACATTATTTAAGAAGGGAACAAAGACAATGTCCTCATTATCAGAGAGCTGCTTTTTTAAAAAAAATCATGATTGTTAGCAACAAAATCTTTTACCAATAAGTAAGTCTTCCATAGTGATTGGGAATGAGATTATGCTGAGTAATTGAAATCTAGATCCTCTCACAGTCTAATTTTTAGCTATTGCTTTCAGTCTTCCTTTGCACTAATCGCTTTCTTCAGAGAGAAGTTATTTTGTTTTGACTCCATTCTGGGAAAAAAGAATCATATAGTAAAGGTGCAAATAAATTATAAAACACCCCAAAAGGAAGAGGAATGGGGGAAAAAGAGAGACTTAGACTATAGATTCAGGAGATAGTCCAATTCTGAATAATCAATAGCTGACTATATTAAAATATTATTTTATGGTCCAGATCCCTAAAGCTCTGAAAGCTAATAACTGTTCCAGACTTTTCAAAAAGGGACCTGTGAGAGCTGGTATGCTTGTAGTGGAGTTCTAAAAACCACTTAAGATATTTCACTGGAGTGGATCATGCAGCCAAATATTCTCTCAGAATTTCTGATCTTGGCTTATCCTGTCTGTGTCCTTACCAATCACTTAGAAAGATGAGCTCACTGTTTTCATAGATAATATGCTCAATGATTTGGTCAATAATTGATTGTCTTCTGTTCCTTCATGCCACTTACCCATGACATCTGGCAAGGTGTCTATAATTTGAAAATCTGATTTTTTTTCTCTCATCTTCTGAGTTTGCTTTTAAATTTATATCTGTACTTAAATGATAGTATATAGTATTGTTCCTATCCTATCCTAGAGGGAAGGGGCCTAATATAATATTTTCATTCCTATTGCTCAGTATAAACCATCAAAGTTAGACAAATATAAACATATATAGAAAATTTAGCAACTTAAATAATGTGTATTAAGATTAAGTATTAAGTTACTAAATTTTTATCGTATTAAAAAATTCATAACTTTTGTCTATAAGGGGTAAATTTATGGTTGAGACTGAATATAATAATTATTGGTCGCCAAGGATTAAATTTCTTAAATCCTAAATGAAACACTCAAGTCAGAATGGGATTTTATGGTGATTTAATTACAATAGGAGGAAGAAATTAAGAGAGAAAGACAGAGAGAGAGAGTTAACTCAAACTGCTCCAGCTCAGGCTGAGCCAGGCAGGAGTTCAAGGCCTTGGCCAAGGGCAGCCTTCCCCTGAGAGTCAAGGAAAAGGGGAGTCAGTCCTTATCACTCACCATGTGATCGTCTAAAGAAAGCTATCTGAGGGAGCCCCTCCAGGGTGGAGTTCCAGGCACGAACTGGTGCCTAGCCCTCTCCACAGGAAGTGACGAGAACTCCAGAGGCAGTATTCTACATCACTTCCTGCATCTCACATGTGCCAATGGTGGCTCAAACTTGGCTTAGGACAGCCCAAGGGACAGTCAGTTGTTTCTAATTTGTCATTTGCTAGCACATGCCAGTGTAGTTTGGGTGTGTACATTCCTGGATGCTAGGCTAAGCAAGATGGAGAAAATCTAAAAATCACGTGTCTTGGAATCAATGCTGTAAGATTAAAATTATTATCCAATAACTCCAAGTATTATATTTTATAAGATTTCTTAATAATCACTTGAGGTAGAGGAAAAGTATAACTAGAGTAAGGAGAGCTTTTCCCCAACCATGTTCGAGAGAGAAGAGAGAGAGCGAGAGAGGATGTGGTGGCTTCTGAAACTATGTGTAAAACATGAGGACCTAATGTGGGAAAGAGAGAAATTCTGGGAAACGTAGTTTTTAGGATAACAAAATTATAATTAAACAATACTGTGTACTGGCTACAAGCCAGAAGGGTGGTAAGGGTTAGGCAATGGGGGTTAAGTGACTTGCCCAGAGTTACCCAGCTAAGAAGTGTCTGAGGCCAGATTTGAACCCAGGACCTCCTGTCTCTGGGCTTGGCTCTCCAACCACTGAGCCATCCAGCTGTCCCTGAGAACAGCAGTTTTATTATAATTTTTTATTCATTTTTTAAAAAACCCTTACCTTCTGTCTTAGAATCAATACTATGTATTGGTCACACGGGGTCACACAGCTAGGAAGTGTCTGAGGCCAAATTTGAACCTAGGGCCTCCCGTCTCTAGGTCTGGCTCTCCATCTTCCCAACCACCCAGCTGCCCCCGAGAACAGCAGTTTTAAAAAATATTTGGCAGGTGGGTTGGGATTTGGATTTTGTTTATTGACTTATTTCCCTCTATTAGAGCAATCCAGGTGAATGAAAAGGTATGCATAGGCAAATGGGTATTCGTCTAGTCGATTCATATGTCTCCTTTAACTTTTACTCTAGACAGCATTTTCCATGGGAATGAAGATGCCTTCTACTACAGATCCCAGACCAGCCTAGACCGCTGCGCCATGGACATCAATTACTTAAATGGAACCGTTACAAACGGCAGCGTCTGTAGTGCCCACAGCGTAAACTCTCTCAACTGCTCCCAGAACTTCATGCAGGCGTCTCCGGTGTCCTCCAACCTCAGCATCCCGGGGAGCGACATCATGCGGGCCGACTACATCCCCAGTCACCGGCACAGCGCCATCATCGTCCCTTCCTACCGGCCCACCCCCGATTATGAAACGGTGATGCGACAGATGAAGAGAGGAGTCATGCATGTGGACAGCCAGAGCCAGTCGCTCAGGAATCTCAACATCAGCAACACGCACGCCTACAACCGGCCGGAGGAGCTGGTGTACAGCCAGCCCGAGATCCGGGAAAGGCACCCTTACACCGTGCCTTACGTGCCTCACGGAGGCTACAGCAAACCCGTGGGCCGGGCCGACCCGATCAAACCAAACAACAAGTCGGTGCACGGCAAGAAGGCGCCCAGTGCCATCTCCCACACGGTGAGCACCCCGGAGCTGGCCAACATGCAGCTGCAGAGCAGCCACAGCTACAACACGGCGCACATGCTCAAGAATTACCTCTTCAGACCGCCGCCCCCCTACCCCCGACCCCGTCCCGCCACCAGCACGCCGGACCTCGCCAGCCACCGCCACCGCTACGTCAGCGGGAGCAGCCCCGACCTGGTCACGCGGAAGGTCCAGCTGTCGGTGAAGACTTTCCAAGAGGACAGCTCGCCGGTGGTCCACCAGTCGCTCCAAGAGGTGAGCGAGCCCCTGACGGCCAACAAGCGCCACGCCCCCGTCAACAAGCGCCACAGCCTGGAGGTGATCAGCAACATGGTGCGCGGCATCGAGGCGATGGCCCTCAAGACGCTCAACGCCCCCATACCGCGCCGTAACACCCTCCGGGAGCAAGTGCAGCCAGAGGAGGCGCAGAGGAGCCACGACGTTCAGCAGCTCCCCCACTTCCATCACAAGAAGACGTCCTCTGACGCCACCATGCTCATTCATAGCAGCGAGAGCGAAGAGGAAGAAGAGACTCCTGAAGTGGTTCCGCGGATCCCTGCGCTCCGTGACGACGTCAGGTACAATGCTCAGTTGCAAGCCGCTCTGGCCCGTATCCCTAATAAACCACCCCCTGAGTATCCAGGACCGAGGAAGAGTATTAGCAATGGAGCCTTGAGACAAGATCAAGGAAACGTGTGTGCCGCCGTGGCGAGAACCAGGATGATGAGACCAGGACCCGCTAAGGCCATGAGTGTATCTCGACCTGACCAGCTCACCATCAACGGGTCTTCTCTTGGCCCGTCTATCTCAGAACCGGACCTCACAAGCGTAAAGGAACGAGTCAAGAAAGAGCCTGTGAAAGAGAGGCCGGTGTCCGAAATGTTTTCTTTGGAGGACAGCATTATAGAAAGGGAAATGATGATTAGGGTAAGTGTTCTTCTTTTCCAGGTTATTCTTCTTTTGTTTTTTCTCCATCTTAGCATGTCTCCCCATATCTTTATTATTTACATATTTGATTTAAAAATATGGCTTCTCCAAAAACAGAGACAAATAGAGAGCTCTCTCAGGAAATGATGTAAAAGTTCCCAGAAAAATTGGAGTAAAATTACCTATTAAGATCTAGATATTGGGGGCAGCTGCTTGGCTCAGTGGATTGAGAGCCAGACCTAGAGACAGGAGGTCCTCAGTTCAAATATGGCCGCAGACACTTCCCAGCTGTGTGACCTTGGGCAAGTCCCCCATTGCCTAACCTTGACTGCTCTTCTGCCTTAGAACCAATACATAGTATTGATTCTAAGATGGAAGGTAAAAGTTTAAAAAAAAATCTAGATATCTACACCTTTAGTCACTTTCTATATATGGCCTTCCTTCGACAACCATGGGTTCCCTAACTGATAAAGTCTGTATAAAATTCTATGATTGTATAATATGCTTTTAAGGAAGGAGATTGATGTTGGCCCGATCAACTTTTTATTCACATGTCCATGACATACCTTTTCTAAAGAAATATTTTACAAGGAAAATATTTTCTCACATATACATATACCTTGACACAATTTATCCATATCTATCTATCTATCTATCTATCTATTATCTATCTGTCTGTCTTATCTATCTCATCTATCTCAGCTGATGAATGCTTAAATTTTATCTTTTTGTGTCATATTTATATGCCTAGTAGATCTGACCTCATTTTTTAAATTGCATTTTTGTATTTCAATGAAAAATGCAAAGCACCCAAATACTGAGAAGAATGGCCAGTTTCCCATCAACAAAATGAAGTATCCTTTCATTTCAACAATTTAGTCTGTTTTGGTGATATTGATATTTCATATTCATACATATACATACATCATCTACATACAATTTTTATTAGACTTGAATAATATGTGTTTCCTAATCAGTGGGTAGATTATACTTCATGGGGAGACGTGTTCAGAGGGGTGGGAAGGAATATATATCTTATTCAATGAGATGTACACCTTCCTTGCTTATTTTGAAAACTGATGATAGTAAGGCTGTTGCTTTAAAAAAATACACACACATATATATGCAATCAAAGTCAGTATTCATATTCTAGGAAATTTTTGTTTTCCATTTGAAAAAACAATTTGTTTTTTAAGTAATCAAACTCAGATTGGATTTTCTTTTAATTTTAATTTAATTCACCATGTCTCTACAACTTTGGATAATTTGAAGAACTTGAAACATTGAAATTTGCTCTGGTTATATTTATGAAATTTCTTTCATTTATAAGCCTCTTTTTAAGATTTTTTAAAAACTTTTTTCCACTTGTTTATAAGTTGTTTCTCCAGTCCTTAAAGAGCAGTCAAGGTGAATGTTTTAGAAAACTCAAGTCCCACGATTAAAAACAACTCGATTCATAGAAACATGGGTTTAGCCCTGATAACAATACCTGAAATCAAATACAGCTGAAATTCTTCCCCACCCCAGTTTTTCCAAATCTAGAGACAGATGTGCAGCTTCTTAATTTTATGAGTTTTGTGGGAGAGGGAAGGAGAGAAAAAAAAGCTTACCTAACTTGAGAAAAGAAAGAAAAGTAAAAGAAAAAAACTTTACCATGTTTAGTTCTCATTAGAAAAAGCATCAAGACCCTATACTTCCAAGGCAATGGAGGTCACATTTGTAAGGCCAATCTGATTTCCCCCATCTTAGCTGGATCCCAGTCACATTCATACCTTTCTACTGGTTCTCAGATTGTTAAGCTAAAGAAATATAAGCAAGCTAGTTTTGTAGCCACGTACAGGCAATACAGGTGGTTCTTTCTTCCTTTACCTGAAACCTAAATAAAAAGGAGAACCAAAATTTGTCAAATTTCTTTTGCGTTCATTGCCTGATGTCAAGTTTCATGCCATTCAATAAGGTTTTGTCTTTTTATTACAGTTGATACACTCCATTCAGAAGATGTTACTCATTGTTATTGCTATGACTTCGGGTTACAAGACCATTGAATTGGTAGAAAGATCACTACCACCCTGACCTTAGTCAACAGCTTTGCACTTCAAGGCAACATTGGTTCTAAATTGTGGTACTTTCTATCCCAAAGATCATTCCTTTCTTTGTCTCTGAAGTTAGGTTAGAATATCTTCTTCACTAAGCTAGAATGTAGTAAAATAGGGAAAGGACATGGCTGCTTTAGGTGATAAGAATAAACTCAAGGTGAATTCATTAGTTTTATTGAGGAATCTCACTAAGGTGGTTTAAGAAGAAACCCTAACATCTTAGAGATTTCTCTTCCCTCCTCAGACTTGTGTAGCTGCTCCCTGGCATATTCAGGAGGGATAAATTCAGAGAGGATATAATAGCTCCCATTTCTATAGTGCTTTTTAAGCTTTGTAAAATGCTCTTGTTTACCATTACACTATGGTAATAGAAACGTGATCCCCATTTTATTTAATTTTTTTTTATTTAATTGATTAATTTAGAACATTTTCCCAGTATTACAAAAATCATGTTCTTTCCCTCCCCTCCTCTCAACCCCTTCCGATAGCTGACGCACAATTCTATTGGGTTTTACATGTGTCTTTGATCAAGACTTATTTCCATATTATTGATATTTGCACTAGGGTGATCATTTAGAGTTATAACCCTGATCATATCCCCATTGACACTTGTGTTGATCCCCATTTTAGAGATGAGGTGACCAAGGTCCAAAGAAAGTGACTTGCCCCTGTTTATACCTCTATTAAGTGTCAGAGTTAAATTTGAACCCAGTCTTAGTTATTCCAATCAAAGTTTATTGTCAGTATACAATGCTGTTGTAAAAGACAGTGGATCTTGGTGCGCTTTCTGTACTACAGTCAAAAATATTTAAATGTGGGGTAGGGGAAGTACAGAAAGTTAGAGTTTACCCTGTGACAAGTGTCTGATGCTTCAAATGGAATTTTAGAATGTGTACTTAAACTCACTTTCATCTTTCCATGTCCTGCTTTTGGGAAAAAAGAATGGAAAGAGCATTAATTTTAGAGACCTCAAGGAAGGCATGTGGTTTAATGGAAAAACACTATTATTTAAAGTTAAAGAACTTGCATTTAAATCCCAGATGTGCTACTCACTGCTGGCATATTCTTGGGCAAATAATTTTGTCTTTGTGGTTCTCAGATGACTATAAAAGGAGGGAATTGGATCAGTTAGCTTTTGAGAGCCCTTTCAGCTCTAAATCTACAGTCCTATGAAGAGTGAAGACACATCTTAGTTAGCTAGGTGGTGTACTGGTTAGAGCAGTGGGCCTGAAGTTAGGAAGACCTGAGTTCAAATTTAGCATCAGATATTTACTGTGACCTTGGGCAAATCACTTAATCCCCATTACCTCAGTTTACTGAACTATAAAATGAGGATGATAATAATAATATCTACCTCCCAGAGCTCCCAGAGAGGGATCAAATAAGACAATATCTGACACATAGTAGGTACTATGTGTTTGACCGTAAACTTTATTAACTTGCCTGGTTGTTTTGAATTATTTTAAGTTTTGTTTTTTGTCTTTAATTTATCATAAGTTTTGTTTTTCTCTTGCTTTGAGGGTTTGGCTATTTTTTTCTTGTTTGATGCCTTCCACTTTCCCTGGGAGGGCGGCAACACACCCAGTTACAAGGCATTGCTCAGCTGCTGGCTATTGGTAGATGGGGACATCACTGAGCCCCCAAGGCCTCTGTTCAAAGAGGAGGTTGGGGATGGAGTGAGGGGCAGATGAGTTCTTCTCTATTAACACAGCTCCTGCTCTGTGGGTGTTGGTGGGAGAAATACCTGTGACCTCCAAGGGATGTGTTCTCCCACTGTGGATGATCTGCTTTGTGGATTATTAAAACACATTTTTTTAAAGAAAAAAATTGAGGGGGAAAAAGGAAAAAAAAGCAGAATTTGGAAAATCCTCATCTCAGTACAGAGCCATCCCACCGCCTTGGTCCCTGCCCCTCTGCTCCCTGAGAGGGAGCTGGCTAGAACAGTTACCTGGTTGCTGTTTTCAATAAAAGTAATAATAATTAAAAAAAGAAAAAAAAATGTAAATGTTAATTGTCATTATTATTGTTGCTGTTGTCATTAATGACATGAAGTGCGCGTGCCTTCCTTTAGCTTGTTAAATTAGATCATAATAGGACAGAATTAATGCCTTTGAATCAGGGTGAGAATTACTAATATTTTGTGCATAGCCATGAATTTAGGGATTGATACCAGTAATGTAATCAGGGCCCAAAGTACCATGAACTTTCTACTTTGTATTCTGGTTCATCAAAAAATAACAACTGGACTCAATTATAAAACCATCCAGGCAGTGCTCAATGCTACATAATCACCATTTACTTCAGTATAAAGTACTTATGCCAACGCCTCCCCTCTATCTTGCATCTTCCCTAATCCCTAAAGCAATGCTTTGCACACAGTAGGAGCATAACAGATTTTTGTCAAATGAATGAATCATTTATTCTGTCTTTTTGATTAGAACTGAACCGTGGATCTCAGCCTTATATAATGACCTCACTTCACTTCTTTTGAAATTATTTCAGAACCATTTATATATCAAGGTGCATTCCTTTTTGTGACTGGTTAGGTTAAACGCATTCTTCGCTGACAGAATATCTTTTTAAATATAAACTAATTGAAGTCAGGGACCATTTTACTTTTCTTTCTCTCTATTCCCCCAGGAATACAGAAGGAGCTTAATAAATGCTTTTTGATTAACTGGGAACATGAGAGGGTCTTACTTTCCAGTATGTGGCCTAGAACTCACTTAGAAGTTTAGGACTTTGTGTGTGGGGGAAGTGATTTAAATTATTGACATCATTAAATTAGATTATTCATTGAAATCCAATGGCTTCATCACCACCTACTTCCTATCACCTACTTAAAAAAAAATCTTATAGATATGTAGGACCCTTCCCCAGTTCTGCTGCATGAACTCTCTGGTGGTATATAATCTGTTCTTTTTTTGGAGCCTTCCTTTTGAAAGCAAAAACTCATCATTCAGGTAGGAACAGGTCCCCTGGGGCACAAGAAGAAGAATGGGAAAGTTGTTTTTGAATTTACTCTGGTAATAGTGATCATCTGCATTCTTTGGCTAGGGAGTTACAGATTTGGGGAGATTAAAATGCATTCCTTTATTCTACTGGCATTATAAACAATTACTCAGAGAGAATAAGAACGTGCCTTTTCTTGCCAAAAGAATCTAGAGAAACAGAAGATGGCAGGCTTGGAGGCTCAGAAGAGGCCACTCATGTTGGCAGCATTGAATGGGCTCTCAGTGGCTCGGGTACCAGGGCGTGAAGTTAGCCAAGATGATGCATCTAGAATGACAATGGATGACAGGGTAAGTGTTAAACTTGGACTTGATATGTTTCCTATCTGAGTTTCTTTTCACCATAATTTACACATTTTTAAAAATAATAAACATCTTTCCTTGTTACTTTGCTGATCATGTCAGATTTGTGTATTTTTACAACAAACTAATTCATTTATTTAAGAATGCCAGACTGGTGAAATTTTCATCTTTGTTCTCTATTTGTTACATTTGATTGGTACCCTAACATTGCCTTAATTTCTTTTTGATATTTGTCAAGAAGATGAAGTGCTATACTTGACGCAAAGGACCAGTCCCACTAGCTGTAAGACCTGTGAAATGAGGAGTTTGAACTGAATGATTTCTCTCATCTCTTCTATGATTTTTGATATTACCTGACATGTAAAAATGTGGCTCATTTTGGGAAACTTGCCATATAAAAATCCATATTTGCAAAATATGTAACAAAAAGGATAGATCACAGTATTCCTTTACTATGCAAACTTCCCTTAATACATTTAAAGTATAAATTGTTATACAGTCATTCACTTTGCCCACTGCACTTCAGGAAATCTTCTGATGCAAAAAGTGCTCTTATTTAAATGTAAAATTTGGGTTAAGCATTTGGTCATAGGCTAAATGTAAGTCAATGTGGTTATAAACATATTTTAAAAGATGAGTTTGTGTTTGAGCCATTTAAAAATGATAAAATTGAAAAGAATTAAATTTTTTGTCTTTTTGCAGTTTAGAACCCTGAAGAAGAAGCTGGAAGAGGGATTGGTTTTCACAGAATATGAGCAAATTCCAAAAAAGAAGCCAGATGGTGTTTTCACTACTGCCATACTCCCTGAAAATGCTGAGCGAAGCCGAATTCGAGAGGTGGTCCCCTATGAGGAAAATCGTGTTGGGCTGGTACCAACCAAAGAAAATAGCACAGGGTATATCAACGCCTCTCATATCAAGGTAAATGAGCAAATGTGTGGGGAGTTATTGCAAAGAAAGTCTCATGTGTTAAAGGAATAAAAGAATGAAGAAAAACTTGAAGGGTTCCCACTGTAATCCTTGGCTTTTTTCCCAAACCCTTAGGGGATATTTCTGAATGCCCATAATTTTCTTAGTAAACTGCAATGGTATGCCTATTACTGCAGAGGGAAAACAAACAAACAAACAAGTAATCTCAGCAAGAAATGAGAGTCAAGTACACATATTTGGGGTGTCCATTCACTGAAAATGTGTTAGACTTTTTTACATCTTATGTGATTACAACTGACTGAATTTATAGAAAAGATGTCAACAGGGTCATTTTTATTTTGTTATAATTTTATAAAACCTTTTTCATAAATCAAAAGTACATCAGAATCCAGTTTAAAATGGGTTGTGTTCTAAAAGTTCCTGCATACATAAATCATTTGTTTCTTGGAGAGTGAAGGAAGAACAGTCTGTAGAGAGTAATAATGATCAAAGATGAGCTGCAGATTTCTCTCATGGTTGCTGGAAGTGAAGTCCAGAGTTCCATTCTGGGGAGGAAGTTCTTGTTGGCCATGCCAGTTGTTGTTTTGTTACACCTGATTTCTGTTTGCCATGGTAAGTGGATTCCCGTACAACTTCTAGTAGCCAGGTTACCAGACATCAGACATTAGCAACATCTTTACTCTGTGCTCTCTTGTGCTTCTGGATGTTCCAAATCATACCAGTCCTAGGATCCATGGTATTCTTTCTATGACAGAGGATCTTAACTTTTTTTTTTTGTCATATGTACTCTTCTAGCAATCTGGTGAAGCTTATGGACTTCTCAGAATAATGTTTTTGAAAAATTAATAGTTGAAGGAAATGATACATTTCATTTAGAAGTTAGTAAAAATAAAAGATGTCATTTTTTTCTTTTCAAGTTCATGGGCCCCCTCAAATTTGTCCACAGAACCTGATCTAGGATAGGTTATACAGTACCTATCCCAGCATAGGTTGTTTTAGCAGCAAGAGGAAGAAGAGGAGTCTGTGGTCAAGGAGAAGGAGTCTCAGGATGGACAGAGGATGATCTAGGCAGAGCTTTGTTGAGTAGTTGCTGGTGTGAACATGGAAATAGCTATCCTAATCGACAATGCCTCTTTTATGGACTTAATTGGACCCCTTCCTGTACCTCTTGGTGCAGCTTTTCCTCCCACAATTCAGACTGTTCAATGGAGAAGACCATTATTATGTTGCCCATAAAAATGACCAGTGGCTTTTGCTTCTTGCTGATCCAGCTTGAACTGGCTGCACCTGGTACTGGGAATTTGGGAAGAGGATGGCTATGATTTGCCTGGTCTCAAGGGCCTCAGGCTGGAATTGGCAGAAATGCACAGACAGCTTCATCTAGCCCTGAAGCACATAGAGGTTGCACCATGTTAGAACTTTTCAAGACAGAGTTGTGACCTCTAGACACATTTCTGGATCAATCATTGTTGGGTCTTCACCCATATTTAGGGAGAAATGAGAACTCTGGAATCCACAGGACAAAAAGCCAAAGACATCTACTCTCAAAAAAAAATGCTTTATATTTTGAGCAATTTTTTCATGCTTATATGTGTATTTGTACCATGCAATAATTGCAACCATGCAATAAAAAATGGAACTATTTCTAATTCTGAAGATTCGCTTGAGTTAATCATTGTAAGGAGTGCATGTGTAGATTAGAGTGGGAATTCAAGCTCTGACTTAGATGGGATAAGTCAACTAATCATATCATTAGCTATGATATTATCCTATAGGTAGTATATGACATAAAGCAGGTTAATTTATTAAACTAGTTAGAATACTTTATATACTTTATCTTTTCCTTCTTTACTAATTGCTATGATGGGAATTCATATACATGCTTTAATGACAGTTGTAAAAAGCCGTGTATACATTTATGATAACAGTGAATCACAGTCTCTAGAAGTTTTTTGAGAGTATATTATTTGTCCTATATCCTTTTTGCTCCTTGGCCTTAACCTAGAGTAATATTGGCATGATCTTTTAAACTTCCACTAAGTTTTAAAGTACCTCCCAGAACTAGTTGTAGAATCAGTAGTACTCACTTTCTTTTGTGGTATAAAGAATGTTCTGTGACCTGATAGAGAGTTTTTGTATCTAAAGTTAACTACTCCCAGTTTCTTTATACTCATGTGCATTATCAGAAGAATCCTGGTAGGCAGAACAATGACCCCATTGTTCAGTTTGTCTATGGAGAGAAAAAGAGAATATCTTATTTAGTTACTATGTTCAATACAATAATCCATAGCAATTCTTTTTTTTTTAATCCATAGCAATTCTAAAGGTCTCATGATGAAAAATGGTATCCACCTCCAGAAATGAACTCTGAGTGCAGATTAAAACATATTTTTCACTTAAAAAAAAAAGAGAATATCTTAGGCTTGATTTATGGTGTCAAATTGATGATCCAAACAATCATTTTTAAATAGAGTAGATGAATGGACAATCTTTACAGACTAGCTGCTTGAAAGTTATATACACAGTATGTTGATACTTCCTACTGTTACATATGTCCTACTGTTATAGAGTATCATCTGCCATTTTCTATTATTTTTACTTTCTTTGGAAGGCAACTGTTACTGCTTCATCTGTGCCCAAAGAGATATTACTAGAGAAGCATTCCTTCCCTTTTCCAACCATTCTCTAAGAGACTCATTCATCATTTGTAGCCAGAGTGGACAGAGCATATATAAGAGATCCATAAAGTCTGCAAAAACATGTAGGCATGGTTTTGTAATATAGTTTTGTGTCCTGTCAGTATTCTCTGCCTTGGTTCCAAGTGAAGGCTAACAGAGTACAAACAGATGTTCATTTGTTTAGAAGGTAGAGTCATATCTGTGAAGTCTACCTTAGCTAGTACAGTATACGTGCATGTGTCCAATTCAGACTTGAATAACCTGCTATCATTGCATGAGAATGTGGTAAAATACTGTAGACAGAATCTTTTGGGAGTATTTATAGATCACATGAAACCATGTGCCAAAAAGGTTAATGTTGAAAAGCACAATTCAACAGAGAAGCCAAACTTTTAAATGTACATGAATTCTATTTCCCACAAATAATGGGGAAAATGCCATTAACAGCTTTGACTCTAACATGTCTAGATAATGAGAGGGCAATTTACAAGGTTTTGCTTAGTTAGAATCGTGTTAATGTGTTATTTCATGGAACATAAAAAAGTGGAATGGAAATCAATGGCAAACTCAAGCACAAAGTTCATTGCTTTCATGATAGGTTAAGGATCTGTATTGGTTTATGAGTTTAAATGAACTGGTCTGTAGATTTTCAGTTCAGTTTTGTGGCTCAGGGCATAGAGACTCCCTTCAAAGCATCCATTTGCCCCTCTTAGCATAGCCTCAAGCACTTTGGCCAATCCTTTTGTTTGTGGCTGTTTTCATGTGATATTTATAACTAGTGAACAGTGGCCATGAGCTAAATGTAACTATCCTTTCAAGATCCCTTCCAGCTGCATAAGGGTGATTTGTCTCAGTCCAAGATCACAAGCTCATCTTTTCTCATTTTGAAGGGCATAGGAGGTTGGGCTTGTGGGACTGTGATCAGAGTTTTAGAGAATGATGGAGTAGAGATCTGTGTGAATTTACAATATGCTTACCCACTGTAGGCATTCAGGGCAGCTGTTTTCACCTTCACAAAAGGTAGAAATGTTCCCTAAAACAATTTTTTAAAACCTAGGTATTCTTAATTTTGTTATACTTCTGAAAAAATGAAATATTTTTATTTTATTATTTTTATCATTTCAGATTACATGTTGATATAATTTTTAATATTTGTTTTCTGACATTTTGCAATCCATGTTCTCTTCCCCCCCCCCAATCCTTCTCAACAAGGCAGGTAATATAAGTTATATATGTATATGCATATATATTATCATAAAATACATAATACATATCATAAAATTCCATGTTCATAGTTTTGTGAAATAAGACACATAGGCTACACTAGAGAAAAAATCATAAAGGAAAGAAAATGAGGAATGATATGCCTTAATCTGCATTTGGATTCCATCTGTTACTTCTATGGTGGTGGATAGTCTTCTTCAAATCCCTTGAAGTTATCCTGGATCTTTGCCTTGGTGAAAATAGTTGTCATTCACAGTTGATCATTATCCATTATTGTTGTTACTGTATGCAACATTCTCCTGGTTCTACTCACTTCACCTTGTATCACTTCAGATAAGTCTTTCCAGGTTTTTTTGTGATGATCTTGTTTTTCATTTCTTATATCATAATAGTATTTCACCACATTCATATACCACAATCCCTTCAGTTTCTTGTTCTTTCCCAGCTGCTATAAATCTTTTTGTACAAGTAGGTCTTTTTTCCCCTATCTTCAGTCTCTTTGAGATAGATCTAGTAGTAGTATTGTTGTGTCAAAGAGTATATGCATGGTTTGATGGCCCTTTGAGCATGGTTCCAGAATGCTCTCCAGAATGGTTGCATCAGTTGACAGCTCCACTGTGCATGTGTCCAAATCCCCTCCAGCATTTATCATTTTCCCTTTTTTTTATGTTAGCTAGTCTGATAGGTGTGAGGTGGTAGTGCAGAGGTGTTTTAATTTACATTTCCCTAATAGATAGGGATTTGGAGCATTTTTTATATGACTAAAGATAGTTTTAATTTCTTCATCTGAGAATTGGCAATTCATATCCATTGACTACTTGTCAATTGGGGAGTACTTTGTACTCCTATAAATTTGCCTTAATTCTCTATATATCTGAGAAATGAGGCCTTTGTCAGAGATACTTCCTATATTTTCCCCCAGATTTGTTGTTTGCCTTTTAATCTTAGTTGCATTGATTTTATTTATGAAAAATACTTTTAATGAAATTCAAGTTATCTATTTTATATCTTGTAATATTCTTGTATATGTTATACATATTTTGTAATATTCTTTATATCTTATAATGTTAAATTCTTCCCTTATCCATAGGTCTGACAGGTAAATTAGTTTATGCTCCATTAATTTGTTGATGGCATCACCTTTTCTTTCTAAATCATGTATCTATTTTGATTTTACCTGGGTATATGGAGTGAGGTATTGGTCTATGCCTATTTTCTGCCATAGTGTTTCCCAGTTTTCCCAAAATCTTGGATCTTTGGGTTTGTCAAACACTAGGTTACTATGACAATTTACCACTCCATATTGATTACCTAATCTATTCCATTTGTCCACCACTATATTTCTTAGCCAGAACCAGATTTTTTTGGTTCATAATATAATATAGTTTGAAATCTAGTACAACTAAGCCAACTTCCTTTATATTTTTTCATTAATTCCCTATTGATAGTCTAGGTCTTTGTTCTTCCAGATGAATTGTATCATTTTTTCCTACCTCTATGAAATGATTGTTAGATAGTTTGATTGGCATGGCACTGATTAAGCAAATTAATTTAGGTAGAATTGTCATTGTTATTTTATTGGCTTGGCCTACTGTTGATTATTGATTCTCATATTGTTAATTAATGTTGGGATTTTCCCTTATTAAATCTGTTATGATTATTATTTATCATTATAATGTTATCTAATAAGATTATATACAGAGAATATACAGTTATATAGAGGCATAAAACAATATAAATTGAAGTTGGTTAGATTATCTTTTACAAGGGATGGGGAAGGGAGCCTGGAGTGCATTACAGGAACTGCCAAGCCAGCCACTGTCTGGGCTTTAGAACATGGAGTTTGGAAGAAGGAGGAAACTCAATGGTGAAGATGTGGGCACAGTGGGTGACTGCCATCTCCATGCAGTAGCAGTGGTAGATCTGCTGTTCCTCTGCTTCCTTGTCCATGTTGGAATTCTCCAGGTTGTTGTAGAAGTCCATGGACCCATACAGAGGTGGTGGCCCAGGAGTGTGTCATGGTGGTGAAGATCATAGTTGCTGAGAGTGTCTGGGCCTGACACAAACACAGGCCACCTCTGCCAGCCACTAATGGAAATGGTTCATGATGAATGGGTTTTCTTCACTCTGAGCCCAAAACTCACCCAAGAACCAAGTGGTGAGAAAACCAAAGAGTACTGCATCATTGACTTTGTTGTGGTTTTGGGGGACCCCAGTGCTGCAGGTCTCCCACAGCTCACTCTTCCATTGCTCCAGGGTCCAGGTGGAAACCCCCATATCCAGCAGTACCATAGAAAGGCCATCCTCAATCGCTGTTCATGGAATACAGAGCCTTCCGGGGTGCTAAGGTGGATGGCTCCTGAAGCTCTACCTCCTCACTCCTTGCTCTGTGTAGGGCCCCACCAGGTAGTAGCTGTCTCATTCATCTCCTGTCATCTTGGTTTTGGTCTGAAGCCCAGTGTAGAAGCCTCCTACCTTGTTGGCCACCTCAAAGAGCATGGCTTTATCCAGATCCAGCTCACTTTCTAGTCTTCCAGGTCAGGCATCGATGACATTGACAGATTGCAACCGAGTGGCATGACAATGGAGAGCAGGTCTTGAGGCCAATAGCACCTACCTTGCAGGGTTGTTGTGAAGTTCCAATGATGTCGTATTTGTAAAAAGTACCTAGAACAATTGACTAGGACAATAGATTGCCCTTTCTTTTTCCTGTCCCTTTTCTTCCCTCCCCTTCCATCTCTTTGTACCCTCTTCCCTTCCCCTCTCTTTGTCCTCCCCTCTTCTTCTCTCTCCTCTCCCTTTATTATCTGGCTTTGTTTTTGCCATTTTCATTAACATATATTTTTAATCTGGGGAATGAAGGATACATGGGATTAGTGTTAATGGTGTTCTCTCTGATTTTTAGGTGGCTGTTGCTGGAGAGGAATGGCATTATATAGCAACTCAAGGTCCACTTCCCCATACCTGCCATGACTTCTGGCAGATGGTATGGGAGCAAGGAGTGAATGTGATTGCCATGGTCACAGCAGAAGAGGTATGTGGAATGATGGTAAATAAATCCTTTTCCATGAGTACAGGTGACAATATCATATGATTGTTTTTGGAACCTCCCTCCCCCATCCTTGCTCATCACTTTCCTACAGATCCTGTTTGGATCAGAGGATCAGAGGAAAGGGTTGGAAGAGATTTTATTTATTCATTGTCTAGTACAAACCTCTCATTTTAGATATAAAGGATAGGAGGCCCTAGGAAGTAAAATCATCCAAGGTTGCTCAAGTATTAAATGAGAGAACTGAGATTTTCAACCCAAGTTCCACAGCTCTAAATTCAGCCTTTTTCCAACCCAACCACATTGCCTTCTTGGCATCCAATCATTTTTCTCATCTTTTCTCTTTAGGCTTAGTTGTTGTTTCACTCTAGAGATAATTTGCTCTTGCAGCTTCTCATCCTCTCTGTCTTTCCATTTTAAATTACTGCTTAGGTTTCTGTGAACCAAAGAGCAAAAAATAAACTTCATTTCAGCTTGATTTTTTTTTTGGCCAAACAAATCAATAATCTTTCCAATGGAATCTGAGAATCTCTGTTTTTTTTTTTTTTTTTGTTAAATGGACATATATTCCAACCCTGGGCCAGACTAGTTCCACATACCATTTTTCTTATCAGTTCAAAAGGGACCAGAAACCATTGTTCCTCTTTCTATTCCTTGAGGAGAGGAAAGATTCTTTTTGTTCTCCTGTCAAGTCCAACTGAGTTATTCTGTTGTCATTGGAGAATAATACCACCATCTCATCAGGCAGTCAACTTTGTGTTTTGCTCTTTAAGATGAAGAAGATAAAGGTTTCTTCTCTTGTCATCTGCACCAGTTTGCCAGCAGTTCTTTCCTTACCTTCCATCATATGTCATGTAAAGTTTTATAGGAGTCCTAGTAAATGTAAAGTGGTGTCATTTTCCTTTTTTCCATTTTAATATTGGCCATGTGCACTTATGGCCTCTCTTCTGACTGTCATAAATAGGTGAAGAGAAAATGGAATTAAAAGAGACTCTTTTTCTGGTTACTAGCCATTCAAAGTAGGTACACTGTTGATTAATTTGTAAGATCCTAGTATTAGAAGACACCTAAAGCAATGACTAAGCCTATTTCCAAGTCTACAGTCAAATCTTACTTCGTGACCATTTTGGAGAGAATGATTTGCCCTTTTCTTAAAATCTCAGGATCTGGGGACAGCTAAGTGGCTTATTGGATTGAAGGCCAGAAGTAGAATTGGGAGGTCCTCGGTTCAAATTTGACCTCAGATACTTCTTAATTGTGTGATAATGTACAAATCAATTAACTCATTACCTAGCCTTTATTGCTCTTTTGTCTTAGAACCAATACACATTATTGATTTTAATATGGAAGATAAGAGCTTAAAAAGCATCCTAAAATCTTAGCACTTCATTATATTCATAAATTGGATCCTAGAAATGATCTAATCCAACTTCCTTATTTTGTAGATGAGGAAACTGATAGCCAGAGATGAAATGATTTGTCAACAACAAATGGCAAAACTGGGACTAGAACTGAAGTTATCTGATCCCCTTTTCAACTCTCTTTTTACTAAAGCATGTTGACCAAATCAGAAAGTATTATTAATGTCTAACCCAAATCATACAGGCTAAAACTTAAACTCACACCTTTTTTTTTTTTAAATTCAAGTCACAGCTGAAATTAAGGGATCTTCTCATTTTTTATTTCCCTTTTTTACTGCTTTAATTTTTAAATAGGCCCTTCTTCCTGTATGCCTATGGTATCTAGGTTTTTTCACTGTGGGATGATCTTTTGATTTCTGAAGATTCTTTTAGTCACCATAATGTAGGCTGGGTATATAAGTGTTTTTAACAGTAAATGAGCTAGGAATGGATGATAATAAGATTATGGCCTTTTTGTTCTTCAGAAGAACAAAAATGCTTCATCAGAAGAACAGATATTCCTCAAAATGAATCTTGGAGAAGTAGAACCAACAGAAGTGTGAAGTAGTCCAGAATAGCATGGAGGGACAGCAATGCAGACCCATCTCACTGGGATAGGAGGAAAGAATACTGAACAAATGAAACTCAGACACAACATAATCCAAGTGGGATGGTAAAGAGCATAGCCAGCTTGGCTTGGTCCATCCCCAGCAGGAGAAGAACAGAAACAAACACAATGCAAAACAGGGAAAAAGAGAGGCACACAACCCCACCTAGTCCAACAACAGTAACAGAGGCCAGGTGAGACTCAGTGCAGGTCCCTTGGGCAGGAGTGGGAGGAATCCAAGTTGACATAGCACATAGGGCATCTGAACAGAACAGCTACAAAACTCCCCACAACTGACCATTGATGACTCCTCTATGAAGTGCTCAATCTGTGGCCAAGACAACTGAACAAAACCCAGTATAATAGATCATTATAAGAGATAACAGTATAAGCATATTATTATATTCTCCCCAACTCCTAAACAGAGCTAACCTTCAGCATGTTGACAAAATCAAGAGGAAAATAACCCCCAAACAAGCAAAAGATAGAAGAAAAAGCTTGGCATTAGAAAAATATTTCAGCAACAGAGATGAACAAAATGCAAGCTCAGTAAAGGACAACATACAAAAATCAAAATGTGTGAAATCTCAAAGAAAAATGTGAAAGAATGGAAATATCAAAATGAAATTCTGGTCTCCAAAAAAAGGATAAAAAACAAATAAGAGATTAAGAAGAAAAATTAGAAAAAAGATAGAAAAAATAAACAGTTTAGAACAAACATTTACTGAAGAAAATAGCTTCCTGAAAAGGAAATACAAAATCTAACACAGGAAAATAATCCTATAAGAAAGGAAATGCAAAGCCTTGAAGAAGAAAATGATTCCCTAATAATTGGAATGGAAGGCCAAATGGAAGCAAATGACTTCACAAGGTAGCAAAAATAAAAAAAATGTAAATAATGAAAAAACCTGAAATTTCTCACTGGAAAAACAACTAAGTAAATAAATGAATATTTAGTGAAATATAAATGGCCCAGATGAACAGAAGAAGAAATAGTCCCATTTCAGAAAAAGAAATTGGACAAGCCATCAATGAATTCCCTAGGAAAAAAAAGCCCCAATGACAGATGATTTCACTAGTAAATTCTACAAAACACTGAAAGAAAAATTAATTCCAATACTACATAAAATATTTGGGAAAAATAGTTGAAGAATCTGTCAAATTCCTTTTATGACACAAATTTGAATTTGAAACCCCAGGAAGAGGGAAAAACAGATAAACAAAACTTGATACCAATAACCTTAATGAATATATGCAAATTTTTAATACAAAATACTAGCAAAGAGAGTGCATAAATACAACTCAATGATTATATCCTGATCAGATGAGTTTTATACTAGGAGTGCAGGGATGGTTCAATATTAGGAAAACTATCAGCATAATTGACCATATCAATAACAAAGCCAACAGAAATTATATGATTATCTTAATAGATATAGAAAAAGCTTTTGACAAAAGCTCATTCCTATATAACATACTAGAGAACACTGGAATAAATGGAACATTCCTCAAAATGATGATATCTCTGTAAAATCATCAGAAGCATTATCTCTAATGGAGATAAGCTAGAAGCTTTCCCAATAAGATCAGGAGTAAAGCAAGGATGCCCATTATCACCACTACTATTCAATATTGTATGAGAAATGTTTAGTGATAATAAAGGAAAAAATTGAAGAAATTAAAATAGGCACTGAGGAATTAAAGCTATCACTCATTGCTGATGTTATGATGTTTTCTTAGAGAATCAAATCCCAAAATAATTAAGACAATTAACAATTTTAGCAAAATTGCAAAATATAAAATAAATCATTAGCATTTTGTTATATTACTAATTAAGATCAACTGTAAGAGATAGAAAGAGTAATACAATTTAAAGTAACTATAGACAAAATAAAATACCTGGGAGTCTTATCTGCCAAAACAAACCTAGAAACTATATAACCAGAACTACAGAACACTTTTCACACAAAGTCAGAGCTAAACAATTTGCAAAAACATGAATTGCTTATGGGTAGGTCAAGCCAATATAATAACAATGACAATTCTACCTAAATTAATTTATTTAGTGCCATATCATTTGGACTATCCCCAAAATTATTTCATAGAGCTGGAAGAAATAATAACATAATTCATCTGAAGAACAAAAGTCCCAGATTATCAAGGGAATTAATGAAAAAAAATAAAGGAAGATGACTTCGCTCTACTAGATTTCAAACTGTATTATAAAGTGATGACCATCAAAACTATCTGGTTCTGACTAAGGAATAGAGTGGTGAACCAGTGGAATAATTAGGCATTCAATATGCAGTGGTAAATTATCATAGTAACCTTGTGTTTGACAAACCCCCAAAACTAAGCTTTTGGAGGAAGAACACTATTTGACAAAAACTACTGGGAAAATTGGTAAATGTTACAGCAGAAAGTAGGCATAGACCAACATCTCAGTCCATAAACCAAATAATGTCAAAATGGATATATGATTTAGGGAAAAAAGGGTGATACCATTAACAAATTAGGGAAACCCAAATTAATTTTTCTGTCTGACCTATTGATAAAAGAATTATGTACAAAGAAGACATAGAGAACATTATGAGATATAAAATAGATAACTTGGACAACATTAAATTTAAAAGGTTTTACACAAACAAAATCAATGAAATGAAGATTAAAAGGCAGACAACAAACTGGGGAAAAATTTATGGCAAGTATCTTTGACAAAGGCTTCATTTTTCTAATATATAGAGGACCGAGTCAACTTGAGAGAATATAAAACAATCTTCAACTGACATGATCAACAGATATGAACAGGCAATTCTGAGATGAAGAAATTAAAACTATCTTTAGTCATTTGAAAAAATGCTCCAAATCAATGTCGATTAGAGAAATGCAAATTAAAACAACTGAACTACCACCTCCCACCTATCAGACTGGCTAACGTGACAAAAAAGGAAAATGATCAATATTGGAGGGGATGTGAAAAAAACGGGACACAAACATTGTTGGTAGAGTTGTAAACTAATGCAATCATTCTGGAGTGCAATCTAGAATGATGCCCAAGGCCATCAAAATGTACATGCCCTTTGAGCTAGAGACAAAGCATGCACTAATAGGTCTGTATCCCAAAGAGTTAAAAAGTGGAGTAAATGGACCTATCTTATAAAAATATTTATAGCAGCTCTTTTTGTTGTGACAAAGATGTGGTAGTTGAAAGGATTTCCATCAGTTTGGGATGGCTGTACAAGTTGGGGTATATTATTGTAGTGTAATATCATTGTGCTATAAGAAATGACAAACAAGAAGCTCACAAAAAATAAAAAAAAACCCTGGAAAGACTTATATGAAATAATGCAAATTTAAGTGACCAGAACTAGGAGAATTTTTACACAGGAACAGCAATAGTGTATGATGATCAACTATGAATGACTAAACTATTTTCATCAAGGTAAGGATACAGGACAACTCCACATGACTCACGATGAAAAAGGCTATCCACTATCATAGAAATAACAGATGGAGTCCAAATGCAGATTGGAGCATACCATTTTTCATTTTATTTCCTCCATAAATTTTTCTTTAGTGCAAGCAATATATGTCTTGTTTAGCCACATGATGAACATGGAAATATGAATTATATGATAACACATGTATAATCTATGTCATATTGCTTACCTTCTTAGGGAGGGGAGAGGGATAGGAGGAAGGAAAAGGGCATAGATTATAAAATTTCAGATGATTATTAAAAATTATCTTGAAAAATATTTAAAAATATAAGATTATGGCCATAGGATTTCCTCCATACTGGAAATGCTATCAGAGGGGATATTTAGTAGACACTACTGATCTTGGAGTACAACTTAATAATTATATTTTACTAGGTTGGTAAATCATAAGTTCTTAATATGGATGTATCTCACTTTATGGAACACGTTTTGCTTGAGTTCTGCCCGTTGCATTTTAACAAAATCTTATCCCATTTCACCTGTTCCAGGGAATGCTATACTTCATTTAAAAGAACCCTGCTGAGAATCTTCTTGTAAAGCCAGAAATATTTCTGTATAACAAATAACTGCTACCTTTCTTTAAAAAATCTAATCAATAAATTTTGAATGCTTTTTTAAAAAAATAAGCAAAATCAATTGCAATTAATTTTTAAGTTGCTTTGGTTTGGTGCCCAAACCAGTGAAACTAACTTGTAGTTTTTTTGAAGTATGTTGCTTTTGAATATTCACTCAAGGAAAATACCCAGGATGGAATGATTAGATATATCTAAGATTTTCAGTTGTATTATTCACCAGGGAATTTATGGAAGATTATTGTAGATAAGCAAGTTGTTCTTGAGTTTTATCATCTGGAAGACTACTTTAATATTCTATCTCGTGGAAAGTAATGAAAGAGTTTTTAAAAAATGTTCAATGTTATATTTGTTTGTGTAATGATTATTGCTTTTAGCTAGATCTTATGGAGAATTCACATTGTGCTAGACACTGTACCAGGTTACTTATTCATAGAGAATCCATTCTTCTCTTTTGAGCATTATATTAGTGTCCTAAGAGGGAGAAATCTGATATCAACCACCTTTTCTCCCTGAGACCTCTAATATAGATAGCATTTTTCTTTGTGATTCATAAATGCATTTATCATGTAATACTGCCTATTATAATGATCTGCTTTTAAGTCATAACTTCTAAGGAGTTGTAAGCTCTGCAAGAGCAGATACTGTCTGAAGTTTCTATCAAACCTTCCCCTTCCTACCATAGTACTGTATACACTACATGCTTAATGTTTCTTGAATTGAATCCATTTTCATTTTGCTTTTTGTGTACGTGTGTGTATATGTATGTGTGTGTGTATGTATGATTTAGGAAAGCGGAAGAACCAAGAGCCATCGGTACTGGCCCAAACTGGGCTCTAAGCACAGCTCAGCCACCTATGGCAAGTTCAAGGTGACCACAAAGTTCCGAACTGATTCTGGTTGCTATGCTACCACAGGTCTGAAGGTCAAGCATCTTTTGTCTGGGCAGGAGAGGACAGTGTGGCACTTGCAATATACTGACTGGCCAGATCATGGTTGTCCAGAGGATGTCCAAGGCTTTTTATGTAAGTTCTCTCACAAATGCAATTTCCTAAAGTGCTATGCCATTTGAAGATGAGCCCCAAAATGAAGAGAGTTTTGTCACTGAAGCACAATGGGAATCAAGGCTACAGTGTTAACAGAACAATTTTCTTAAGTGAAAAGTCATTTTCAATTTTGCAAACTATAGTTTGTTCTCACAGGTTAATTTCCACCCCTATCCCCTGTTAGTTCCGATATGCTCAGTCACAGAGACTATAGGCATAAACCCTTTCCATCTATTCCTTAGCTCTAAGTTTCTATCCCCTTTTAACTCTCTCCCTTCCACTGTGGCATTTGGATTCCTCCTTTCACTGTTAATAATCTCCCTTTCTTTCATCCTGAAGCTTTTCCATCTCCGTCCCTGCCTTTCTCCCCCAAAACTAGGTCTTCCTAGTACTGAGGCAGGACAGCAGCCATTCACAGGACCCATCCTACTGCTAATTAACACCAGACCTTTGACCAGTTCTGTTTCCTCCTTGTTCTGGTTCATCCCTTCTTAGTCAGCCTTGTATCTCCTTCATTCCAGAGCTGCTCATGTTAGTGTTAGCTTGATCAGGGATAGCCAGTCAACCTTAGAACTATTGCAGCTAAGGGATATACTAACTTTCATTTCCCCAGGAGCAGGTATATGATCTCTTTTTGCTCTTTTTCATAGTGCTTTCATTAAAGCAAATCTGGTTCTTTTAAAAAGATTTTGCCCCTTCAATAACTGTTAAAACTGCTTTCTCCTTCTGCAATCTTACAGAACTTATAGGAAGAATCTCCATCCTCTTTGTTTCCCAATGACAGTTTGGCCCCCGTAGATCAACAATCTTTGAATTTCATACCATCTGATTATTCTTCCATCCTCCTGATCTTTGCTGTTCTCATTTCTCCAACACCCAAGACAGCCTTCCAATTCACTCAATAACTTTCTCGTGTGTTTGTGATAAAGAATAATTCAAAATATGAAAGGATTCTCTAGATGTTTATTAGTAACTCTTCTCCAGCTCCCTAGGAAGAGAAAAGGGAACACAGCTTCCTTGAGTGTCAGGAGGTTTTGATTCAACACCCGAAAACCAAAAGCAAATTCCTGACAAAGAAATGAGAGAGAATAGGAAAACAATCATTTGTTCTTTATGGTTGGGACTTTCACCTACCTAAAGAAGCAGAGGATCTGGAATGAACCTTTAGGATTATTTAGAAGTGGAAGCTGTAGAAACAGTTTCTCTGGCTTTTAAGGTGAATAATAGATAATAGTTTTCCTAGAGTAATTTAAATATTGCCCTTGCAAGAAAAGGGAAGAAACAGATCATTTCTATTATTTTTTAATTAAGTTTTTTTAAAAATGAACTTAAATACCAAAAAGGACATTTTTATTCATACTGTGTAATTAGAATTTTGTACCCCAGGACTATGTTTCCCAGAATCCCACTTCGTCCTCACGTTACATACTTACGTTTTGGAAGGTAAAGTTTCTATAACCTCTCCCTCTCTGGCTTTTCTCCTGCTATCGTGGTTGGGGAAACTTCTCTTCACTCAGGCTTTACTTTTTAAAAATTTCTTTTTATTTCCTCTACTTCAGGTGACTATTAAATATGATGTTTGGGGTTATTGGATATTAATTTTAATATTACATTTCAATAGAACAAAAAAAGAAGATTCTCTATGAGACTTTGAATTTCCATTTCATAACATGCACTTCAAAAAATATAAGGGGGCGGGGTTGCAACTGTGTGGCTAAGTGGATTGAGAGCCAGGCCTAGAGATAGGTCTCAGATACTTCCTAGCTGGGTGACCCTGGGCAAGTCACTTAACCCCCATTGCTTAGCCCTTTCTTTTCTTCTGCCTTGGAACTAATACACAGTGTTGATTCTAAAATGGCAGGTAAAAGTTTAAAAAATAGTTTTTAATATATGTGTATATGTGTGTGTGTATGATATAACTTCTATGTATTATCTTCACAACTGTTTTGCTTGCATGTGCTTCCTTCTCTTCTTCACATTTGAAAAAACAATGTTTCATTGGCCCTTTTAATTTTTGGCATGCTAACCTTTTCTTCCCCTTCTGAATCTTATTAAAACTGAAAGAAGAAAAAAAGGAAGACTTTTGTAACAATTAAGTCTAGTTAAGTAAAACAAATTCATAGAATGTCTAGGTCTAAAAATGTATATCTCTTTCTGAACTTTATGTTCATCACCTACTTCTCTCAGGAAGGTGGGGCTTCATTCCAGGTCTCTTGAAACATCCTTGATCTTTGCTTTGATCAGAACCTCTTTTTTTGTAGAAATTGTTCTCCTGGTTCTGCTCACTTCCCTCTTTATTAGTTCATTCTATTTAGGATCACTTGAAATGATATCCATATTCTTATGAAATGATAATATTTAATCACATATATCACAATTTATTCAGTCATTTCCCAATTGTGTAAGAGGCAGCCTAAGGCATCCCCTTAGATTCTAGTTTTCTTTATTCTCTTTTCCTTTCTACCCCCATTTCAGGATCAGGAAGATTTGTTTAGCTTTCAGCTATCCTTTCCCTTAAGGAAGTATTGTCCTTCTTAATGCCATGGCACACATTCCCCTCCTCTACTTCCTGCATCTTTCCCTGTTAAATTTTATGTATTTCTATACTAGCCTTTGTTTGTATGTGTGTGGTTCACCATTCTTTGTCTATTTCAGAGAAGTGGAGTCCCTCCAGTGCCCACATCCCTCATTCCTTGCTCCATATTTGAATATTTTTCTTTTCATGCTCTTCAGTTATGAGACCTAGTAGATTCCATTGCCTTCTTCCTCTTTTCTGCATTTAGTAAGTCACCTTTGTAATAAACTTCCTTCTGTTTCCTGTTTCCCAATTATCAGAATAGAACCAATCTGCTCCAAGAGCCCCATTTTTCTTGTTTAATTCCCTAAGAGCCCTTTAAAGGTATTAAGGTTCTGAAGGAATGCTTTTTTCCTTCTATCTGCCTGAAAATGTTAGAATGACTTCACCATTCATCTCTTGCCATTTGCTCAAATACATTTGCTTTTCTAGATTTCTATGAACTTTGGGGTTTGTATTTAAAGTTTCTGCTTAGAAATTCTTTATTCCACTAAAGGTCTACCCTCCCATTATTAGTATATTGTTTTATAATTATATTTGTTATATCATATATGAATAAATTATGTATTCTTAGGTTTCCTTTCATTTTAAGTTGCAGCTGCCAAGTGATCCATAGTGATCCTGATTATACTTTCTATTGAATTGTGTCTTTCTGGATCCTTATAGCATTTTTTTTTTCCTTTTTTATAGGAGAGCTTTACATATTAGCTATGATAGTCTTAATATTTGTGTTTTTGGAATTCCTCTCAGGAGGTGATGGACAGATTCTTTCTATTTTCACTTTGCCTCTCAATTTCAAAAAGATCTGGAACATCAATGATTCCTTAAAATGTAGTGCATTGGCCTTTGTGATTTTCAGGGAATCAAATAATTTTTAAATTATGTCTCCTAGATCTGTTCTCAAAGTCACTTGATTTTGATACCAAATGATTTATATTGTCTTCTTCATTTTTTTCCAGTTTTTTTTATTCTTTTCTAATATTTCTTGCTGCTTCATATTGACATTATTTCTGTTTGGTCAATTCTAGTTTTCAGGGAGTTGATTACTTGAGTAGGGATTACCACATTTCTCTTAAAAGCTATTCTCTTTCTAGTTCTTTCCTCCAGAGCTTTTATTTCTTTTTCATTTCATTTTTTAATCTCTTTCTTGCTTCAATTCTGACACATAGACTTGTAATTCTCATGGATACTCCTTTTCCATGGTAGAATTAGGGGCCAGGGTTGGCCTGCTTCACTTTTCCCTGGGCTACTTCCTGTTTTTCCAAAGAAATCTGCCTTTTGTACAGATAATCTGTTGTTGTGAACATTATCATCTAGGTGAGAAGGTCTTATGGTTAGTTCCCAGAACAGCTCTTAGTGTCCTATTACCCTTTTCCTCCCTTCTTCCTTTCTTTGACTTCTTCACAAATTAAAAAAAGAATAAAGAAAAGGGGGGGGGAGGGTGGGGCATGCCTAAAATCAATTATCTTGGAAGTGGACTAGAGCACAAGGAAATGTTTTATTCCAGAAGTTAATTGAAAAATCTAATTAAATCTGCAGACAAATTTGGATGTTGTCTTGTGTCATTCTATGAATATTATGTAATCTAGTGTGTTTCTTTTATTTTACTTTAACTGCTGAGAAACTTAGGGCTAAACTCAGTCTCTAATAGAAATAATTAGCTTATCTCAAATGCCTGCTAACACTATGTATTCCTCTTAACTGGTTTATCCTATTGGTTTAAATTTTATTAATCCCATCTTACACTGTTTAAAATTTTGTAAACCACATACAATCTTTCTGGAAGCAGATGTTTTAAAATAGGTGTTCTTAGATTTTAATCTAGTTTTTTGAATAGGTAAAAATGATGGATTCTTTTAGCTGACAATATGTTTAATAAATATTTAAATTTAATTAAATGAGCTTAGAACTCTCCACTACTTTACTCATTTTTCCTTTGATTTTATGTTTTACATTTTGTAATATGAATGAAATGATTTACTGAGATGCAATAAGTACTTTTCCTGACTGTAATTACTATAACATCTGACTTGAGACTGACCTTTACCATATTGAGTAAAGTGAGACTTCTAGATAACACATGGTTTTCAGTTACTTATTCCCTTCTTGTTCTCATGACTCATTTTGTTATTTGCTAGTCCCACATATCTTTATAATATTGGTCTTTCTGTCTTAAACAGTAGTAAATATGGGTATCAGGCTAGACATTGGACAGAACACTATACAACTATTCTGCCAAGTAGAATATGGAATAGGATACAGTTTGAAGAGGGGAAAAACAGGACACATGTTGTCTCTAGATGGGAAGCTAATCTTAAGTCATTTAATTTGGTACCCCTGTCATAGCAGAATGAAAACCATAGTGAACACTGGGTCCAAAAAAAGTCTATTTAATCTCCATTTTATAACCAAAAAATGAAGTCAAGTCTCAGTTGACATTCAGGCTCATTCTACAAGGGAAGGGAAGAAAGGGGCAGATGGATGCTCTCTTTCCCCAGAAATTGGCTTTGACAGGCAAGAGTTTCAAGGGGACTTTGCTGTTGTTCTGATCCCAGTCTGTTAATAGCAGGAATTGCTGTAAGTAATGTCTAGAATCATCTGCTTATGGGACTTGGGGATTTGCAGAAGGGAAAAACCAGAATTTAATTTTTTAAAAAGAACTATTTAATTTAAAGGACCAAACTCTCCCATGGACTAATTGACTCCCAGCTGGTACTTTCTGGATCCAAGACTGCACAGTGGGTACTGGCCAAATAATTAGTGTCTTGTAAGAACTGTAAATTATTGTCACTTAAAAGAAAAAAATGACTATGAATTTTTCAACCTTTATATGAAACCATGTAGGGTTTTGCAACATGATTTGCATTTTGTCTTACAGCATATTTGGAGGAGATACAGTCAGTGCGTCGCCATACCAACAGCATGTTGGATAATACCAAGAATTGCAACCCTCCGATTGTAGTTCACTGCAGTGCTGGTGTGGGGAGAACAGGGGTGGTTATTCTCACTGAACTAATGATATGCTGCTTGGAGCACAATGAAGTAAGTTGGTTTGTATTCCATGTGACTGTTTTATCTTAGGAAGATAAGTCTATGTGATGGAAAAATGTCATTTTGTCAAAAATTAGTCTATACAAATTAGTTTGGGAATAACAATGTTTTACTTTCCTCCTTTTCCACCCACTCTTCCCCAAATTCTAATTTGTTTCCAGTCTGTCAGACTAAGGTTTCCTGATAAAGTAACTTTACTAATCTGGACCAAAATTCCCAAATTATTAAATGAGGAAGTTGGACTCAAATGAGACTCCTTAATCATTTTTGTGTCATGAAGGCAAATTAGATAGAATACCAGACTTGGAGTCAGGAAGAACTGAGTTTTTCAGCCTCAAACACCAGATAATGTGGGCCTGAACAAAGTTAGCTCTTGCCTTGATTTCCTTCTCTGTAAAATGATGATGATAATAACATCTACCTTCCAGGGTTATTATGGGTTTAATATGAGATAATATCTGCAAAGCATTTTGTAAGTCTTAAAGCTTTATAGAAATACTGATTGTTATCCATTCTGTTTATTATTATGGATCTCTTTGGTAGCTTATTGAAACCATGGGCCTTCTTAGAATAGTGGTTTTAAATGGTCAAAACAAAACATAGCATTACAAAAGAAAACAATTGTACTGAAATGAAGTTTTCCTTATTTGTAAAATTGTGATAATATAATCTATCCAACTTACTGACAAAGATTCTTGTGACAATCAGATAGACTAAAATCTATGGAAACCCCTAAAAGTGTCAAGTACACACATTCAAGGGGTGATAGAGAAATAAAACATCGGAACTGGGCATTTAAAAATTTTCATTTTATTTTATTTCTGCTTTAAGAATCTTGTACTTTTTTGAGACTCTAGTTTTATTGTGGGATGTTTTTATAATGTATTATTTTTATTGTATCTTTTGAAGTGTTTTCTCCACATTAATTCTGACTTTTTTCAGATATTGACTCAGAAGAATAGAAACTTTGAAAAAAACCTCATTTGTTAACCCAATTCCCACACATCCCTATGCTGGTCATAATGGAGATGCCTTTATGAGCATATGTTTCTTTTTCCAGTATTAAACCTTTTTTAAAAACAGGCAAATTTGCTGTATTGTAGGATTGCTGTTCACTGGTTTTATGATAGCCCATCCCAAGGACTCATTATACAGAGATGTGTCTTCCTCTCCACTTGCTGGAATAGTCTGCTGCTTTGGATCTTCATTCCACTTAGTTTTTATCTTTCATGTCCATAGTCTATTATTCCATTATAGCTATAAGATAGAGGGACTACATGCAAAGAATTCCCACTTCCTATATTCTATGAACTTTCAACCTTGCTTATATGAGATCAGCAAAATCTGAAGTATAAATGTAATAATAGAATCTTCCTAGAAACAAAGTAGGTTGCCATTGATTGAGGAATAGCTTGACAAATTTCAGTACATAAATATAATGAAATAGCACTGTGCTATAAGAAATAGCAAACATGGGAAGCTAAAGGAATGCAAAATGAAGTAAGCAGAGACAGAAAAACAATACACACTGTGACTACAGTTATTTAAATGGAAAGAACAATATTCACAAAATAATTGAAAATTAATGATGCAGAATTACAAGGAACAAAGTTTGGCCTAAAAGAAAAGACACGAGAAGACACCTCCTTGCCATCCCCTTTACATAGATGGTGGGTGGTAATTAATACTTTGTGGTTGTAAAATGTCTAGTGTAAGTTTAAACTTTAGCAATTTGAAAAATTTATGGGATAAAAGGAAGTTTTGTTTTAAGTGGGAAAGCAAAAGACACAACTTTTGTCAGAATGTGAATTATAGTTTAATAATTATTTTGCTAAAACTATAATTTGAATTTCACTTTGAATAATATCTCAAGAAAGGTATTTATATTGAAACCTGGAAATTCAGACACTGTTCTGTTAAACATTATGAACACTAGGTATGACTATTCAAAAGCATGTAAATAACTAGTCTCTGAAAGGTCTATGAAATATAATATAGATGAAAAATGGTTGAAAAATTTCCACCCATCTCTTTTTGTAAAAATGCATTCTTTAAAAAGAGAAGAGAATAGCCTCTTCATGTGGCATGGGGGACAAGCTAACTGACCACAGATTTTATCACCTCCTTCTGTTTTTCTCCCTACATTAAATTTCTTGCTTGACTCTCTTCTTTGCCATTCACTGCCACCTTCATAGTGGCTTTGTTGAAGGAAAAAATGTGGCCACCCAAATCCAAATACAGCTGTAACTAGTTAGGTAAAATGGTGAAATCACTATAGATGTGGATGTTTTTTTATGTGTCTGTAGCTCATAACTGGTGGGAAAGTACAGGATAATCCACAAGAGAAAGAAAGGCATATTTGGATGCTCCTCCTTTTTTCTGCTTTGTTGTATTCCTTTCATCTCCCCATTTCTACACCTCCCTCTATCCCTCTATTGCGTTCAACTTGAGGAGCAGTGTTTAGTCGGCTTTTCCTAACATGAAAGGTTGTTCTGTTCTGGGCTCTTTGGAGAGCCATCAAAGCCCGAGCCATGATGATGTGATGACACAAGGGCTCATTGATCTCCAGATGTCATTGGCCCAGTAGAATGCAAACAATGAATGTCAAAGCCAGGACAAGACTGAATGATGGGCTTGGCTACTAGGGCTTGGCTTTGACTCATTTTTGTGTGCTTGGCTCAACCAAGCACTCTATGCTGTGGCTGAGCATAACTTAATTTCTAAGCACGTAGTTTGTGTGCCAGAATATTCTTTGGTTGAACTTAGCAAAGCCAAAGAGAACTTCTGTCTTCTTTGATAGCCAAAGGTGATGTGATGACTCATTATTTTTCTCTTTTCTTTGCACTACATACAAAGAGCACCCATAGAGATGAGATATCATTTGTTCCTTTCTTCATCATAATCAGTTGTTTAGGAAAATATCCTAATTTTGTTGTGATTCTGTGGTTGGGCATGACTAATTGAATTTGGGCCCCATTAATTTTTTAGAACAAATTTTATTGATATTATTGTTTTTACATGGCTTAAATTTCCCTTATAACAAATATTTTTTAAGAAAAAGAAGTAGAGAAAAAGATAACAAAAGTAATCAATGCATTGAAAAAAATCTGGAAATGAGTACAGTGTTCCATACCTATAGACTTCCCACCTCTGCAAAGGATTGGGGGAGATGTCTTCTCATATTTATTCTTTGGTGTCAGAACCTATTCTTTTGCAAAAAAAAAAAAAGAAGAAGAAATTCTTAGTTATTTTCTATGTCTCCCTGTCCATTTCTTTTTTCTCCCTGTTTCCCAGAGACCCATAGGTTTTCATTCCTTGGACTTTGCCAGGTTAAAGTACAATCGGTGGTTCCAATATCAGAAAACTAGATTCCCTGGTGTCCAGACAGATTTCAAAGCCTATTCAGTCCAACCTCTGCCATTCTCATTATAAGGAGCCTTTAGTGCCATTAGATGAAAAAAAAATCTCAGTATTCCCAAATGTGCTTTGCTTAGAATTTGTTCTGTCAATTTTATGAAGATGCTTTTTTACCATAGGAACTGTTTTCTTTTTTTTTTTTAATACTCTCACTTTCTGTCTTAGAGTCAATGCTGTGTATTAGTAAGGACTAAGCAATGAGGGTTAAGTGACTTGCCCAGGGTTGCACAGCTGGGAAATATCTGAAGACAGATTTGAATCTAGGACCTCCTATCTCAACACCAGGTTCTCAAACCACTAAGCCATCTAATTGCACCCCAGTCCCCAGTTTTCTTTTACATTTTCTTATCATGAATGAGATGATTGAAACCATTGAGCTAAAAGCTTATCTATGAGGGTTTAATAAATTTTAGAAGTTGTAGCAGCATGTGGTATGAGGATCGCTGGATTTGGAGTCAGGATTCAGCCAGAGATTCAAATTCTGGCTCTGCTACTTACTCCCTGCTTGGGTTTGGGCAAGTCAGTTACTCTTCCTGGACCTGTTTCCTTTTCTATAAAATTAAGGTTATTTTATATGATATCAGTTCCAGCTCTAATTCTCTGATCCTATGAATAACTTTTCCCTTTGCTCTATAATCTTGTTTTCTCATGCTTTCATTTATCTGAATTCTGCCAGTAACATTTTAATGTCCAATCTATTTTTGTCAGGAAATGTCAGTCCTTTATTTTGCAAGATATTCTCTTAATTGAATAGATTCAACTGGCTCTCCTTCCCAGATAGGCTAAATTTTCACTCAGCAAATGACAGATATCTTGAACTTAATGTATTTGAAACTTTTTGCCTCCTGTTTGGAGGGAAGTGGGGAGGAGTCACCAACAAGACTGAGCTGCCGCCCTGGGTAGCACAGTAGATTGAGTTGACAGACTTGAAGCAGAGAGGTCCTGGGGTCAAATGTATCTGTGTGACCCTCAGGAAGTCACTTAACCCCATTTGCCTAGCCCTTATTATTCTTCTACCTTAGAATCTGTATTTAGAATAGGTTCTAAGTCAGAAGGTGAGGTGTTTTTTTTTTAATGTCAGCTGCCTCAGTTGATCCTTTTACTAAACCTTCCCCTTAGAGTTGGGGACAGTCATGGACAGATGCCATGGAGATCTCCCTTAGGAAGTGGTATCACCTGGTCAAAGAATTAGAGCTACTATAATCATCCATGCCATGAGCCAGTTAAGTCTTGTGGAATAGACTTGCAGAATGGCAGAGCCGGAAGTGATTTTAAAGACTGACTTTCAAAATCTAAAGACTTCTTCCTTTTTGCAAATGACTTTGCAAAAGACTAAGGACTCTTGAGAGATTGAATAACTTGCCCAAGTTCCTGCAGCTATTAAGTTTCAGAGCCCAGACTCCAGCCCATGGCTCCATGCTTTTCTGCTACACAGCATCCTTCAATGCCCCTTCAGTGGAATCTGATAAATTACTACTGAGTAAATTCTTATATCTTTTGTTGCTTTCGGGGAAATTGAAATTAGAGAACTTAATGTTAATTGAGTCTTTAGGATTCCCAAGTGGCACAGTGGACAGAGCACTAGACCTGGAGTGAGGAAGACCTGAGTTTAGATTTGGCCTCAGACCCTACCTGGGAAACCCTGGGCAAGGCACTTAACCCTATTTACCTCAGTTTCCTCATCTGTAAAGATGAGCTGCAGAAGGAAATGGCAAATCACTTCAGTCTCTTTGCCAAGAAAACCCCAAATGGAGAAATGAGGAGTTGGACACAACTGAAATGACTGAGCAAAGGTTCCTTGTCTTCTTATTACTAGATACTATGGAACAGAGTACAAATTGCCAGAAACAAAAAAGATCCCTAGTCTCAAGGAACTTATAGCCTAACCTTTTTGGTGGGGGAGAGGGGACCCCTTACCTTCCATCTTAGAATCAGTATTGGTTCTAAGGCAGAAAAACAGTAAGGATTAGGTAATTAAGATTCAGTGACTTGCCTAAGGTCACACAGTTAGGAAGTGTCTAGGGTCATATTTGAACCCAGATCTCCCATCTCTAGGCCTGACTCTCTATCCACTGAGCTATCTAGATGCACCTATCCTAACCCTTGATTTTTGAATATGGCTAAAAGTGAGGGCCCTTCTCTCATTTGTGAGTTCTTCCTGAAACCTCCATTTTTGGGAAAGACCCCCTAATGACCAGTCATCCATAATTCCCTCCCATCCCCACAGTGGACGCCTTCTCTTTTTCAGCTCTTTTTATGAATTGTCTTTCTCAATTAGTATGCAATCTTCCTGAGAACTGGGAAGAACTTTCTTTTTCTTGTATTTTTATCCCCTTAATAGGAATTTAATATATAAATACTTGTTTACTTATCTTGGGTACAAATCCTTTTTTTCCTCTTCCCCTTAGTTCCTAATGACCCTGTTTTTCACCTAGGGAAAATACTTTGTGTTGAGTTTTTGTATCTTTTTATTTTTGTTCAGGCTCCTCTCCAACAATAGAATATCAGATCTTTGAGTATAAAGCCTGTTTTTTGTTGTTCTTTATTTTTTTGTCTGTATCACCCCAGTGCCCAGCTCTGTGCCTGGCACACCATAGACACATAGCTGATTTTGTTGAATGAATTTATGTGTGTGTGTGTGTGTGTGTGTGTGTGTGTGTAGAAAAAGCGTGAATTTCATTGTAGAAGCATACATTTGTTTTTTAATGGTTATTTTTATGATTTCTTGTGTTTTAAATTTTAAGAGAACAAAAGCCCAATATTTGGATTTTGTTATTACTACATTATTTGAAGCTTTCAGATTGTCTTTGCCTTTTACATATCATTTTTTGATAATGCTATTTGTTACTGATTGTAAGAGCATCAAGGCTTAGGGTCCCGTCTCATTAACTTGTACATTCAACTATCATTGAGGTTTCTGCATTTTTTGTCTGAAAAAATAGAAATGAGCCCTGCTGCCTGCTTAGAAGATATCCCCTGCCTTGCCTCCAGCCCCACAAACTATTTCATTGTCTTCTGGATGGATATTTGGATTATAACTGATATAATGACTTTATGACATTGTAGCTTGAAATTCACATTGAATGATGACTCATAAAAGATGTTTGTACCCAAACCTGGAAATTCAGGTGCTATTTTCTGTTGACACTCCATGGGCTGTTTAACCATTCAAAGGTATTACAGATACCGTATCTGTAAAAGATTAACCACAAGATTATCTGTAATCTGAATTAACATTCAAATCAGACTCTATATTTCCAGAGTACATTTTTATTCATTTGATTCTCACAACATTCCCAAGGTTTAGATATATGTTATTTCACATGAGCAAACTCATAACCAGAGAAGATAAATGACTTGCCCAAAGTTACATCGTAAGGTAATGGGAATTATAGATTTGAACTCAACTCCCTCATTTTACAGATGAAGAAACTGAGGCTCAAAAAGTTTAAGTGAATTGCTTAGGGTCACTTATCAAGAAATTGTCCAAGTTTTTTTTTTTCAAGAAATTGTCCAAGTTTTTTTTTTTAACTTGTCCTTTCTCCAAGTTTCCCTCCTTATCTACTGTGCCACCTTAATCAGTTGAAAGAGAAGAATTGAATGAAATCTTTTAGTCCAATCCTGATGTGATATAATTATGACTCATTGATAGGATTTTGGAAGGGAAGGGAATAAGCCTACTATGTATCAGGCACTGTGCTAAGTGCCTTACAAGTATTATCTCATTTAATCCTCCCTGAGAGGTAGTGCTCCTACCATCCTCATTTTACAATTGAGGAAACTGAGGCAAACAGAAATTAAGGAATTCCCCAGGGATACACAGCTAGTAGGTGTCTCAGACTAGTTTTGAACTCAGGACTTCAGACCCAGTGTTCTATCCACTGACATAATGACCAACTCAACTCTATCACTGATTATTAAACAGGATTATTAACTTGCTTTCTGGATATATGCCTTTTTAAAAAAAGTAAATCTCATACAATTGGAAAAACAGAGAAGTGAGAGTGCTCTTGCCTTTTCATGTTTTAAGGCTTAATGCTTTCTTTTTCCTCTAAATTACAGAAAGTGGATGTGCCCATGATGTTGAGACACCTGAGAGAACAGAGAATGTTCATGATCCAGACCATCACTCAATACAAGTT
Source organism: Monodelphis domestica (assembly GCF_027887165.1). Lineage (NCBI taxonomy): Eukaryota > Metazoa > Chordata > Mammalia > Didelphimorphia > Didelphidae > Monodelphis > Monodelphis domestica. Next base: position 121,892,245 of record NC_077228.1, on the reverse strand, counting down.
TGTCTATCAGGTCCTTATCCAGTTTCTCCAAAACTCCAGACTCATTTAATTTCTCATAAGAGCCAGCTCCTCATGGGAATGGATCCTACAGAACTTTGTGGAATGAAAAGGCCTCCAGACAACATCTGGTCTCCCAGTAGGGTGCAGAAGGCTGGCAGCAAGTGTACCACACTGTCGCCAGAGTCAGGAGCCCGAGGGTTCCCCATGAGCAGAACAGGAAAGATCATGAGAGATCATCATGGATTATTTTATATGAGATAATTTATTTTTTTCCCTTGGAATAACTTTTGTGAATTTCTGTATTATCTTCTTGTACCATGTATAATGACTATGTTTGAACCACATTTTGACTGGTCTGCATTGTGACTTCTCTGTGGGGAGAATTGCCTGCGGATCACCTTAGAGACTGAGGTGTAAGGTAGGGAGCACATCTAGTTTAGCCAGTTTTCCAACAAAACTTTTAATTCATCATTGGTTACTGTTGGTCAGATATGAAGAAGGTGAAGGATTGATTCCTTCACAAAAAAAGCACAGAAAAGTCTCCCCCAAAGTAGAGAGTGATTTCATTGAATGTTTTTGCTTCTTAGACTTGCCGGCTACTTTTGTCTTTCATTTCTTATCCTCTTTCTTTACCCTCATTAACCTCTCAGTTTCTGAGGTTAACTTAGTGATTGGGAGAACAGGAAAAAAAAAATCCTCTTGATTTGAGCATTGCAAATTCCCAGGCTCAATACAGTGCAATTGTCTCAGCCACCCACAATTCTGAGATTAGTATTCCATGGTTCCCTCTCAGGGACTATGTTTCTTGTAGTTGCTTCCTTTGGTGGATTCATTTGATGAGCCTAGTGGCCTTTGGGGCACACTGCCAACCCCATCTGTTCAGTCAGGCTAGCTGCCTGATTGATATCAGCTGATGGACCAAAGTGGGAAGGGAGCAGAGTGGAAAGGCACTTGACATTTTTTGTTATTTAAATGTGGTGGATAGATGCCCAGCGGGCTAGGTGATAGGTACAGTTAGTCTATCCATCAGTCCATCAATAAGTTATTGGAAATATTGCAAAGGAAACAGTTGGGTGATCTGATTTACAGGAGCTCTTTGGCACTCACATAGCCAGTACCTTGGCAAGAACCCCTGAAAAGCTTAACCACAGTATGTGTTAGTCATCTCTCTCTTTCAATGACCTGTAAGGACAAAAGCCAGAATTACCAATAACCTAAGAACACAAGTTCAGGTCCACTGGCTTCCTTTCTTGGAGATCATATCCATGATTTTTTTCTAGTGAAATTCTTTCTTTACTTCACATACACTAAGCACAAATTAGTTCCATTACCACCCCTATCTTGAGATCTATTTGGCATTCTGTCTTACCATTTGTACCATCACAGCCCTTGTAACTTTCTTGCATTAGTATATTGTGTTTCATCTTGTTTACTTCTGGTCTGGATTTAATTCAGTGCTTGACTAGACTTGTCTCTGGAGCTCCAGTTCTTTTAGGAGATAGCCATAATGTAGTGCCTTAAAAAAAAAAAATCTGTGAGTTCTTAATTGATATTGGTATTGGGTTGGTTTTGGTATATTTTTTCAGTATGTGCATCAATGTTCCTTAAAGTTCATTTTTCCCCTGGTCTGAAGGTGGACAGAAAGAAGGCCTCCAGAATAGTTGGAAGTATAATCTCCTTTTTGAATTCAACATTGTACGGTAGGAACCTTAGAAACTGGATCAGAATAAAAATTGCTGTGCTTACCCATTTAGCACTTTGCATCTGGCCACATGTGGCAACTTCACTTACACTGATTTCATTTCAGGAGATTGATTTGTAAATACAAAAATGTGGGGTTATATATAAATAAAGCTTCTCTTCCTCTTCCCAAGAGGACCCTTGGTTTCTGAAGAGAGTAGTTTCATGTTAGCTTTACCAGATTCTGGGAATCTTAGCATATGTGTTCTAAAATCAAAGCCATAAGTATTAAACATAGTATAGAAAGAACACACATTAATTTCCCCACTGGATGGCTTAGAACTAGATAATATATTTAATTGAGAGTTTTTTTTTTTACATTGCTTAAATATATGAGGATGATAACTTTTTTATTTGTTTGGTCCCTGAAATGAAGGACACCCAGATAAACTTGTTTGCATAGGGTCTCAAATGGGTATCTTTAAAAAAAAATTAGCTCCATTCCCATGAACTTTACTTAGATTAGTCCATGGGTGCCACATTGAGCTCTGTTAATACTCTTCATTGCACCAAATGGAGGAGGGAAAAGAGTTTAATCACAAACTTTGTGGATAGTGTTTACATCAAATACCAAATAACCTAAAGGAATGCTTTTTAAAAAATAAAAGAACCTATAGATTTTGCACATTTTAAAAATTGCTTTTGGTCCTTGAGCACATTTTGCTTTTCTTTTCAGCTCTCCAGCAAATGCCAACACATCTCTTGTTAAATTAGTGGCAACCATTTAAAGTCCTTTTTGTGGCATCTGCATAATAATTGCCCAGAGATGCTTTATATCTGGGAAGCAGGCCAAGGAATAAACCTTGAAGCAAAGTGTATTAAATTAGTTATCTAGTTAGAGCTTTTGGAATAATTTCCTGATGATGTATCAAGTTTGAACCTCGAGCTGTCGGGTTCCATTGCTGCAGTTTGGATTTGAAAGGCAGAGAATTAAATGAGGTTTGGGAGGTGGCATGGGAGGTAGTGGGCTCTGGTCTCTGGATTCAGAGCTTTCTGGTGCAAATGTTTGTTTCTTCTGCACGGAAAGCCTTACTTGTTCAGACATTTCAATGAAACAACATGATCCCTACATTGAAAAAGGAAAAATTTAAGCCAAGTAGTTGTAGAGATGTATTTGTATAGTGTATAATCAATCACTTAATGGAAGGGAAAATGTTAGTTGTTAACTATCCTCTCTACATCCTTAACAGACAACAGGCTGCTTGAGAAAACAGAAGGGAAGTGAGATAACTGGTGACTAATCTGCTTCAACTCTCCCAAGGCCTCTTCCCTTTTCTCAGATGTTTTACTTTCCTTACAGTCTTACCATTTGGGGCCTTTGCATCTTTTTCTTTTCCTTTGTGTAAGGGCCTGGTGTTGCATCTAGACATCAGTAATGTCTAGAGAAAGAGTGAACTCACTGCTATCTGACAACTGCCACTGTTGACCTTCCTCGGCCAAATTTGCCATTGAGTTGATTAAGTCACTTCAAACAGATTTCCTACATGATAGAGAAAGTCTGGAAAAGTCTACTTTTAGAGTACTGTATGTGGAAACTTGTAACTTTAAGAAACAGCACCTTAATGTTTGTCCAAAGTTTGAGTTAAAATACTTGCCTTATATACTGGTATACCCTTAATTTTTCAAAGTTGTCTTTCTGCCCAGGGTTCTTATCAATGCATGGATGGTCCTTAAACAGAGCCAGGTAGGTGACTGACTCTGCTATCTTCCCTTTCATTCAAATCACATGGATTACTTCTTGGAAATTAACTGTCCTTAATCATCTTATCTGCAATTTATAAGTTTTTGAACCAGGTCTTGGCACACCAGTTTCCTTTCATAAAAAATGACTAGACCTTCCTCAGGGAACAACTGAGGAGAGGTTTTCAGATAAAGAGAAACATTAAAGAGGAAGCATATTCATTCATTCACTTAACCTGTAGTTACTAGATTTCTTCTATACTTGAAGATGCCAAAGTCATCCATTGCCTCTCAGGCCATAACCAATCATCCTGACTCTTGTCTTGCCCATGGATTTCAATGACTGGAAGAGAGACTTTGTGCAATTCTGCCTCATCTAAATCCAATTCATGTGTGAATCAAGACATTACACTATGGGGTTCTCTTTGAAAATGAAAGACAGACTTGAATTTGGTCTTAGATGCTTCCTAACTGGGTGACCCTGGGCAAGTCACTCAACCCCAGTTATCTAGCTTTTACCACTCTTCTGCCTTGGGACCAATAATTAGTATCAATTCTAAGCTAGAAGGTAAGAGTTTTAAAAAAAGATAACAAAGGACAAACAACTGTGGGTCAGTCGGTCAGTGAGCTAGGCACTGGGACTACAAAGGCAATGAATGAAATAGTCATTTTCCTCAGGGAGCTTCTATTCTAGTACCTACAAATTGTAGCGCAGCCACATAAGTTCTGTTCATTCATTCACAATCACATGGCACCATGCGCATAGTTGCTATGCAGTAAATATTTGTGAAATGAATGAATGAATGAACAAATGGAGTTTGCTTAGACTAGAAGCTTAAGGCCTGTTCTAGCTCTAACAATTCTTTGAGTCTGCCGAGCCTCATTTTTCTCTCAGTTCTTATAGCCTATGATCCCTTTTATTCTTTCTTAAGTCACTTAAAGATGCTTTGTCCACCTTATCATGATTCCTTAGCCAGTTAGGTTAAAGGGCAAGTATTATTATTCTTACAACTCATGATAATACTCATGGGATAGTTGATCAATGTCCTTTAGGAAATAAGTTAATTTCAAAGGAAGTGGCATGCGTAAGCAATTTGTGTGTTTGTAGATAGAATATTACTTGTTTCCTTGGGTTTTTATCCAAGTTAGTGCAGGAGGGAAAGCACATTATTTGTACATACAAAATTCCTTGGAATTCAGGTCTTCAATGTTTTCTTTAAGTAACTGTGATCAACACTGTGCTACTTGACCAGGCTGCTGGGGGAAAGTTATCAAATCATTCCCTGATCAGAAGTCAAGGTGGAGACAACAAAATATAAAAGCTGAAATACTTCTACATGGACGATGTTGAATATTGCTGGTTCAGAATATCTCATAATGGCAAGAAGGATTGCAAACTGGATTGAACTTCACTTTTTGCACTTATAGAACCTTCTTTAAGAAGAAATCTTCTTTATGCCTGAATTTGAATTGCTTCTACCAAACTCCTTTGATTTTTTTCTCTGTAAAACAGGAGAATAGGTATAGCTAACCTCTTCCCTCTCTAACATTCTCTTAAGTCAATTCCAGGTTCCTCTTCTAATTGATTAAATAGATGGCCACTTAAGCAAGTTACCAACTCTGTTGTAGTGTTTTGATTTCTAGTGTCTTACTAAAAGGTAGTTGAATAATAATTTAACTTTTACTGATTTGTTTTTTTGGGGGAGCTTTGTAGAAGCTCAGTTGGTTCAATGATGATCTTTTTTGAACCCTTACCTTCTGTCTTAATATCATTTCAAAGATAGAAGAGAGGAAAGGACTAGGCAACTGGGGTTAAGTGATTTGCTTAGGGTCATACAGCTAAGAAGTGTATGAGGTCAGATTTGGACCCTGGTCCTCCTGACTCAAGGCCTGAAACTCTATCTGTTGTGCCATCTAGCTGTCCACAATGGTGACTGTTTGGAAAATTTGGGCCATATCTTTGGGGAGGCAGGAAGTGTAGGGAGAGAATAGGTTAATTTCATCAAACTGGAAATACCCCCCCCTCATTAATATAATCTGCAATTCGTCTGTTTCTATGAATCTTACAAATTTGCCTGGGGGTATCAAGCAGGCACACAGCTAATATGTGTCAGAAACAAAATTTGAACCCAGTTCTTGACCCCAAGTCTGGCCCTCCAGTGAGTCCCTCACTGCCTTTTATACTTTTCTTAAATCGTTGCTTTAGGTCTTTTCAAAATTTACTATTTCTCATTTCTTTCTTGAGGCTGGATTTTCCTTTAGATGATTATGTGCCAATAATAAAAATAATAATCTTAGTCATATCGTAAATTGAAAAATACTTTTCTTTCAATAGCCACATGAGTTAAGCAGTGTAAGGATTATTACCCCCATTTTACAGATGAAACCAAGGCTCAATTCAAATCAATTCAGTAAGCATATATTAATTGCAGAGTGAGAAGCATCATGGAGTACTGAATATAATTCACCTTGGATTCTTGAAAATCTGAGTTCAAGTCCCTCCTCTGACATATAGTGGCTCTGTGACCATAGGCAAGTTGTCAAACTTCTTAGTACCCCCCAGACAAATTTTTATGACTGTAAGTTCAACAATTGTTCATATCCTTTGCTAAGGGAGTTTCCTTACTGGGATTTCCTTCTGCCATTGAAACTAGAGGTCAAGGGAGAGAAAAAAAATGTAAGGAATAGTTATTAGAGATTTTAAAATGACTTGCCCTGATATATCTAAGGGTCTAGATTCATGCTCAGCCTTCAGTAGCTTCTAAATCTAGCTTTCATTATCCTATGCTGCTCCCATGAATCATTTCCCCAAACTAGTGCTAGTAATTGGTGAGATGTAGCTAGAGGTCAATAACCACTACAGCAAATACTACCAGTGGATGTTCTAGATCTTTTCGTTAAGGTGTGATTATTGTTCCATAAAGACATCTCTTAGAACATGAAAGTGGTTTTATTATATAGAAGGCTTGCAGTAATCATGATTGTTCAAGCAAGATTTTGTGCACCAATGGGCAAGTCTGTGGATGCTCTGAACAATTGTTTTTTCCTGAAATGAAGTCCTGACCACCTAACTTCAGCAGATGAGAGTATTCTGAAGGTCTCTCTAACAAGAAAAATGGAATTTGCCTTTTGATCTGGTTCTTTGATATATGGTTGCTAGGAAAAGCAGGTGTAACCATTTACATTGTCTTTAAGGAGAGACAAAAATCTTTTACAGGGCATGCTAAGACCAGTCTGTGTTAGGGAGGTTCCTGTTGGGGAAGAGGAGTGGTTCACTATGCTTGGAGAATGTTGTGCTCGGCCCCATCTTGGTGTCACTCAAACAGTTCTCAGTGCCAATGAATGCCTCCCTTGGGTGCTATAGGTCAGAAGGGCAACATGGCATTGTAAAGTATCAATCTGAATGTCTTTTATGAGATACCAAGGACCCTACTCTCTGGATAACCACTACAGCCATACTTTTAATGCATTTTATTAAGCACAAGTAACCTTCAGTTTCCAGATTTTCCTGAATTAAGACCAAAACCATTGATAGCAGAGGGGAGATAATTTGGATTTCTCCCCTAAATTCACTAATTCAGATAAGCGTAAGAATAAAAATACTTTATTTAGATAGCTGAATGTCATTAGTTCCTCCAACAAATTTTGGCTTTTTTCAGGTTGACATTTTACATGTAGCATTTTAAAGCAAATCAAAACATTGTTCATTGAACCCTGCCTCATTCTTGCTTTGACAAGAACCCTAGAGATATTTCGTAGAAAGAAACATTAATGAGTGCCTGATCGAAATGAGTCAAAATAGAAGAACGTGATATTTTCTGAGAAAAATGAATGACACTGAATTTATATAACAGCTTTAATAATTTTCAAAGGTATTTTTACATATACTATCTCATTTTAGTCTTCATGACAACCTTGAGAGGTCAGTGCTATTGTTATCCCCATTTTACAGATGAGGACAATGAGGCACATAGAGGGTAAGGGACTTGCTCAGGGTCATTCTGCTAGAAAGTGTCTAAAACAGGATTCAAACGTGAGTCTCCCTCTTACAGAAGAATCATGCTATTCAAATGTTTTACCTTCTTTCAAGGCTAAATGTTTGGCAGAACAGAAGTTAGCCTCTAGAAGGTGTGATTTCCCAGTTATAGTTTCTTTTCTTCATGTCAGAGAGATTTCTTGGACCTTAGTGCTGAGCATTAGGCATAGTTCTCTTTACTTCCATCTCCTCAGAGTAGGGTTGTTTGTAGAAGGCAACATGAGCATTAGCCCCACAAAGTGTGGAATGTCAGTTAACCCAATTACTTTAAAAATAAATGTAAGATTGCTTTGTTGTAACACTTGAGGACCAGGTTTGATGTATTACTCTCACTATTTATGCTCTAACACAAGTGCCTTTGGGTATGTCCCAGTAAAAAGTCATAGCTGATCATGTCTTCAGTCTACTGAAGTCATACTTTGAAAATTGTTTTGTAAATTTCCCAGCATGATGGCTCATAGGTCCAGTTTAAGGTAGGAGAGACTAGAAAGACAGGGAAGGAGTGTATGAGCCTCAAAGATAGTTTCCAAAGTATTAATCTACTTACTCATGATTTTGTCATCAATTGAATGTTCATTTCCTAGCTGATTGCACACCTCCCTATGTCAAAACAAGTGCTTTATGGGTCTTAAGGAACTACTGGGAGGTGAGAAGACTGTATCCTTGTACTGGCATCTGTTTTCATTTTTTTGTAATATTTTTACTTTGTCTCTAGATGAAGTAGAGATTGAATAATGTAGATCGCCAGATTGGATAGTTCAATCGCCCAATGAGTTTTTAGGTTCAAATTCTTCTGTTTGTCTTTCTACATTGATCCATTGTACCAAAATCACTCTCCACTTTGTTTTGTGCTATAGTATTGTTTTATTTGCCCAAACCCAATTTTACTGCAGACTATGCCTATTTGCATGGTGAGCTTCATACTATTAATAATTAGATTTCACAGGATTTGGCTTTTCTATCCCTAGGATCATTAAGGTCCATAAGAGTCAACTCTCATCCTCTTTGAATAAAAAACATTCTTATGCTAGAGAACATAAAACCTAACGATGATTAACTGATCATAGTGACCAGTTGGACAGCTTGTCTTGGATGAGTTGAGTGGGGATGGGTATTATTCCATAGTCATAAAGAACCTCACAATTTTATTGAGTGGCATAGTGATTATCCATTCATTAACTACATAAACAACTCATTATTGGAAACTTAACCTAGTTGGACTGATAACTTCAAAATGGCACAGTTTATTAGTAGAAAAGTAGTCATCTAAAATCCCTACCCAATGACTAAATAACTAGCTTTAGGAAACATTATTTTTAATAGACAAGCTAACCTAGTTTCAGGGCATAACCCAGTTTTATATGATTTCCCAAATAAAGTCTTGTTTTTTAGGAGAACCACCAGTGGTAAAAGTATCTAGATAACATATAGGACTTAATAGCTCAGGAACACGAAGTTACACTTTTGTTCCTTTGTTGATGGAGATCAGTGACAGACTACTTATGTTCTGCTCACCATCTGACAACTTAAGAAGAGCTATTGCCCTAGTTGCTACAACAGGTTTGGTGCTGCTCTTTAGGAAGAACTTTGTAGTAATTAGTCAAAGGTTGACTTCTCATAGGATCTCTGTGGCTTTGGCCATCATTGTAACATTTATAGTTGGAAATAGAACCTTTGAAAACTAATCTCTAATCTCTGTGTGCTGAGATAACATTCGCTTTCACAGACTTTTTGCACAGATTTTTGCTTTTTTATTGGTCTCAAAGTTGAATGAGTTTTAGGTCTATCAAGACTCGTAGAACCATAACCAGGTTAGAGCTAACTATCTCATAGTGCTCTGAGAAAGGTAGTCCAACAAAGAGGCTTGTTATCTAACCAAAGCTTGCCAATCCCTGATGTCCCTTTCACCCCACCCCCACCCCATGTATTGAAATCCAAATCAATGCCAACCTTGATAAGTTCTCATAAAATGTTGGGAGGAAGAAGCCAAAATGTTTGGTTTGGGATATTTCCTGGGTCCTTCCTTGTACTTTGGAGATCCTTGATACATCAGTGTGATGTGTTAGAAATTACTGACTTTGTCCATCAAAGGTGAAAGCACTGTGAGTTAGCGATAATGGTTTCTAGGAGCAACAAAGATATGTCAGTATTCTTAGCCTGGGGTCTCTGTCTGTCTCTGTCTCTGTCTTCCATTACCATCCATCTTAGCCAACTGACTTAAGTTACAGACACCTTCAAAAACTGCTACATACCTAGGGATAGAACTCAACAAAACAGCCTTTTCCCCCTCTAGACCAGGAAATCATTCCTGCAACCCCTGCCCCTTTACCTATTTATTTTCTTGCTGTTCTCTGTAGTCTTACATATGTAGTAATTCACATTCTGGTTAGAGGGGTAGCCCTTATCGGAGAGGATGCCCTTGTGACCGAGCTTTGCTTCTTGAATGCAAAATTATTTGATGGTTAGATCCTTAAAAAGGAAAAGAAGTTTACAAATGCAGATGACTATAAACTGTAACTATATGTAATTTGTATTATATCAGATAACTTGCTAAGTTAGCTATCTGTCACTGGATTTTATTGTCCTATTTTTACTTTAATATTCAGCTGTTTCCATTGGTCTATGTTTATCTCAAAACACTGTAACAAAGTAGAATAATCCAAGGCAAATGATGATTTCATAGTATCGTGTCTTGACAATATGTACAGGTAGCCAGCCCTAAGCTGACAAACAATTCTAAAAATTCATTTGTAAGAGGGTTGTTTGTAACTCCAAGTGAATTTTGCTTGCCAGCCAGCCACAGCACCTTATTTGACCCATGATACAACTGAAAAAACAGTACTGTTACAGTTACTTTCAAGAGGCCTGGGAAATATTACACTTTCTGCTGGAGACAGTGGAATTTGGAATGTTGACTACATAGTTTTTACTCATTTCTTCTATGCCTCCCACTCCCAGCAGTGACTGCTTGCTATCCAGCAAGAAATGAGTCTCTCTTGGCCTCTCCTCTCAGCAGCAGCCACTGCCCACATGGCAAGAAAGGAACATGACAGCCATGGGAACAGAGTACGTTAGGGTTTACATAGTGATTTTCTCACAATGACCTTAGGAGGTAGGTAGTGTGTGTATTATGATCATCATCCCCAAAGGGGAGTCGAGGCTCAGAAAGTTGGCTTTTAGTGTTGGAACAAGGACCTAAAACACGCTATTTGGAGGCAATACAGTGGAAAAAAGAACAGGATTTAGTCACAAAACTGCTCTTGAATCCTGATTCTGCCACTTAATAAATGGAATCTTGGCCATATCACTCCTTTGTGCCTATTTACTCATCTGCAAAATGGAGGTAAAAGGTGTTCTGTCCACCTTCCATGGTTGTAGTGAAAGTTATATGAGAGAGAATGGATGTGAAGTCACCTTGAGAACTACAATGTACACAGATGTCAATTATTATGATCATGATTATTACTGAAAAATGTTTCTGGTTCTCTTAGTTGAGATCCCTCCCACTCCTGCACACACACACAGCTTGTTGAGAGGCTGACAAGCTATCTGTATATATGTTTGTAAGTCAGGGAATGTCAGTTTATGTATAGAGGTCATTATTAATTTGGTATGGACTCATACCAGGTTTGTACTATGGAAAACATTTAAACAAAACAAAAACTATGCATGCGATTGTGGTATTCATCAGTAAATAAGCTTATGCTTGTCAGTTTTATCCCGTGTATAAAACTGACTACTTTTGACAGTATTTTTTGCACTGTTTCCTTTCTTCCTATTTTTATAAAGTTCTGTTCTACATTAGTAACCTAGGATAATATTTTACGGTGCTTACTGCCTTGTAAATAGTTTCATATATGCCTTTTCAAATGTGAGACTCTTTATACTCGTTTTTTTTTTTTGAAAAGATGTCTATCCTTCATATTCATATGTAATAAACCATTTTTCAAAAAATTTGGTTGGCTCTTCTCACTTTCCTTTTCTTTGTCATTCAAAAAGGCTAATAAAAAAGGTTATCACTTTCTCTTAACATATATTGTTTTAAAGAAATAAGGCCAGGGATTTTCTGCCTCTTTTTCAGAAGCTTACTTATTTTATTCTCCATATTTTGCCCTGACTTAACCTGCTCCTGGGGAGGTTTTGTTTGAAAGTGAAGAATTTTTGTTTTGGGGAGGACCTCAAGAAGGTCACTGCCACCTTTGGTGACTTTCCCATGCCTGTGCTTCCCAAATAAGGAATAGTAGACATGGGAAGACAAATACCTGGGTGAGAACTGGGAGGACCACCTAGCATAGTAAAAACAGAATCAAGACACCTAATTCTCAACTTGAATGCTTACCATCAGGGAGTCACAATCTCTGTTTCCTTCTCTATAAAACAGGGATAATGATATTTGTACTACTGCTTTGAAATGGGTTTTTTCCAACCCTTACCTTCTGGCTTTGTTCTAAGACAGAAGAGTGGCAAGAGGGCAAGGCAGTTAGGGTTAAGTGACTTGCTCAGGATCACATAGCTAAGAAGTGTCTGAAGCCAGATTTGAACCCAAGTTCTCTGACCCTAAGCCTGGCCTTCTATCCACTGTGCTACCTAGTTGCCCTACTGCTTTGTAAGACCTAAAAATAAACATCAAACATTTTAGAGCGCATTCCCTAATAGTCTGCCTCTAGATGACAAATTTCCAGTTAGGCTGTTCCTTGGAGAACAAATAGTTGATTACTGTGACTGTATTCAAAGGTTATCTATCATGATAAACTGGTCCAGGCCCTCATCACTTCATGCCTGAACTATTGCAATGAGTGAGTCTCTTGGCCTAAAGTTTCTCTCTATTCCAGTCCAGCTATCAAAGTGATCTCATTCCCCTATTTGATAAGTTATAGTTGCTCCCTATCAGCTCCAGAATTTAATGTAACACTGACATTCAAAGCCCTTAATAACTGGAAGCTTTCCAATCTTTTGTCGTCTTCTTATACCTTACTCCTTTCTGGGATCCAGTGATCCTGTCTTCCCTGGCACTCCCCATCTCCCATCTGTTTGCATTTTTATTGGCCTTCCCCTAGGCTTGCAATTTTTCTGGTCCCTCCAAACCCCATCTCTGTCTTCTGGCTTCCTTTAAGTCCCAGCTAAAAATCTCTTCCCCAAGATTGATTGGTCTTGCTGGGGTTTTTTGCTTTCCTTTTTTCCCCCCTTTTCCTTTCTCAATCTCCTTTTACATAGCCTCCTTAACACAGTGCTTGGTACATATTAGGCACTTTATGATTGTTTATTGTCCAACTTATAGAACCTATTAAGGTGGATTTCATTTCTAGGCTTATACCACAGGGAGGTCACTGGTAAGAATAGTTTTTATATTTATATTTATATTTATAATATAATATAATATAATATATTTATATATAGTATATATAAATATATAATATATTTATATAGAGATATTTATATATATTCATTACTTATATGCCAAATTGTTCTATACCAAAATATTTATATGCCAAAATATTCATAGCACTTTTTGTGATGACAGAATTGGAATGAAGTAGATGCCCATCTACTGGGAGGTGGCTAAACACATTGTGGTACATGGATGTAATGGAATAATACTGTGCTCTAAAAATTTTTTAAAATGATTAATACTGTGAGGTATTAAAAGTTATACAGGATCAGAAGAGCCAGAAAAACAGTACAGACAATGGCTACCATCATGTTAAAGGAAAGAACAAGCATAGAACAATCAAAATGAATGTTGTAAAATTACAAAGAACCACCAAAGTCCCAGAGAAGAAATATGAGCTCTCCTGGCCCCACTCTTTTGCAGAGATTGGGGGGGGTGGCATAGATATGGTACATATTTTTAGACTTTTTAAAATATTTGTTTTGCTGGGGTTTTTTTCCCCTTTAAAAAAGATTTTTGTCTGAAATGGCTTTCTGGGAGGGGAAAGGAGAGATATACTGGGAGAAATTCTGATGATGTACAAAACAAAAATTTAGTTTTAAAAAATGGTCCATATGATGAGGAACTGGGATAGGACTTGAACAAACACATACAAGGAATGAGTAGTTCAGTCAGTTTTCAAATGTTAGACATCACATTCTTTAATTTATTCAGTTTTTTTCTTCTAAATCTTTTTTTAAATTGGCTATGAGGTGTACATTAAATAAAGAAACAGACCCAAATATGCTTCTTTCTGGCCTTTTGTCTTCTTAGTGTGGCCATATAGCTCCTCTGAATATTCTAGTCTAGTTCTGGATTTGTGGCTCCTGACAATAAAATGGAATCAGAGAATGGTTAAAGAAATATATTCTTGTTAAGAATGTTATTGTTTAGGCTTTTGGGGGAAACTACCTTCTAGCTGTCCCAGCTGGTACAAGCTTGTAAAAAATAAATGTAACTTAAGTCCAAACATTGACAAGCTTTGATTATTAACTAAAGAGGAGGAATTCTTGTGTGGACTGCAAGAAACTTTCCTAAATGAAAAATTCCATCATTCTGGACCAAATACCATTCCATGTCATCCTCCCCCACAGCAGCCGTTGCTAACAAACACTATTCCTTGGGTTGCTGATGTTTAGGCTTTTGGTATGCAATAAGCCAGGTTGATCTGAGGTCTCACTGGAAGTGGGGGGTAGAGACTAGTGTTTTTTCCTCAATAACAAAGTTGGTAAGGAAACAAGGATTTTCTCCCCAATTTCCATTGGAATCTCTCTCCAAGTAAAAGGTGAATGGGAGAAAGGGTGTGCTTGGTGGGGAACATCATAAAACATTCATAGCTTTAGAGGCTGAAGGTACTGAAAGGCTGCCCTGTATAACCCCCCCCCCCATTTTACTAAAGAGGAAACTGAGGCTCAAGAATGACTTGCCTAAGATCATACAGATAAGTAAATATTAGAGGCAAGATTCCAGCCTAGGTCCTCTGAATCTAGAACTACTACTCTCTCCCCCACTGCATGTAGTATATAAGATGTCAGGGAGAGATGTATGAGTATACAAGGTATGCTGGGCATATAGGAAGAATGAGGGAAACTGATGTCCAATGTACTCCAGTGGCATTAGAGGCAATTGGAGTCAGAAAGATCTGAGTCTAAATTCCACCTCGGACATTGGATATATTAGCTATGTGGGCAGCTTGTCTTGGGAAAGCCACTCTCTGTTGGCCTCAATCTCCTGGACTATACAATGGGGATAATAACAGCATTTACCTCCCAGAATCACATGATATAATATTTGTAAAGTATCTAGCACAGTGCCTGGCAGTCAGAAAGTCAGTAAACATTTATTGAGCCTCAACTATGTGCCAAGCACCTTGCTAAAGGTTAGGGATAAAAAAGAAGGCAAAGGACAGTCCCTATTCTCAAGGAGCTTGTACATAGTAGGTGCTATTTTTTGTTGTTATTATTATCACTATTATTGTGATTGTCATTATGATGAACAAAGTCAAATTGTCAAATGGGATTTATGGGAAGGCATGGAAGTGGGGAGCAAGTCCACAAACCAGGAGATGGAAGCAGTTGCCCAATAAGCTCTGCAGCCTTTTTGTCTAAAAGCCATTTCTTAAATACTATAGAAGTATCTGGGGCAGCTAGGTGATGCAATGGAGAATGCTGGGCCTGGAGTCAGGAATATCTTAGTTCAAATCCAACCTCATATACTTACTAGCCATGTGACCCTATGCAAGTCACTTAACCCTGTATGCCTTAATTTCCTCATCTGTAAAATGAGCTGGGGCAGAAAATGGTCAAACACTCCAGTATCTTTGCCAAGAAAACCCTAAGAGGATGGGGACTCACAGAGTGGGACACAATGGGAATGACTGAAAAACAACATTTAGGTACACAATTTCAGTTGATAGAAGAGGAAGGGAATAAGTATTTATATAGTGCCTACTGTATGCCATGAAGCATGCAAAATGCCTTTACAAATATTCTTTCATTTGATCCTCACAACATTTAGTTTAGGAAACTTAGGCAAACAGGTTAAGTGACTTGTCCAAGGTCTAGTAAGTATCAGAGATGATATCTGAACTTAGAACTTTGACAGCAGTTAAATATCATCCACCATTTATAGAGGTTGGGGAACTAAAATGGGTCAACAGACTGCTTAGGAGTATAAAACCCACAGGGTATTCATTATTCCTCACTGTAACAACCTTCCTTCTCTCATTATTCCCCCACCCCAAGGTTGTTTTTTTGTGCACTCTTTCTTCTTTCTCCTAGAGTCTATTGGCCTCTTGATGACTCTGCCCCAGCTCCTAGTCAGCAGAGAGATGACAGGAACTCAGAGCACATAGTGATCTAAACATTTGAACAAATCACTTCTTCTGGGGTTCAGTTTACCCATTTGTTAAATAAAAGATTTGCCCTGCAATAATTTCCAAAATCTGTTCTGGCTCACAATGCCAGATTTAGGCTATCCTAGATAGTAATGGACAGACTTATAAATTAGGTTACAAATCTGTCCCAAGATCCTTCATCTCCTGGAATCTCATAAATCAATTCTATGAGTTTTCCTACCACACAAAGAGAAAGCAGACCATAAGGACCGTCGTGGTTTCTTTTATTCATCATTGCTTACACCACTCAGATTTATTTTAAACTTTAAAACAGACAAAGAGGGAAAAATGGATTTTTTTTTCCTCTTCCAACTTGATCCATCAAAAGCATAATGTAAGAAACCCTGGCATTATCTCTTAGAAAAAGCATTCAAAAAATTAATTTCATATGAAGGATCAAGAAGTTTAAAACAAACCTTCAAGTAAGCAATAGGTAGGTAAGGTTGTAAGTGAATGAATGGTTCTCATTCCAGTTCTATTAGAGAAATGCCAGAGGGCTATGCTTCCAAAGGACCCTCATGCACTCAGTTCTCAGGTTTCCACAAAGAATTTAAATAAAAGCTGAAGGTGTTGCATAGGCTCAGTGGTCTTCAATTTCCTTTTTGATCTCAGAAATGTAAGGATGGTCTTTGCCATGAGCTACTTCCATAATAACAATAGCCTGTAGAAAAGAAATAGTAAATGAGGAAACTGGCCTTTGTTCTGCCAGCCCTCCCAGAGACCCCTTCTAATTCCCTCCCAGCCTAAATGAACAGACAATAGGTAAGGGGATGCAAAGCTTCATGCTTTCCTTGTGGCCTAGGGTGGGAAATGGGATTCTTTACACTTAATATCAAAGCAGGTGAAATAACCAAGGATTCAGGCTTAGAGCCACCACAGAGTTGGACCTAAGTAAGGGACCTCCCAGATTAATGAGTCCCACTCCCTCATTTACAGATGAGAAAAAAGGCCCAAAGAGTGATTTCCCCAAGGTTAAACAGATTCTCTATAGGAAACTCAATAAAATAGTCTCTGAATTAACATTTTTAAATGAACAAACTGTAAAGATTACAAAGGAAACCAATAATGTTGAAATATAACTATTAAAATATTAAAAAAATAAATTAATTTCTTAATATTAGGTCGATAACCCCTGTTCTGAAATTAGTCTATACAAGGCAGATAAAGTAACATATTCAATCAGGAAAAGATTATCCAGATAGTTTCAGATTTAAAAAAACAAACATCCTAGTATCTCATGGAGTGTTTCTCAACGTAGCTGTGGTAAGGCTCTGCCGGCCTCATTCATGAGGAAAGAACTTCTCTACATGGTTTACCCATCGGTTCTCTACTCTAGTTGGCTATACCAAGCCAGAGCTAGATGCATTGGTCCCTAAGGTGCTAAATGGATGAAAGGAGATTCTTCCAAGTAAAGAATGGGGCAGGAGCAGAGAGAAAGGGCCCAGTACTGTACAGTAAAGTTGACATGGGTGCTTTTTAGGCATATGGATTTCTTTCAGAATTCTTTATAAAAAAAAATACATAAAGTGAGAACTGTCAGTATTTATTTGAGTGAGCCCTTTTTTCTTAGTAAAGTAGGGCTGAGGTCCTCTCCTCAATGGGCTCAGGGAAGGAGTGGTGTAGAATACCAAGAACAGAGGAGACTGGAATTAGCTCTTGTGGGGCCATTAAGAAATAGTATAAGGATAGCTGTGCAGAAGCGGGGACCCTGATATTGCTCATTGCATTGTGGGAAAGAACATGGAGGGCTCACCTCTAACTCTTGCTAGATCATGCCCTCCAAATGACAGTATAGAAGATTTGGCTATGATTATAGCATAAGGCTAATGAGGCTAAGGTAATGGATGGGCTGAATAACAGTATAGGGTTGTTATTTTCACACAGAGAAAAATTCTGGCCAGATGTGTGTCTGATCATAGCTAAGTCTCTGGGAAGAAGGGTATAATAGCTAAGTGAAAATTCATCTCTACAAATGGAGAAATACTTTCTCCAGCTGGTGGGTCAAAAGGGTTGTCTTTGTTTAAGAAGTGAATTATATAAGTTGGCATATTAGGGAACAAAAGTTACTTAACATTATCTCACTTTACTCTCTCTGGGGTCCAGACTAAAATGGCCTTCTTTCTTTTTCAGACACAACACTTCATCTGCTGTCCCACATTCTCCTTCCCTTCACCTCTTCATTTACATAATGCATCAAGGTCTGAAAGTGCTTTACAGAAGTTATTTCCTTGGGGCCTTATGATAACCCTCTGAGATAAGGGCTTTATTATCACCATTTTACAGATGAGGAAACTGAGATTAAGAGATTAGGTGATTCCTCCAGGAGGCAGAATTTCATTTCTGGTCTTTAGGACTCTCAGCTGTGCCAAAACTCAGCTCAGGCACTTCCTTCTATGTGAAGCTTTTCCCCTCAGCCTGTCGAAGCTCTCTCTCTCTCTCTCAGCTGTTCTGTGTCTCTTCCCTCCCCCAGGATGCTTTATTTATTACATATCTATACACACACAAACAGACACTCCTCTCTCCTCTCTCCTCTCTCTCTCTCTCTCTCTCTCTCTCTCTCTCTCTCTCTCTCTCTCTCTCTCTCTCTCTCTCTCTCTCTCTCTCTCTCTCTCTCCTCTCTCTCTCTCTCTCTCTCTCTCTCTCTCTCTCTCTCTCTCTCTCTCTCTCTCTCTCTCTCTTCTCTCTCTCTCTCTCTCTCTCTCTCTCTCTCTCTCTCTCTCTCTCTCTCCCTTTCCCAATACAATCAATATAAGCTCCTTGAGGGCAGGTAGTTCCAGCCAGCCTTTCTATCTTAGGTATGGAATAAAATGCTTTTTTAATCAATTCTATTCATGAAACACTTCAAGAAAAAATAACTAAGATTTTTAAAAAACCATTTAAGATTTGCAAAGTATTTCAATTCCATGTAACCTTGCAAAGCAGGTAGTAATGCAACCATTACTTTACCCTTTCATAGGTAAGGCATGCTAGACTTGGAAATGGTCCCAACCCCACCTTCCACAAGGGGTAATTGAAAAGCCAAGTTATTGGGGGAAAGGCAGAATTACCTTTTTCAGGGCTTTTACTCCAGAAGCTTTGTGTTCCAGCCCCATATAGAGCCTTCCTAGCTTGAGCCACATGGAAGCCACGTTCAGGGAATACAATGGATAATGTTTGCTAAAAGACAACAGAGGAAGAAGACACATCATTTTATAGATCTTCCACATTGGCATTCGTTCCTTCATACTTGGAGAAACAAGAAGCTTTAACATGGTCCTTTAAATTTATGTCTTTAATGGCTTGAACTTCCATTCTGTGACCTTAGACTTCTAGCAATCTCAGAAATGTATTATCGATAGAAATAAGGGAGTCTAGCTGAGTTAGTCTGGATGGCTCAACACTACCCAGCATGCAATAGGAATGTACTTCAAGGGTTGTGTGTAAGATGAAATAATTGAAAATGCACTGGGAGAGGAAGCTAATTGGAAAATCCTATGGCAAACCTGCTTTTAAAACAATAGCCCCTTTACCTGTCATGGGAATTTTTTTTTTTTTAATGATGGAAAAATTTGAGTTTTCTTAAGGCCAGTCACATCTGTAATGGGGAAACAACCCAAAGAAAATGGTCTACTGATGGTGGCTCGAGGACACCATTTTTATAAAAAAGGATTGCATATGATCCCCAAACTCCAAACCACCAACTCTAGAGAACCGAGTCCTTCTGGTTGCTTACTAAAGATGCCTGAAACACTGCTGCTTAAGCTCCATGTGGCCAAGGACTACATCTCCCACTTCTTTTCTCTTTTCTTTCCCTCCCAGTGCACAGAAATACACTGTAAAGATTGCATGTACTGTAGTAGATGTTCAGTGGTATCCTGTATGAGTATGAATGTGGAGCACGCCCAGGTTTTGGGCAGTTGTACTAACTCTTTGACCCAGGTCTGCCTACATCAATCAAAGGGGAAGATTCTCCCTTGCCTTTTGCATAGGGAAAAACCAAATGGAGTATGTAGGGTTGAGACTCTGGAGAATGGTTAGGGGGATGATGTGAGGGAGTCTCTATGGGAAGACCTTGTTGGGTTCAAAGCTCTTCCCCTCAGAAGTTCTGTTGGGATTGGGAGCTTACAGGGACCCTGAGGGTGATCCCGGAACCAACTGAGAACCAGGCTGAGAGCTGGGTCTATCCTTTCAACAAGAAGAGTGGCTGCTGGGCATTTCTGAGTAAAGTGTGGGGAGGTTTTGAGGAAGCTCTGAGCTTGCACATTCCTGGCCTCACCCACGCCAGGGAGTTGGGAGGTGGGGGTGAGGAATTTATCTAGAATTTTCATGATAAACTCAATCTCTGGCTATATTTCAAAGGCTTGCTTCCCCTCTTGCTCCCTCTGCTGGCCAGTTAAAGCAGCTTTACCTAAGGACTGAGCCTTTGGGGTAAAGCCAAATCATGAAAAATAGGTTGAAACCAGGCTCAAAGGGTTAGTAAGAACTATATCTTGTCCTTCCTCGACACAGTCAGCTTTCTGTTCCAAATCAGCAGAGTCCTTTCTTGCTTTCGGAATATTTAGGGGGGAAAGTGCCTTGGTCTTGCTCAGCCATCCATCCTGGACTCTAAGCACTCTCTCAGGAAACTTTTCGGTATCCAACCTTAAGAGGCTAGCCCGCAGACTAAAGTTCAATTCTTTTTTTACTCAGCCCTTGGCAGAGAAAAGAGCAGGGATGGATGAGCTCCCTCTAAGAAGGTCCTTCACGTTGCAGCTCTGATACACACTGACTGTGTGACCCTGGCAAGAGACCTCACTTTTTAGGTGAAAGTGATTCTTTAAGGAAAGGTGTTCACCTAAGAAAAAAATGTTCTCCCTTGGGAATTCTATAGACCAATGAAATCATAGGTCTAGTCCTTAACTGTCTTTCCTCATGACAACCCTGTAAGATAGGATGGTACAGTGCCCTACTATGGGATGGTTACCTATCCTGACCATCGGATATGCTTATAAGTGAAGACCATGAGATTTAGGTAGGTCAGATGACTTGCCTAAGGTCTCAAATAATAGCAAGTAAGTACTGGGGTTGGGGTGGGCCTTGGACGACCCACCTTTTTATTGTTGTGGTTGAGTCCTTTCAGTCCTACCTAACTCTCTGTGACCCCGTTTGAAGTTTTTCTTGGCAGAGATACTATAATGGTTTGCTGTTTTCTTCTCCAGCTTATTTTACAAATGAGGAAACTGAGGCAAACAGAGTAAAGTCACTTGCCCAGGGTCACATAGTCAGTAAGTGTTGAGGCCAGATTGGAACCCAGAAATATGAGTCTTTCTGACTCCACACCTGGCACTCTATTCACTGGGTCATCTAGATGTCCAATCTCTCCACTCTATTTTTCTAAAAAGGATCTAAATTCTTTAGGCTGTGTCTACTGCTATTCCCATTAGGTATATATGTCAAATTCTCTATGACTAACTTTGGGACAGTGTGAGAGGGGAAAAATCCCCGGGAACCCCATGGTTCTAGGAAACAAGGCTTTCTAAGCATCATAGAAGGGGGGCTCAATCCCTAACACTGTAGGGATCACCTTGACTGATGGGAGTGAGGAGCTTACTCCAATACCCAATTGCATTGTGATAAGTATTTTCTTATGGGATGCCTGGCTGTCCCTGAAAGCAGGACCCTTAAAGAGAGAAAAGTTTCCAAAGAATGAAGACAGACCTTGTAACTCTAAGACGTGCAGAGGACCAAAGGCTGTCTTGCACATTTAAGGAAGAAAATCAACTAGCTTGGTTCTGATTATGTCAAAAGTTCCAAAACAACAATCCCATTTTAGCACATTGTGAAGAGCCATCCCAAGTCACCTGTAGGGCTTAATGATTTTCTGCCCATAGCGCAAGGCACCTTCCCAGTCCTGCATGTATAAGCAGACACCCATGGCCTGGTACATCATGTGTAGCATATACACATTGCTGTCTTCAAACAAGGAGCTCATCTTTTCCTGGCTGAGCTCACAGATCTCTAGTAGCTCACTAGGGGTTGCACTGGAGTCAAGGAAAATAAGCGATATAGCTGGCTACCCTAAATTATAGGGCACAGACTAGACTACCCAGGATCATAAGGTTTGGGGAAAGTTTTTGAAGAACACAGGTCTTCATTCCTCACAGCCCCACGTTTCACATTCAAAGCATTCCAGAAGAAAGACAATCAACATTACTCTTAAACATTTCTTGAAAACAAAAGAATTCTAATAAAATTACTTATTTTCTTTAATTAAAAAAAAAAACAGAAAAAACTTAAGGCCCCAAATTACAGTAGAACCTAAAGAATTCTAATCACATGGAACTGATTTTTTGAATTAAAGGATACTTTGAATCAAGCAAAAATTTTAGAGTTGAAAGGAAAATTAGAAGTTGATAAACTCATGAGCATTGAGCCAGAAGGGCCTTAAGAAGTTACTGAGGCCAAGTACTTCATTTACACATGAGAAAAGTAAGGGCCAGAGGGAATAACTGTTTTTCCTAAGATCACACAGGTATTAAGTAATAAAGTCAAAATTTGAAATTACATCCTGGGACTCCAAGTTTAGTAATTTTTTTCTTTTTAAAACTAAAAAAAAAATTCTTACTTTGAACTCAAACACCAAATAAAAAGAGCACTTCTACTCACAAAGCAGAACAGAAAAAAAGAATGTTTATGAAACTGTGAATAGCTATTTAGACACAGCTTTTTTTTCCTTTAAGTATATGATAAAATCAGTATAAAACTTTCAAAACTGTCCTGCTGCACCATACTCTAGAACCTCCAATTCAAAGAAGGAATCACTTCTAAAATTCCTGACAAGTGATCATTCAGCTTTTCTTTGAATAATTCCAATGACATGCTAACCTCAAAATACAGCCCATTCTATTTTTAGATTAATCTAATTGCTAGGAAAATCTTGCCTATATTGAACCCAAATTTGTCTCTCGTATTTCCACTCACTCCTCTTGGTTCTGCCCTTTGAAGCTACATAAAATAAATTTAACCCCTTTTCCATAAAGGAACCTCTAGGAGATTGTTGTTCTATGAATTTATATTATTATTCAAGCCATGTAGCTGAGAAAACCTTCCTGGTAGGGTTTTGGTAAATGGGAAAATTTTAGAGATTCTCTTGGGCAAGTTTTTAAGTTTTGAATATTAGGTGAGATAATAACATGAGGCACAGGAAAAGCTGGTCTACTTAAATGCAACAACTGTAGGAAGAAATTATGCATATATTATAAAAACCGTAGCTCACTCTCTCCTCTCTCATCTCCTACTTCAAACCCTTGAACACTTCTATCTGCCTCTAAAAAGCAACAAAGGACACAACTGGACATTCATGTATTCGATCACACAAATCCCTTGGGGTCAAGTGCTGATTTTTCCCATTGCTCATTTCCATTATCTATAGATTTCTTTGCACACAGGAAGTGTATAATGCATGCTTTTTAATTAATCAATTAATTACTTAATTCACATGGACAACTGAAGGCTGACCAGACAATTACTGAGTGTTTACTATGAATATTTAATATTGGAAAGGCTCTATAAAGATTCCTTCAAGGAACTTAGGTGAACTTCAAGGAATTTCTTTAGACTCTTTGCAGGAAAGCAAATTATCCTAACTGGATGCTGTGTTCAGTTCAGACTAGTCAAATAAAAAATGAGAGAAGTTGCTTTCTATACCTGCAAAGCAAAATTTGCTTACTAAAGGGGGTTTTGTTTAAACCCACTTTCAGACCCACTGCCCTCCACTTGTCTCTCCTCATCTCTTGTAGGGAGAATGAAAAAAGGATATATTTATAATGTTTGGCCCTCCTAAATTCCTCAATGACATTCCGTGCATATTTCACCATGTCTCGGATGTCTTCTGCCTTTGGGGGCTCACTCAGTTTTCGGATTTCCACCTTGGCTTTATCCTGAAAGAAAGAAATATTTTTGAATGCAATGAAGAGAATTATATTGATAGAGAAATTTTCCGAACACCAAAAATTCATACATCTACGTATTTGGGCTTGCAAGTTATTAGATGCCCACAGGCCCAATGCAAAGAAGAAATATGAGACAGTGGAAAACATGCTGGATGAGAAGATATAATACTTGGGTGTAAATCCCATTTCTGCCACGTGTTGACTAAATCACTTTATCTCTCTGGGCCTCAACTTTCTTATCTATAAAACATTATGGAGGTTGATCTAAAATTCAAAAATAAAATAAAATAAAATAAAATGACTCCCACCAGTTGGAAGAATGGATGAACAAAACATGTTATATGAATGCAATGGAGTATTCTTGCTCCTTTAAGAAAGGACTAATAGGAAAATTCATAGAAAGTTGAGAATACTTGTGTGAACTGATTCAAAATAAAAGAAGGATAACTAGGTGAACAATTTACATAATGACCATGATAATGTAAAGGAGAACAACATTGGAAGTCATCAGAATCCTGATTTTGTACCCTGGCAAAAAGGTGAGCTAGGTACTCTAGGGATGGAATGAAGTATATACCTTCAGATGTAGCTAGTGAGTTAACTCTGCTTAACTTTATTTTCTTTGTTATGGGAAAGGAAATTATTGCAGGGAAATGGGCATTACTGGGCAATGTAAAAGAGGGGGGAAAGCACCATTAAAACATTTATAAAATTTTTAAGCTTAAAGAAATTTAATTATAGAAAGGTACTTTCTAACTTAAATACTCTATGCTTCATTGATCTTGAATCAGATGGAGGGGAATAGAAATTAAGCAGCAGATCTGAAAGAAACTTCATATTCTTTATAATATCTTTTTTTAAAAAAATTGGATTTCATTGGAACCATTGCACAGAGTGCTCAATATGGGTAGGGTTGGCATTTGCCAAAATTAGATCTGATGTGGGTGGTGCTAAGGTAAACTCAATCTTTATGGTCTTATGTCCTAAAAACTTCTCTGAATTGGTTTGAAGATTCTTCATTTATACTTTTCTCCCTTTCCCCACTCCCATTTTTTCCCTCTCACTTCGAAAGGTACATTCTGTTTTAAGAGATGGCTATTTGGCAATTCTTTCCTCATACCTAAATTCTCATGGAAATCTCTCCCTGTGGCCAGTACTGGGCTTCAAGGATTAGATTGGAGAAGAAGGTAAGTAGACTAGCAATGAGGTTCTAGGGATGTCTTGGCAAAGTTGGTGCCATCTATAAAATGAGAGAGTTCAATTTGATGCCCCCCTAAGGTTCTGTATAGCTCTCAAACTGAATGAAACATCAGACATATCAGAAAGACCATCCTGGAACAGCCATAATTCTAGAGATTATCAAGCATATGCACATAGGAAACAAAATAAAGAGATTTAAGTGGTTTTACATAAAGAAAAATTACTCCTTAGACAAACTCCTCATACTTTGGTGGTATATATCCCCAATGGTAGGAATCTGTGCCTTAGAATTCTAGTCCTTAAAGGGACTTTTAGAGTTCATCTATCCCAACCGTCTCATCTTAAAAGAACAAACTATAAAAAGAACAAGAACATAATGTCCAAGATAATAAAGTTGTCTGAAGGAAGAAAGAAGAGACTAGAACCTGCACTTGCTAAGAAAAATGATTTTCTTCCCACAGTGCTACTACAGTAACAGACTTCTAAGATGTCATCATATGAAAAGAAAGGAGGAAATAAGTATATGGTACCTTCTTTGTGCCATATGTGCTAATAAGTACGACCTTGCAAATATTATGTCATTGGATCCTTACAACCACCTTGGGAAGTATATTATTTCCATTTTACAAATGAGGAAACTGAGGCAAACAAAGGTTATATGACTTGACCAGGGTGGGTGGTATAGCTGGGAAGTGTCTGAGGCTGAATTTGAACTCAAGTCTTTCCGACTCCAGGCTGAGCACTCTATGCATTGTAACAATGCCTACCTCTAAAAGCTTTCCCCTGAAAAGGGATAGAAAGGAGAAGCTTTTCTTGAGATGAACATTATTGGGATCTGGGGAGTCAAATGGCAATTTGAAAGGAGCAAAAGGACCTCAACTCTGGAAATGGATCTTGAGAAGTCCAGGGATGTCAGGGTGACCAGACTGTCTATGTTAGAGGGGCCTTACCTTTGCTTTTGTGGTACATTCCCGGCACTCACATGTAAAGAAGTAAGAGTCTTTTAATCGATCATTCCGATCCTCTGTAGGGTATAGCAGGTCAATATAGCTAGTAAAAACCTAAAGAGGAAAAAGAAAAAAAAAGATGATTTTGTGTTTGGGGGGACACAGTGTATAACTCTTATCAAAAGAGTAAGTGTGGTACAGTGGACTCAGTGTTTGGAAGGTCTGCGTTCTAATCCTCCCAGAGACCACCTCTACAAACCTGGGTAGGCATCTTCACTTTTCTAGACATTGATTTTCTCATCTGTAAAATGAGGGGCTTGAATTAAATTAAATCCAAAACCCTTTCCTGCTCTAAATTTATGATTCCATCCTCTAAGATATTAATAATGGCTTATGAGTTGTTTCATAAACAGATCTTAAGGCAATGACTTATAGAATGAACTCTGAGTCACAGTACAATGTAGTGTGTGTGTGTGTGTATGTGTGTGTGTGTGTGTGTGTGTGTGTGTGTGCCCAGGGAATGCATGAAAATTGAATAATTTGGGCTCATCATTTCCTTATATTGGCTTCTTCTTGTGTGGGGAAAAATCCCCTTCTACCAGGCTAAGATGTCCCAACTCTGGGGATTGTTGATTCTTTCCCCATCTTGTGCCATTTCTGGAGTCTCCTTATAAGAAGTTCCCCAAAGAATTCTTGCCCCTCTCAGTTCACTCTAGAGAGCCTACTAGAGATTTTACAGAGCAGGGGCTCACATGTAATTCCTATGGAGAAGAAAGGACCCTTTTGTTTGGTCACTGCATGCTTGGTAATTAATGCTACTCTTGGTACCAGTTGTCCACACTGTCTTTCTAGTCTTTTGTACTTCTATTACATCAAACTGGATTTCTTGGATCTTTTCCTGCAGCCTGTGTGGTAAAGAAAGTGGTGGTGAAACATCTCTCCTTTCCTCCTAAGTCACTGCAGAGGAGAAAGAACCTCAAAAGTGCAGCTTTTGCTGCCTACTGTTCTGTGTCCCAGCTTAGGGCAGCATCAAGAATGGAAGAGCCTGTGAGATGCAGAACTCTCATCCCATACAGCTGGCTGCTTTTCATTTTGCCAGCTGTGCTCAGAACTTAGGAAACTCTTACCTTTGGTGCCCATCGGGTCTGCTCTTGAGTTTTCTAGCATGTTCCTATCACTAAGCCTCTGAGCATATGGAAGAGGCCAACATTTAAATATCCATTATCTCTTCGCTGGGACCAGCATTTGCTGATCATCCCACATAATCAGGCAAATGTCTGACTGAACAGATGGATCTCAAATAGCCTTCTAAGTGCCAATAACCTTGGGTTCCAACACATAGATATGGAAAAAAGTTGGAATGGGAGCCTCTGATCTCAATTCTAGCACCCCAAACCCATGGACCTACAAAAGCAAGACACTAGCTTTTTACGGGACTTAATTGGATTCCTCTTCTTTGGAGGGCTGGAAGCAGGAAAAACAAG
Source organism: Monodelphis domestica (assembly GCF_027887165.1). Classification (NCBI taxonomy): domain Eukaryota; kingdom Metazoa; phylum Chordata; class Mammalia; order Didelphimorphia; family Didelphidae; genus Monodelphis; species Monodelphis domestica. The sequence continues at coordinate 121,864,924 of NC_077228.1, read as the reverse complement.
TGCCTCTACTTTGCCTTGTGGGATTACTACATCATTTTTCAAAAACTCAGAGAGCAAGGGAAAAGAAAGCAGAAACAGACACAGAACAAATCTTCCACTTGGCCCCCGTAACCCCCCAGGCTTCTTTTTCTTTTGCAAGGGCTGATGGACAACCTGTGTGATACTCAGATTGGCCCAGAAGATGGCGACAAAGTCCAGCCGACTGTCTGCTCATCTCAGCCGGTCACTGCAATGAATGGCTCATCTTTTCAGGCTGTCCCCAAATGAGCATTTCTGTCTTAAATGACTTAATTATTCTGACTAATTGGGATTTTTTTTTAAACAAAGAGGCACTAGGGTAGATTTTATGAGACAGATATTCAGGATCTTGGACAGTTCTGCCAAGAATAGGGCACGTTTCTCATATAGCAAAAAGGTGCAAAGCCCAGTGAAGGTATATTGGCTTTTCAGAGCAATCTGTATATTGAAAGGCCCCGATAGCTACATCTAAAAAGAAAAGTACCCAGATTATTAGAAATTATGAAGCTGCCATTCGATGTTTCTACTAGTAATTCAAATATAATTTATTTATTTCTAACCCGGACCCTGCCAGACAATTTAAAGGTCTACTCCACAATGAAGTCACTTTGCAGATGATCATCTCACAGCTAGTAGAAGTCTGCCCAGCCATGTAACTTTGGTAGTACTATTATGTACAGAAAGTACAGAAAAGAAGAGGAGGAGAGGCATATCCTCTCACCAAGAGAGTAGCACCTCTGAATCAGGGTGATTCAAGAGAATGTAGGCTTCTTCAAGGTAAGACTGTTTCATTTTCACCTTTGAATCCTCAACTAGCTGTGCATGGCATATGCTTGCTGATTAAATGACCAAATTGGCCCATTCGATCCCTTGAGAAACCAGGCTCCTCTCTACTGTCAAAACTGCTTCCTCTGGTTTTTCCTTACAAGAGCCATATATTGGACTGTCCATCTTAACTGGGTATTAAAATAAACAAAACACCACCATCTTTGAAACATCAGAATAATTTCTGTTGACTGCCATAGGTAAGTTGGCAGAGGATCCAAGCCTGAGCCAATGATAATTTCCACATAAGAATTAAAAATGGAATTTTAGTTAGGAAATGTGTGATTTGAAAAGGAGGCAGGAATGCTCATATATTGAAAGTAAGGAATAAAAAAAGAATGGCCTAAGTGCTGCCCACATGTTGAGACCTAAGGGGAGGCGCATTGAGGAAGATCTAAATGAGAGGAATTATGGAAAGACACAGGAAAGACTCACACAGGATGAAAAGCCAAGAGGATCTGGGGATCTGTACCACTGAAAGGGAGTCATCACACCAATAAGAACATAGATTCACTGAATTAGGATACCAAGAAACCCAACCAACAGAACCACCCCAAGGGATGTGAACACAGATGGCTAAAACATTAATGTGGCAATGATTCATAAACTAGTTAGGGTAGAACCTAATTCCAAGGCTACCTACCAAAGAGGAAGAGAGACTATGAAGATATGTGCCCGGATAATCCACAAACCAGATAAATAGTCCCATGAAGAAAGTGAGAAATGACTGTCGTGTTTATTGGGTGGAATTCATGGCCATTGTTTCCGGTTCTTTTCTAACCCTGCTCCAATTTCCTCCACAGGTTAACTGACAAGAAAGCCTGCCTGACATTCATACTGCAGTTCATGCTGGCCAAGTTCACACTTACCTCATCTCCAGGGTTTATTTCCTGCACAGCTCTCACTTCGGCCAACGTCCCTTTATAGGTGACAATCACATTGGGACAACAACTGTGGTTCATCAGTGCAACGCTATTGTCAAAGGGGGGAAAAGAAACCATTTATCTCAGGGTGATTGGCAGAAAGTTAAGCACTACTCAGCTGGGCAGAAATTTTTAAAGAAAGACTGTCACTTCACAATACTAATCTTTTAAGCTAATAATGAACAATTTCACTCATTCAAAAGGAAGTATAATCCTACCCAGGAATTATAACCTTTAATGGCACTGAAAGCAGAATTGCTGCATTGTAAATATGAAAATAAAGTGAAAAAAGACAAGCCAGAAGAATGGAGCAGACACTAACAAAATAGCATGAGGAAAAGTGAATGGACCAAGAATCCTAAATGGGGGCTTTGAGGGAGGAACTGAAAAAGTTTTATAATACTTTATGTCCTGAAATGATTTTAAATTAATTGTTATTAAGCAAATTTAGCTGTTTCTGTTGGTACTTAACGTTAATTTCTAATGAGATTAATTTTAAAAGGAGATCCCTCCAAAATGTACATTTCCCCCCACTTAGATGTAGCATCGAAAGAGCATCATATATGTAAGCATGTACACCTCAGTAAATTGGAATGAATAAGCAAAGGCCACTTATTCATAATTTTCCAACACTTTTTTTTAATATTAATGGACCATTTTCAAAGGAGTTGTCCTCAGCCTGAAAAAAAAATCCTCATTCTCAGCAATGCCTGGTTTCCTACGTGGCTCTGCTCAGGACTTCTTGGCTGATCTTGACTGAGCTCATTTGAGTCTTTCTGCACCTCAATTTCCTCATCTGGAAAATTGGGACAGGGCTGCTCCTGCTGTTCTCATTCTACTTCTCAGGACTGGTGGGAAGGATAGACAGGTTCATGTATGTGAGGGGCTTTGAGCTTCTTCTGATTGTATCAAGGTCAAAGTTCTAAGAACAAAAATTTCTAAACTACAGGGGGAAAAATGCTTGATCTCTAAAAATGCTATCTTTGAAATTCCAAGGCCGACAGGAATTTCAACCCAGAGGACTTTTTCCCCCCAATTAAAACTGTCTGAAAACTGGGGCTCATTCTCAGACAGGCTCTCACATCTATAAATGTTATTGTTACAGTGCCTGATATTATAAATTCCTTACTCTTTGATAACCAAAAAAAAAAAAAAACCCTCTTTCTTCCACTTGCACCAAGAATACAAAATGACTCAGTTGGTCAACTTGCTCCTTCAAGTCTAGGGGAGAGCCAGTAAGGTCCACTCCTGGGTACGGAGGAGAAATCAACTCCTTTCTTCTTTCCTTCCTATGCTCATTGCTACCAGAGGCTGATAAAAAGGTGAAAATGGCTATGCCTCATCCTGCCATAACTCAGGCTTTGTTGGAATGTGGTGAGGAGGGGTTCAGAGCCCCCCACTCCAAACTCACTGACCAGTGGCTTGACATTATCATACATGAAAGAAAATCAGACTCTTAAAGATAATGAACTCCCAGGCTTAACAGATTTCATTACATCAGAAATGTCAAAATACACTATTGTCACTGTTCCAGGAAACAGTTCCTGATTTCTTTGTTTGTTGGGTGAGGGTGGAAGTGGGGGGTTAGAAATGTGATTTATTTCAATTAGGGAGCTCCTCATAAGACAGCTCCTCTAATAATGCTGATTGGTTCTTGTAGTCTTAGATATCTGGTGGGAGCCCCAATAGGTTAAATGATTTGCCCAGGATCACACAGTCTGTAGGTATGAGAGCTTTCTGACTCTTATGGCAATTATATGACTATGCTACCTCATACTTAATTCTTTTGAAAACAAATAAAAATCCTTTTTAGGCCTCTATGACTTCAGAAATAGAAACCCTTCTAAATAAAACCAAACCTTAAAAATAATAAAAGAATTTAAAATGATTTGTTTTTATGGTTCTGTAATTGTTTTTTTTTTTAAGTCCTTACCTTCTGTCTTTGAATTGGTACTAAGTATCTGTTCAGAAGCAGAAAAAACAGTAAGGACTAGTCAACTGGGGTTAAGTAACTTGCCTAGGGTCACATAGCCAAGAAGTATCTGAGTCCAGATTTGAACCCAGGTCCTTCCTACTCCAGGTGTGATGCTCTATCCACTGTATTACTTAGCTGCTCTGGTGCCATAGTTACTTTTATATAATTATTGAAAAGTCCTGAAAAACTCTCTTGCTTGAAATACCCTAATGTCTCCTAATTATCTCTCAGATCAAATCCTCTATTTAGCATTTAAAGTCATTACTAGTTTAGTTCTAACATTCCTTTCTAGTATTCTCAAACATAACTTGAGAGACAGTGGCACACAGAAGACAGGGCACTAGATTTAAAGTCAGGAAAACATGGGTCCAAATCCTGCTTCAGATACTAACTGTGTGACCCTGAATCTTTCTGTGCCTCAGTTTCCGTTCTGTGACATGAAAGAGCAAGTCTATCCTCACTCTAAATCTATGATTATAGCTATGATCTTTTTAGGTCTCATAAGTAATCCACCTAACGTGCATTTTAGTCAACTGGCCAACTTGCTGTTCCTTGTCATTATTTTCTCTCTCTCTCTCTCTCTCTCTCTCTCTCTCTCTCTCTCTCTCTCTCTCTCTCTCTCTCTCTCTCTCTCTCTCTCTCTCTCTCTTTCTCTCTCTCTCTCTCTCTCTCTCTCTCTCTCTCTCTCTCTCTCTCTCTCTCTCTCTCTCTCTCTCTCTCTCTCTTTCTTTTTTAAGGCAGAAGAGTGCAAGTAGCTAGGCATTCAGAGTCAAGTGAATGGCCCAAGGTCACATAGCTAGGAAGTATCTGAGGTCGTATTTGAACTCAGGATCTCCTGACTTCAGCACTCAATCCACTGTACCACTTAGCTATGCTCCAACCCCAATCCCTTGTACCTATCATTTAGCCTCTCATCTCCATTCCTTTGTACAGGCTTGGAATGGACTTCTTCCTCATCCCTGCCCCTTAGAATCCTAGCGTACTTCAAAATCTAAGTCATCCAGATCACAGTTCCCTTTGGTGAGGTAACATTAGGTACTGACATGACACCTTTCATGATCCTTCCAGCTACTGGTATCCTCACCCTGCTCCATGAACTTTGTCTTTACATTTTCAATAAACTGATCAATCACCAAGTATTTATTAAGCATCTAGAATGTTCTAGGTATTGTGTTAAATGCTAGGAACACAAATAGTTATGAGTATATATATATAACATATATATTCTATTTCTGTTTACCTGTGCATGTGTTTGTCCCCACCCCACCCCTAACAAAAGGTTGTTAAAAGCAAGCAAGGTCTTTTTTGGTTTTGTCTCAAGAGTCCTTAGGAACTAGGTACAGTGAGAGGGTGTTTAATACATGAATGCTGATTTATCTTGTGTGTGCTTTGGACCCTGGGCAGCTAGATGATGAAATGGAAAGAGCACTGGGTTCAGACTCAAGAAGACTCTTTTTTGTGAGTTCCAACCTGGCTTCAGATACTTCCTACCTATGGGACGCCAGGCAATTCACTCGTCCTGGTTTACCTCAGTTTCTCATCTGCAAAATAACCTGGAGAAGGAAATGGCAAACCACTCCAGTATCTTTGCTAAGAAAATTCCAAAAAGGGTCCTAGAGAGTCGGACACAAAGGAAACAACTGAACAACAGCTTTGGCTCCCGAAGATACTGGCCTCAAAAGAATTCACTTCAAAGCTAGATTTATTTTCAATGAGATCTCTACAAGGTAGCTCTCCAAAACCCTCCCTCTTCCCTAGAGAAAACCTGAAGCCATGAAACCACTTCTAACTGGCCATCAGAGTTCAAATTATGGTCAAAGACCCCCTCCCTCCAGTGCTATTATTAATGAATAAACCTAATTATCCTAAAGGAAGCACATTCAGAGCAACATTAATTCATCGGTAATTTCTTGTCATATTCTTATGCACAGGTCAAAATAGCAAATTAAGAAAGTGAAAGGAAAATACAAGAAATAGATATAAGTGATGACAGCCTGAACCATGATCAAGGGTCTTTGCACGCATGTGTCCATTTAAATATGCAGCACCTCATTTCTTACACAGATAAATCTTATTAAGTTCATATGACACTAAATTGTATTTTTGGATAACTTGGATACAGCATATGTTAATTGTTCTTTTGTACTATCTCTGGAAAAGGGGTCATTAAAGGGTCACTTGTGTTTGCACACAATATTGGGAAGAACATATAAACTATTTATGAAAACAAATTGTTTCAACATTTTTAAAGTATCCACTGTCATCAAATAATAAGCCTACTGGTTTTGAATAATTATTAAATCTAGTAGTACTAAATAATCAAATGAAATAATAGATGTAAAGCATTTTATAAACCTTAACATACTCTCTATGTAGCTTTGTGTATATTAAAACAGGTTCTTTAAGAATAATATTAATTTTTTTTAGCTTTCGTTTTTGTATTTTTAAACCTTTACCTTCTGTCTTAGAATCAATACTGTGTGTTGGTTCTGAGGCAGAAGAGGGGTAAGGGGCTAGGCAAAGGGGATTAAGTGACTTGCCCAGGGTCATACAGCTAGGAAGTGTCTGAGGCCAGATTTGAACTGTCTCTATCTACTGAGCTGCCCCCTAAGGATAATATTTTTAAAGTGCTTAGCATAGTAGGCACTTCAATGTTTATTGCTTCCTCCTTTCCTTTCTATTCAGAAATATTTTGCTAAGCTCATTTGAAACACTGTCTTTTCAAAAGTAGGAGGTGGTGGTGGAGGCTATACTTCTTTAATAAGTTTCTCTATCTCACTACTTGAGCTGGGCCTCCCCTACAATTCAGTCTGAATTAGTGAGGTTTTTCTGCATCTCATGCTGTGCTTTCTCCATATTAACAATGATCAAAGTTGCGATGAGGTGAGAGCCAATATCTCTTTTAAGCAAAGCTATGGAAATATCTTGGTTGGCAATTAATCGTTACTGTTGAGTATCAAAAACTGAAGATTATGTAGAAAGCAAATTTCTCAGTAGGGCATGGGACTATTCCTCCTAAGAACACTATAAAGCGTTCTTTAATAACAGCTCTCTGCCTGGCAGGACTTAACAAGCAACTGCTCTTCTGATAACTACTATCTTCAAATACTTAAGAGCAGAGGAAATATTTTGAAACCTGGCAGAATTAAAAAGGTGCCTTAATTTACTTGGAGTTTTATGTCTGCCTCATGCAACCATTAGGTAGATTGTTTAAAAATAAAAAAATTCAAATTCATGTTAAGTTAGAAAAAAGGAAAGAAAAGAAGGCAAACTCAGCCTACTCTGGAAATATTGCTGATCCCAAATGTGAAAGTTCTTCATCTTCAATAGTGAAGCCATTGCAATTAACCTATAAAGAGAAAAGGAGAGAAAGAAACAAATGAACCAAATAAGAAGCTAGAGTTCCTCAAGTCACAGACCATTCTCTTTCGTTTTTACCCTTGTCTGTTGCTAAAAAGACAATTGAATGAACCTCTTTGCAGATTCATCCAATGCTTTTCCACAACCCATGGATGAAGCTATCTTTAAATACAGTGGTTTTGATGCTTCACCCTCTGTCAATTGGACATGTGCTTAGAATTCTTTCACCAATAATGGGGAGAGAGGAGGAGAAGCACGTTTCTACTTTTGTCTAGATCCTTTATTATCCTGGAACTTTGTTACATTTTTTAAAAATTGTTTAAAATCAGTGGGCCACTGGCTAAGGCTTGGAAATATTTTGGTTCTATAGACATAGAAATCAGTGTTTTGATGGGACTTCTTGACCTTAATGCATAACACAGGGTGGCATGGGCTATTAAGAGATGAGAGATTTGTTTCTGACTATTTTAACCTTGCACTATTCCCCAATGACTGTGGTCTACCATACTGGGCCATTTTCTAGGCTGGATTTTCTTTTTTAAATAGAATCATGAAATTCACAACAGGATGACTGTTGCTTCTGAAATCCCATACTACAAATCAAGCACCATCACTGCTAACTTCCAAAGTGGCAATAACTTGAAGAGGTTCATTTGTTCTCCCACTCCTGTCCTCTCCCCAGCATTTAAAGCCCTTCACCATCTGACTCCAGCCTATCTTTAGAGGCTGATTAGACATCACTCCCCTTCCTTTACTCCATGCTCCAGTCAAACAGACTATTTGCTGTTTCCCACAGCTTACTCTCTCTCCTTCATTTGGGCCTTTGCACAGGCTGCCCCCAATTCTTAATGCTATCCTTACTATCTTGATTCCTCTTGATATCCTTCTTGGATTAGCTCTAGTGCTGTCTGCCTTAAGAGTCCTTTCCTAATGTCTTTTTTTTAAAAACCATACCATCTTAGAATGAATACTGAGTATTAATTCCAGGGTAGAAAAGCAGTAAGGGCTAGACAATGAGAGTTAAGTAACTTTGCCCCAGAACACACAGCTGGGAAGGGTCTGAGGTCATATTTGAACCCAGGACCTCCCTTCTCTAGGCCTGGCTCTCAATCCACTGAGCCACCCAGCTGCCCCCTATCATACTACTCTTTAGAAGAATAAATGAGTAAACCAATAAACTACCTATTTGACCTTGGGCCACTCATCTAACTTTTCTGCCTCCCAATTTCCCTAACTGTACAAGAAGGGGGTTAGACTTTGATGACCTCTGAGATCTTTCTTATATTCTACAAATCTATGATTTTATAGCTCTAACTATAATAGTCTATATAATAGTTCCATATAGTTCTATATAATAGTCTCTCTCCTTTCCCTATTAAAGAGGATGGAGAAGGACTGGATTTCTTCATGATCACAAGAGTCCCTAAGTTTCTTTCTGGGAAGCCATGATGGGTGTTCAAGCTCCATTCTACAGCAATTTGCCTGTTGGAACATTTCATTGCCCTCTCTTATTGAAATACCCAGGCAGAAGGAAAAGTAAATTTTGCATATCAAATAAGAAGCATTGGGTATTGTAATCCTCTTCCCACCTATCCTAAGTCAAATCAAGTATGCAAGCCTTTGCTAAAGTTATTCTAATCATTAGCATTTAGACTAGATATAGGCTGTGCACTAAAATTATACTTCACAAAGATGAATTTTATTCGTGGTGATTACAACATACCTCAGTCCTAAGGAGGGAATGTGGATCTGTTCCACTTCCAGCAGCAAGCTCACTCACCAACACCCCCTCCATACACTTATAGGAAGGGAAGAATCAAGAATTTGATATAGAACAAAAATGAGTGGCTCAGAGGAAGCATCATAGACAGATGGCACTTAATTTAACTTTCCCCCCTTTTTTAAGGAATTTCTCAAGACTCGTGAGGATCTCCTCAAACTTTTTCTTTCTTTTAAATCTATAAAATCTATAAAAGAATATACTAAATCCTAAATTGGCAGCAGTGAAATTTGTTTTTCTTTGCATACACTTTTACCAGTCCACATCACAAATTTTGTATTATAGAAATGGATTTTTTTTCATCTAAAAATGGCCATAAGATTTTACTTTACTTGCCACCACCACCCGTAAAAGAATCACCTAGTTTGTCCTTTAAACAAGAGACTGAAGACATTGTTCCTATTCTATCTTTCACACTGCTCTAATCTCTTCCCTGAGTTTGTTCCCATATCTACTATTTATTACCTATTGGATTCAAACTCAGGTTTTCTAATCTGCAAAATGAAAGGGTTGGACTTAAATGACTTTTGAGATCCTTTCTTTCAGCTTGATCCAGTAGCTGCTGTAGCACCACTATGCCTTAGAGGAGTTACAGACACAAATACAATCACACAAAATGCAGGGACACAGGAAAAGGGAATTTTGGGAAATTCTAAGGGACTTCTTGGGGATGAAGTCCAAAGGCTCAAAATATCCATTTATACAGCTCTAAATCTATGATTTGATGCTCTTAAGTCCTAAAATTCAACATAAACCTATAGAATCATAGATTAGATATGGAAAGGACCTTAGAAGTCCTTTCCTCCAGTTTTACAGATGAGGGAAATGAGGTCCAAAGAACTTAACTGACTTGCCCAAGGTCATACTGAGTAGTACCTGATCAGGAAGTAAAGCTCTATCAGGTCCTATCTAAAAATGAACTCATTTTCTCCCCACCTCACCAAACTACATCTTTCTTAGTCACTCAGGGTCAAAACCTTGGAGTCAATTTCAATTCTTCTCTCTCTCTCTCTCTCTCTCTCTCTCTCTCTCTCTCTCTCTCTCTCTCTCTCTCTCTCTCTCTCTCTCTCATCTACTACATTCAATCGGTTGCCGAATTCTTTTGATTCCATTCAACATTTTTTCTCTCCAGTCAAAAATCTCATCACTAATTACCTTAGATTACTGTAACAGCCACTTTTATTCTATTTTTTAGCTATTTAAAAATAAATGGTATTGATATCTTATTTTTTACACTCTCTAAATTTCTCTTAGCCTCTTTCCCCTCCTCCCTTCCAAATACTCATTCCATATAATAAAGAATATTTTTAAAGAAAAAAAAAGAGGGCTGGAAAAAAATTTAGCAAAATTAATCAAGAAAATAAAAAATCTGAAACTATATTAAATGTTCCATATCCAGGAACCTGGGACCTCTGTAAAGGAGTGGAAGGGGTGCCTTCTTATATATCTCCTTAGGGGCCCAGCTTGTACTGGGTTTTGTTTTTTTGGTAACTCTTCAAAGTTCACTTTCAATCATTCTGAGGGAGTAATTCTTTCTATCTCCATTAGTGAAGTCAACGTGTATACTATTTTCTTGGCTTTGTTTACTTTGCTCTACATCTATTTATGGCAAGAGTCAGTGAGGTGGCAGAGTGGATACAGTGATAGACCTAGAATCAGGAAGACCTGAGTTCAAACACGGCATTTGAGTACTTAATAGTTGTACAACTCTAGGTAAGATATTTAATCTCCTTGCCTCAGTTTCCTCATCTGTAAAATGGGAGAAGTAATGTATAGCATGTACCACCTAGGGCTGTTGTGAAGATCAAATAAGATATTTATAAAGTGCGTTGGAAACCTTCAAGTGATATAAAAATGCTATTATTACTATTAAGTCTTTCCAAACTCTGTATTTTATGTTCATTGATTCTTATAGCATTGTAATATTCCACTATATCCACATACCACAATTTCTTTAGCTACTTCCTAACTGATGGACATTTACTTTGTTTCTAGTTCTTTGCTACCATAGAAAGTGCTACTATAAATATTTAGTGCATATGGGACTTTCTTCTTATTAATTACCTTCTTAGGGTATATCTCTAGCAGTGGATTCTCTGGGTTAAAGGGTATGGTCATTTTAATCACTTTATCTGCATAATTCCAAACTGCCTTCCAGAACTGTTGTACCAATTTACAGTTGTATCAACAATGCATTAATGTATCTTTCTTTCCATAAACTCTCCAACAATAACTATTCCAATCTTCTGTCATCATTGCCAATTTGCTAGATATGAGGTAAAACCTCAGGGTGGTCTTAATTTGCATATTTCTTCTTAATAGTTATTTGGAGCATTCTTTCATATGGTTATTATTAGTTTGCAATTCTTCTTTTGAGAACTGTTTAGTTCCTTTGACCATTGATTTACTGGGAAATGTAACAGCTTTTAAATTGGTCTCTTCGTATTCACTCTCTCCTGGCTCCAATCCATCTTGTAGAGAGCTGACAAAAATAATGATTTTGACCATGTCAATCTCATGCTCAAAAACCCTCAATGATTCCCTCTTGTCCTTCCTTTTCCACTCTTCTTTCATTTTCCTTTCTTTCATGGACCATTAGCTGTTCTCCAAACTTGATGTGCCATCTTCATCTTCATGCAGTCTCACTGAGCATTTCCAATACTTGGAATGAACTCTCTCCTAACCTCCCCCCCCCCTTAAAGTTCTTCTCCCCCTTTGAGGTTTGGTCCAGGTGCCTCTCTTCCAAAAAGTCTTCCCTGATTTCTTGAGATGAGAGTATTCTCATCTTTAGATTTTCCTTAATATTTTGTTTGGATCTCTCCTTTGTCCCCTTATCTGTGTACTTATGGTTTCTTGTCTAGTAGAGTGTAAGTTGAGATGAGGGACTTAAAAAAAAATTTAACTACAGTCCCCAGCACCTAGAAACATGCTTTCGTAGGACAGCAGAAGTTTAATTCAACACTTATTTATTAGCTTACTTTGTCACATTGGGCAAGCATTTTTTTTCCTCTATGGACCTAAGTTATCTTCTTTGTAAAAGTGAAGGATTAGACTAGATGATCTAGCTTTAAAATGCAATAATTCCAAATTCTTCTTATGACCCACTTTACCCTCTAATGACCTTTAAAAAATCTTATATATAAATCTAAAGTTTAATATCATGAGGGCTTTTCATTATGGTTACTCTGACAACATTTTATTATAACTTGAAACTATCTTTCTTCTCTTCTCTGGAAACCCAAACCTGCCTTTTATTAACACCTATATCATCTTCCATTATATAACTAATGACTTATTAAATTCCTTCCGTTCTTTACATTCCTTGTCTATATGAGCTCAATTCCGTAGTTTTCCTTCCATGTTTATTTTCCAAACCTCTTTAAGATTCACTCTTTATTCTTTTATTTTCAATTTTGATAATCTGAATGAAATGATGATAATGAAAATTATGATGATTAAGGAAAATGATAGAACTCTTTTCCCAAAAAACAAGAGAATTTAGTGGAGACGAAAAATAATTGAATGATTTGAAAAATAACTAAAATTTCTTTAATTCATCACTCTCATCTATTTGACATGCATTTTTTGTGATAAATAAAGCAACTCCTAGGTAATCAGGTTAGACTTTTTAGTCACATCTCTTCTCTTAAAATATAAAGTAGTCATCAAGTATTTTTATCAGGCATCTAATCTATGTGAAGTGCTGGATTGGGCACTGGGGATAAAGAAACAAAATCAAGTTTCTGCCTTCAATGTCAAAAGGAAGAAAGGTTCCCTCAAAATAAGAAGATAGAAATTTAAAATTGTCTTTGAATTGCACTCTCCCCCTCAACAATCCCACAAAGAAAGAGGTTGTCACTATTTATTTTTGTAAAATGTCTTCTCTGTGTAATTAATTTCTGTACCCTAGAACTTCAATTCCCAGCATCCCATATTCCTTCTCACATTATGTAGATAGGATATAAGTTTGGTGTAGCTCCACCTCTCATTCTCTCTTCTTGTAATTGCAGGCAGCTGTGGATGCAGGCTTTTTGAGAGCCAGGAGAACTTACATGGGTTTACTTTTGTTAGATAATTATTAGGTTTTTATACTTCTATTTCCTTTTTATTCCTTCTACTTCAAGTGATTATTAATAAACTTTATAAAATTAATACTTGGAGTGCTGGACATTAATTTAAATTCTATATTTCTTTCCTAATAGATGATAAGGTCTTTAAGGGCAGGGGTAGTGCCATGTTTTATAGGAGAGAGCGTAGTGCCTGCTAGGTGTTTAATGCTTGTTGAGCTGAATATCAGCAATGAATTTTATACAAAATGCTACATCTACTGTTTTAGAATTTATATAATGACGTCCCCCCTCCAAGATGTTCAAATAATAGCGCAGATTACAGACATTATGATCTATGGCTATGGATTCATCAGAGGCAGAGTATTACTATTCTCATTTCACCCATGAGGAGAACCTGCCCAGAATCACACAGAAAGGCAGTGACAAAATGAAGATAAGTTTCCAGCCTACTGTCCAAGAGATTATATCCAGGCCTGCCTATCCTATTTGCATTTGCCAACACTGCATGGTAGTGGCAGAAGGAGGTGGAGAAGCAAGAGGAGAGGAAAAAAAAAAGCATGAATGAGATGATTTGAACCTTCTTACCTGTGCAAAAAGTGTAACCAGACTACAATTATCTGGGTATTCCAGATGCTTAGAATAAAAGTGATGGAGAGCAGCAATATCACTCTGGATTAGTTCTCTCTTCTCATTGTCCAGCTTATCCAGATCTATGGATGAAAAACAAATCATGTCACCTGATTCAAAAGGCCCCAAATCTTGAGATTTAAGGTTCAGCCTTTTCTTATTATTGCCAAAGGCAAAGAAAAGAGAACACAAGAACAGAGGTCTCAGGAAACATCTCTCCTGGCCTGTTACCATTTTTTCTTTTTGCTCAATTTCAGGTTCCCTTTAGGCTAATAAGACACTTATTTTCTAGAAAAAAGCAAGAAGCTTATTATTGATACTTTCTCTCTTAACCTGAAGCTGCTCCTGTCCTAATATTTCAAAATAATCATTACAACAAGGCATTTAGGTGTGAGTGGCAGGAACTAATATCAGTCAATAAACATTTATTAATCACCTCCTATGTACCAGGTACTGTGCAAAGTGCTGGGCATACAAAGAAAGGTGAAAGGCAAGCCCTGCCCTGGAGAAGCTCACAGTCCAATAGGGAAGATAACATGCAATGCAACAACAACTATGTAGAGACTCTTATAGACAGCATACACTGGAGATAATTATTGGAGAAAAGGCACCAATATCAAGAGTCCTTATACTCTTGATTGAGAGTTAGTACCTCTTAGTACTTGATGAGATCATTAAGTTCAAACTCATTTTGTAGGTGAAGATACAAGGACTGTGAGAAGTTAGATGACTTGTCCAGGGTCACTAAGCTAATAAATACTTCAGGAAGGATTCAAATTTAGGCTTGCCTGACTCTAGGTCTAACATTCAAACCATTATAGGACCCTGCCTCTTGCCAATTTGGCCAACATTAAGAAACTAGACATAGTTGCTCTCTGATAACACCTTCTTTGGACATCTGTTAACAACTTAATTTTGCAGTGCTAGAACTTCCGTAAAGTCAAAAAATGATCCTGCCTGCCAGGAAAGCTGAGAGATGACAGGACCAGCACTGTATCATCAATTTTATAGATTCCCAGTACCCATTTTTCACTCCTTACTACTTTTACTATGGAGAAAGACTAGATGGAAATTATTTAAAAACAAGCAAACAAAAAACATCTGGGCAAAACCCAAGTTTCTCTCCTTCCTGTCCTCCATTACATTTATGGATACCATGGTTTCTAAATTGGGAAAAAACGTAAAGTATTGAGACTTACGTGATTCAAATTCCTTCACAGCCAACAATTTTTCTGATGATGTTCTCTCATGGTGTGTTTTCTAGTGAATTGGGAAAGAAAGCATACAGGTTCAGTTTTTGTCCAAAGAGCAAGATCACAGTTAGAACTTTAAAATCAACAGTCAAGACTTATGCTTCTATAGTTCCCCATATCACCTCCTGTGTGTTTTCAAATGAGGGCATGGTACTATTAGTTTTGCTGAACTGTTTTATGTTGTTACAAAAGAAGTCTTTGAGAGAAGGGATGATTTGTAAATGTTTGCAATGTTAAAAAAAAACCACAATGATAAAACTTTAAAAAAGTTTCATGCAAAAAGAGTTCTATCCACTGAGATCAACACTAACCCTGAAATACTCTTTAAATAAATGACCCAAAGTCTAGGCTCGAAGTTAGTCCATGTTTTTTGTCTCACCCCCTTGGTGCTCACTAGAATGTTGATATCAAGGAACTCTGACTAAAGGAGTGAATGATGATGTAGGAATACTCACCTTACTTCCTGAAGGATGGTCAGAAACCAGTACTTCATGTTCATAGCACCTGGTACATAGCAGATAAATGCTGCCTGATGTTGACTTGATTTGACTTTTGGTCACCCTACTTCAAAGGGTCTTTTGTTGTTTAGTCATTTCAATAGCAACTGACTCTTTGTGACCCCATTTGAGATTTTCTTGGCAAAGATACTGGAATACTTTGCCATTTCCTTCTTTGTTTTTTAAAACCCTTGCCTGGCTCTCTATTCACTGAGCTACATAGCTACCCCTGCTATTTCCTTTCCTAGCTCATTTTCTAAATGAGGAAACTGAGGCAAATAAGGTTAAGTAACTTCCCTAGGGTCACATAGCTAATGAGTGTCTGAGACTGCATCTGAATTTAGGAAGTTGAGTCTTCCTGACTTTAGGCATGGCACTCTATCCACTGCACTGCTTAGGTGCCCCCATACTTATGGATTAACCATCCAAAGATCATAGAGTTAGAGCAAGAAGGAACCTAAGAGGCCAAAGTCCTACTTCATTTTACAGAAGAGGAAACTGAGGCACAGAGGGGCTCACCAAGGTGGAATTTGAACCTAGGTTTTCCTAACTCCAAGTCTAGCCATCTCTATCTAGACATTTATTTCTTCCATTGCCCTGACTCAAACCTAATCCAGTTTCATTTGTCCAGTAATCAACTTGCCCATGTAAAGTGAATTCAGATTTCATATTCAAACAGAAAGTTTTCTGTATGCAAAATAAAAACAGCTAATAATAGTTAGCATTTATGTAGTGCTTTAAAGATTCTAAAACTCCTTTTACAAATATGATCTCATTTGATCCTCACAATGACCCAGGAAAATAGGTATTATTATCAAATGAGGTAATATTTACAAAAATGTTTACAGTTTATAGATGGAGTAATTAAAGCAAATGGGGGTTAAGTGACTTTGAGTGTCTAAGTCTACATTTGTATTCACTCTTCTTGACTCCAGGGCCAGTATTCTTTCCATTGGACCACCTGGTTGCCCAATACATCCATAAACCCAGTGTTGGTGCCTTCTACCTTTTTTGCCTCACCACCGAGAGTCTGCTGGGATCACTAGTTTTGTTCTAGACACCTAGTGAGGAACTAACAATGGTTAATGGGTTAGGAGTTAGGGGTGTTTGCCAGAGTTCAAAGGTAGAGCTCAATAGGTAACCTGAAGCTCCTTTTTAGCCATCTGGTTCTTCAATTTAGGATTGCAGGTAGCTCGACAGAAAGGTACAGGAAATACATTTTTTCCACACTTAGCTTAAGACTTCTTACCTCATTTTACCCTATCTTCATTTCCCAATGTACAACTGGCACACTGAAGGCTGCATTGATTTTGAGATCCTTGAAGACTTTGGGCAGATTTTGAAGCAGAATAACTTCCATTGAAAACATATGGTATTTATTATTATTGCAAATGCATCTGCCATAAACTCCTTCCAATGAATTGCATGGCAACTCCTGGCCAAGAACTATATAATACTATTTTAATTGTAACTGAAATTTGTGAAAAACTTCTAGAAGACTGCTATTATCAGATATACCTGAGCTTTTAATAGGAACAATAACATCATTAAATTTGCAGTTTGGCTAATTATGAGAGCAGAGACCATGGTCTGCTTTCCCAAGGAGGGCTTGTCCACAGCCACCCAAGAACACAAGTTCTGATGTCTACCTAATTTAAATATATATAATATAATCTTAAATGTATTTATGTATCATGTAATTTTATCATACATTATATATTATACGTAATAAATATGTTTAATATATTATAACTTATATATATACACATATCTGTAACATATATAATATACATACACACACATATGTATACCTCCATCCATTCATCCATATTTAAAGGAACCTTCAGGGAAGGCAATTCCATTACTTCCTTTTTAATTCTCCTATTGTCAGAAAGTTCTTCCTCCTAGCTAACCTCTTATTAACTAGAGTATAAGCTCATTTTCTCCTTTTCCTATCCTTGGTGAAAAATAAACTTTTATCTTTCAACAGAATCTCTGCACATTCTTACACACTGTTATTAAGTCTTCCACCCTATCACCCATTAGTCTCCTCTTTTTCCAGCATTAAAAAAACCCAACAAACCTAATTCTATTTTCCAGATCTTACCCTGTTATTTCACAGAAGCTGGTGGAGCCCAGAAGAAGACAGGGCTCTCCAGTGAACCTCTGACCATGCTGAATAGAGGAGAATTCACAGAAAGATTATCTCAGTTCCAAAATGCAAATTACACCCTTCGTTTCCTACTTGGGCTGTGATGTGCTAATCCTTGAGAATAAATTTGGCTTAGTTGAAAAATAGAAAAAGTGAGGTAGGGAAAAGGGGAGAAGAGGGATTGATGAAGACATGGATGAAATTTCACGTTTAGAAAGATTTACAGTAGAGTGCCCTTGCCAACAACCTCACTCAAATCAAAAGATCCTAGAAAGTATTTCTAGTATCTACTACCTATCATACTCCATTGCAGTTCAAGGACAAGTCATGGCCCTTTCTTAATGAAGACTTCCTTTGTCATTCTGAGAGTAGGCATCCATGACTGACATAACAAGCAGGAAAAGATAAAGCAGGAGGGAACCTGGGAATTAATTCTTCTCTATGCAGAAGTAGTTGAGTTCAATTACTTATGGAATTGAGGGGAATCTGGAAATGACTGGTAGCCTTCTATTCTAACCCACCATAAACATATATTGCTTTTACCTCCACCTTCTTTTTTCTTTTTCTTCCTACCTCATACAGTCCTGGGCCTGGAGACAGGAAGACCTGAGTTCAAATCTACCCCGGAAACTTACTAGTTGTGTAACCTGGAGCAAGTAATTTTATCTGCTTGTCTCAGTTTCCTCAACTGTAAAATGGGGATAATAATAATAATAACAACTACCTTCCAGAGTTGTTGTAAGCATCAAATGAGATAATATTTGCAAAGTATCTTTTACAGTTTGTCTGGCACATAGAAGGTCCTATATTAATATTAATTCTCTTTCCTTCCCCTCCATTCCCTTTCTTTCCTCTTCATCAACTTTCTTTCTCTCTTTTTTTTATTACTTCTACTTCATTTTCCATCTATTGCTCAAGCTTGGCAACATATACACAGTTTGAACCCACTGAGGGGTTTCACAATTAGATCAGCTTTGACAGAAATGCAGAATATATTTCTTAAAACTAACTTTCTTGCTGTCAGAAACAAGAATGCTGAAATGATTTAGAAAAAATATGCCCCAGTCTCCTACATGCTCCAAATCACTAATAATAAGGGAAATGCAAATCAAAATAATCCCCTTTCACTTTACATCCAATAAACAGGCAAGGATGTCAAAAGACAGGAATCATCAATAGTAGAAAGGTTGCAGAAAGACAGATAAACTAATGCACTGTTGGTGCAGCTGTGAATTGGTACAATAATTCTCAAAAGCAAACTGGAACTGTATAAATAAAGAGACTAAAATGTCCATACCATTTAGCCTACAGATTCCACTGCTAGGCATATAAAATAAGGAGGTTATTGGCAAAAAAAGAAAGCTTCCACATAAGCCAAAATATCCAGAGCTGTGCTTTCTGTAATAGGAAAAAATTGGAAACAAAGTAGATGCCCATCGATTAGAGGAGAGCCCAAGAAAATGTGGCACAAGAATATAATGAAATATTAATACAGTGAAAGAAAAATGAATATCATGAATACAGAGAAGCATGCAAAGACTTATATGAACCAATGCAAAGAAAAATATGCAGAGCCAAGAAAGCAATTATATAATGACTACAATAATATATGTATAGATAATACACACTGACATGTTATAAATGTTATGTATAATGTGCATGTTGTACATGTGTCTATATGTGCATGTGTGTTATATATGAGTGGCTAGGTGGTACAATGAATAGAGTGCCAGATCTGGAGTGAGGAAGACTCATCTTCCTGAATTCAAATCTGGCCTCAGATGCTTACTAGCTTAGTGACCCTGGGAAAGTCATTTAATCCAGTTTTCCGTGGTTTCCTCATCTACAAAATGAGCCAGAGAAGGAAATGGCAAATTACTCCAGTATCTCTGCCAAGAAAACCCCAGAGTCATGAAGCATTGAATATGGATGAAAACAACTGAACTATAACAAATGTTATATATCTATAGAAATGAATTATAAATACCAAGCTTGGCCAAAATGAAAACAGATGAGAAGATGGCATGCCTTGCTCCTTTGCAGTGACTGGGGTCCACACATGTGGAACACTGCTTATAGCATCATATATTTTGTTGATAAGTTTTACTGTTCTTATTTTTCTCTTCTAAATATTTTCAAGAAGAAATTCTTTGTTATAAGAGATGACTTTCTGGACAGGAGGAGGAAGAAAGATATGGGGGAACTCTATGTGATATAAAAATAAAAAAATATATCAATAAAAATCTATTTTAAAGGGAACCTACTGAAGGCTTCAGGGGTCTAGAACTTCCTTTTCTGTCCTAAGTCCATTCTATTTGCTTCTATCATTTTTATTTGTCTCATACATGCTACAACAAGAATGTGACAGGAGAGGGAGGAATAAGTAGAAGCTTTTCTTGCCAGAGATTCTACATTAGGAAAGGGAATCACAGGACATCTCAGGTCATTCTGGCATGCCCAGCAATCTTATATAATGAGCCAGATGCCTTAATGTACTTGGAGGATCACTAATTTCCATTGAAATCCTTCAAAATGGTGCTTGGAACAGAATGTAAACATTTAATCTTAGTCAGGTTTTAGTTGTACCCTGACCCCCATGGAGATGCTCCCACAGGAAAAACAAAATTCTGTGCTTAAGCTTTGGTTGTTTTTTCCACTTGATGGCCTCATATGGATGTGCATAGGAAACTGAGTCAAACAAATTTTTATAAGAGCTGTCCACAACAGGGCAGTCACCCCTTTTCCTGACTCATAACAAAGAAAGATGGAACAAAAAAGCTCTCGAATGTAGTCCTTTCCCTCACCTGTTTGGCCAGGATCCTTGCAGTTAGCCTCACAGTCTCAGAGGGATTCCAGTTTTCCCCAAAAACACACATAGCAGAACACTCCAGCTTGTGCATGGGCCAATCTTCCTTCTGGAAGGTTAAAGACAGTAATAATAACTTTAAAAAACAAACAAACATAAAACACTGAAATAAAGTGAAGGAAGGGAGGATGTAGTCAGTTCCCCCAGTTAAGGTCAAGTGAAATGTGTTTCCTTTCTGAATCCAGGAGGATACTCACCAATGCTGAAGATAAAAACATCTTTTTAAGATAGAAAGAACTCTAACCTTGAGTTGGTCCTGGCAGATGTTTTTGAAATGAGGAAATTTACTTTGTGCTGTTTGCATTCTCATCTTGTGTATTTCTATGGTAACTTCCCTTAGGAATCCAGTTTACTGTTCTGAACAATCCACTCTCAATTATTCATTTGTTCAGTTGCTTCAGTTGTGTCTGACTCTTCATACCCCCCCCCCCCAATTTGAGATTGTCTTGGCAAAAATGCTGGAATGATTTGTTATTGCTTTCTCCAGCTCATTTTTCAGATGAGGGAACTGAGGCAAACGGGGTTAATGACATGCTCAAGATCACAGAGGTAGTGTCTGAGGCCAGATTTGAACTTGAGTCTTCCTTGAGTCCAGGCCCATAACTCTATCTTTTTACCCCCTAGCTGCTCCAATTATTCATAGCTGTGGTTTATTCAATTTACTAGATTTTCTATGAAAAATGTATAGTCCCACAATGTTTCTTCTTTGCTAGCCAGGCACCTTCTTAGACAAGCTCCCTTACAGATAATACTCAGATTGTGGCAATTAACTTTAAATCCTTATAGAGGCAAAAGGTAATTTAAAAAGAACCTGCTAAAGATAAATAACTACTCCCTAATCTATACTAAATCCAAACACTAAAATTCCTCCTTAGAATCTTCATCATGGTTTGGAAACAGCCCTGGAGTCTAGAATGCCAGCACAGTGCAAATTCTAGAAGGCCTTTCCAAAATGGACAGTGACAGACGGAATGGCTGTCATCTGAGCACCAACCTAGCTAAGTCTGGAGAGGCTTCTTGCCAGCTGGCCTCAGGAAGATGAATTTTTGAGCAACAAGCAGTTCTCAAAGGCTACCCATTACGGTGAGGAGAGGTAGCTATCTGCATTGACAGATGTACCAGCTCTTTTAAAAAATATAGCCCTTAATACTGGGGTACATATTCAGAAGATTGAGATAAATGATTTTTACATAATTTAAGAAATATTTTATATCCTAGGACCACTATTCTGGATTATCCTATTCTACCATAATTAGAGATCAACTGGAAAAGATGTTGTAGGGATTTCTACTATTCTATAAGGGAATAAGGGAAAAGGGAACAAGCACTTATTAAGCACCTATGAAGTGCCAGCCACAGTATTAAGTACTTTACAAATATTTTATGACATAAAGATATGTGTGGGAGGACTTTCTCAAGATTTATAGGGAGTTCGAGGCAAATGGGACAGGGGGAAAAACCCACGTTAAGGTACAGTTCTGATTTTCTGTGAAGTTATATTTAATTTGTGATATCAAATGCATATATCACAACCATTGTATCAGGAAAGCCAATTTCAGGAACTATGTTTCTTTTTGTAATTCTATCTCCCACTATTATTTAAATGAGAAAAAATTTCTGACTTAATTCTTGCTATTAACAAATGAAAGTTCAAAATTGCGTTTCACAAGTCCTTCATGATGAATAAAGAGGTTCATCATATTTCTTCTTCCTCTTCTCCTCCTCATTCTTCCTCCTCCTCCTTCTCTCTTTTTTTAACCATGACCAGAACCCTTTTCATCTTGTGTGTTTAATACCATAGTGCCTGGCACATGGTAGTTGCTTAATAAATATTTACTGATTGACTGAAAACTCACTCTAGCTCTGGAATTCACACATTGGCAGTACCTTCCACAGTTGCTGAACTATGCGCTCACTGGTTGGCTCCCCCAGAACCTACATTGAACCAACCATATCTTCATTTCTCACAGGCTTACACTTTGGACTTTTCTATCTCCTCTCCCAAGTTCTGGTTATCTTCATTTCACCTGCCCCCTTTTCAGCTCCCATTTAGGTGCTATCTTCTCCCTTTAAAATGTAAGCTCCTGCCTCAAGATGAGAGGTCCTGGATTCAAATCTGGCCTCAGCCACTTCCCAGCTGTGTGTCCCTGGGCAAATCACTTAACCCCCATTGCCTAGCCCTTACTGGTCTTCTGCCTTGGAAACAATACATAATATTGATTCTAAGACAGAAGGTGAGGGTTTAAAAAAACAATACAAAACTCAAAATGGGATCATGAAGAGTTAGACATGACTGAAACAACAAGAAGAAAAAGTAGTGTCTGCCATATAGAAGGAAGTTAGTAAATGATTATTAACCTTCTGAATGTGCTAACACCTGTAATCAAGGCAGAGCTCCTTAAAATAAATTATTAATCTTGGGGGGGGGAGGGAAAGTATTTCTTTCCTTTTTTTAATAAAGTAGTTAATGGATTTGCTAATTGCTTTTCTCTGCTATTGCATTTGCTATAGCATGCACAAATACAAAGACCAGATTTAAATGTCAGTGGACAGAGACAACTCCTGTGTGTAAGCTTAGAAACACCATCTAATCACTGAGGAGGCAGCATGGTGTAGTGGGAGAAAAATACTGGACATGGCTGAAAGGAACCACTCACTCTACTGGGGAAGTAAACTAGGGCTTGAATTCTTTGATTCTCAGTTTTCTTTTCTGTAAAACACAGATAATATATTGCACTATGATAAGTGCTTTTGTAAGCATCAGGGAGAGAAGAAAGGGAGTAAAAGAATAAACATTTATTAAATACACTCACTTATAGTACAATTGGAGGAGAAAGGGAATAGGGAAGAAATGGGAATTTCAGGGCTGGACTATGAGAATTGAGTAAAATGGGGCAGCAGAAAGAGAACAAGATTTTCAAGTTTGAAGGTCTAGGACTGAATACAGGCACTGTCATTTTCTGCTAGTGTGACATCAGGAAAGTTAGTTAACATTTCTGGGATTCCCATTTCCTCATCTGTAAACAAAGGTGTTGTACCATATGATCTTTGAAGTCTCTTCCAATGTGAAATCTGCATTTTTATGAATGGATCTAGACTTTTGCCTTTTAAAATGCATATTAAGATAAGCCAATGTGGGTGTCTGCCTCTGCTTCTGTCTATACTGTCTTCATTGTCTGTTACTTGAGAATCATGATTGCCTCCTTATAAGTTACAATTAGAGGAACTATTAACGGTAATGAATAGTTAAATGAAAATTGGGTTCTCACAAGGGAGCTGTGTAATTAGAATCTGTTACCCTAAAACTACAATCCCTAACAAAACTAAGATTCTCAGAACCCCACTCACTTCTGTCGTTACATGCTGATGTAGATAGGATATAAATTGGGAGGAGGTCCATCTCTCTTGCTCTTTCCTTCCTGCCATGCCTTTGGTGGAGTGGGGCTTTTGAGCAGGTAGAAAAACCTTAGTCACATGGTTCTGTTTTGTCAGATAATAAACTTTATAAAAATAATACTTGATGTATTGGACATTAATTTGAATCCCATAGAGCCTAAATTATGGAATCAATTCCAGATTTCCAAAAAGGCACGACTAGATATCAAGGAAACTAAAGCTCTCCAAAGAAACCCAGATACTGTCAAGTTCTCCCCAATATTTGTTTATTAAGAGGTGTGATTTTTAGATTTTCTCCATCTTGCTTGGTCTAGCACCCAGGAATGAGCACACCCACACTACATGGGCATGTGCTAGAAAATGACAAATCAGAAACAAATATCCCCTGGGCCATCCTAAGCCAAGCTTGAGCCACCATTGGCACATGTGAGACGCAGGAAGTGAGGTAGAGAACTGCCTCTGGAGTTCTCACAAATTCTTGTGGAGAAGGCTAGGCACCAGTTTGTGCATGGAACTCCAGCGAGGAGGAACTCCCACAGACAACTTCCTTGAATTGGTCACGTGAATGAAAAGAACTGACTCCTCTTTCCCTTGGCTCTCAAGGGAAGGCTGCCCTTGGCCAAGGCCATGAACTCCTGCCTGGCTCAGCCTTTTGAGTTAACTCTCTCTCTCTCTCTCTCTCTCTCTCTCTCTTCTTAATTTCTTCCTCCTATTGTAATTAAATCACCATAAAATTCCATTCTGACTTGAGTGTTTCATTTAGGATTTAAGAAATTAAATCCTTGGTGACCAATAATTATTATATTCAGTCTCAACCATAAATTTAACCTTTGCAGAGGGCAATATTTTTGCACAAGATTCATATCTGGAAGAACTTTAAGGATAATCTAGCTCAATGCCTTCATTTATTAGATGAAAATAATGAGGTAACTTGCTCAAGGTCATACAAGAGGCAACACTTAAACCAAACTAAGTCCTCTGAGTCTAAGATCAGTATTTTTTCCTAGTCCCATTTGTTGCCAATCATTTTTTTTTTGGTCTCAGAACTTGTGATTCTACTAATGTGGGGAACCTCAATATAGAAACTCCCTCTCACATCTCCAACTGCTTATTATTATCTCAAATTGGATATCACATAGACATCTTAAAATCAACATATCCAATACTGAACTCATTTCCTTTCCTTTTAAGGCCTCCTCTCTTCCTAATTTTCATTACTGTCAAGGGAAAGAATGTAACCATTCTCCGGTTATCTATGCTTGTACCATTCTCATGTCCTCACTCTTCTGGGCCCATATCCAATCTTGCCCAGATCTGTTAATTCTATCTTCATAAAATCTTTGATATATGCCCCCCGCCTTCAATTATCTGACACTACTGCCAACATGGTACCTGCCCCCATCACCTCACACCTAAAGTACTGCAATAGCCTGCTGGTTGTTCTCCCTGAATCACTCCAGAGCAGCCTTCACTCAGCTATCAAAATGAAGTCCAGGTCTGACTAGATCAGCTCTGTCTCACTCCCTCCTTCAATATATTTCAATGGTTCCTTATCACCTTTGGAATCAAATATAAAATCATCTGTTTGTCATTCAGAATCCTTTTTAACTTGACTCCCTTCTCCTTTTCCAGTTTTCCTACATCTTCTTTATGTCCTTATCTCTTAGTACAGAGTCTAGCATAGAGTATATGCTTAATCATTATCTGTTGACTGACAATGAAGATCAGCAATTTGCCATAACTTTTATTCTTGAAGAGTTGCCCGGGACATTGAGGATTGAAGTAATTTACCCAGGATTGCACAGTCAAAAAATCATAGAATTTGAAAGCTGGAAGGAGACTCAAGAGCCCCCCTAGTCCTAACCCATTCATTGAAGGAATACCCACTATAATATACCTGACAAGTGGTCATCCAACTTTTGCTCGAAGGCATCCATTATAGGGGAACTCATAACATGTCTAAAGGCAGGCCATTTTACTTTGGGCCAAAAGGAACAAATCTAGTCCATTCTTCACAAGTAGTACTTTAAATATTTGAAGACAGCTATCATACTTCAGGCTAAAATGGCCAGAAATTTCAACTAAGCCTAATGAGACAAGGACCACAATTCTGGCTGCTCTCCTCTGAACGCACTTCTCATCCTTTAAATGTCCTTCTTCATCATGGATTTTTAAACTGAAATAAAAAATAAAAATCTAGATGAAGTCTGACAAGAATATGTAAAAACTTGGAAGCTGGGCCTGGAGAAAGACTCTTTTTGAATTCAAATCTGGCATCAGACATTTACTAGCTATGTTACCCTGGGCAAGTCAGTTAACTCTGTCTGCCTCTATTCCTCATCTGTAAAATGAGCTAAAGAAGAAAATGGCAAATCTCTCCATTATCCTTGACAAGAAAACCCCAAATGGGGTCATGAAGAGTGGGCTTTGCTGAAATGACCAAATAACAATAACAAACAAAACTGGACCATCAACATCTACTCTGACTCTTGCCATTCAATCAATTTTGAATCCATCTGGTTGCATTGTCTAATTCTGTCTTTACATCTTCTCCATAAGAAAAGGATAAGACAACTTATCAAAAGATTTCCTAAAATTTAGATATTCACAGCATTTCTTCATTTACCACTTTAATAAGACTGTCAATAAAATAAATGAGGTTAATCTGGCACAATCTGCCCTTTATAAAGCCAGTCTGGCTCTTTGTAATTAATGTTTTCCTTCCTAGATGTTCACCAATCTTTTTAATGCAGCATTCTAGAATTTCCCCCAGGAATCAAAGTCTATATGGTGTAGAGTTTGTAGATTTTGTTTCCTTTTTTTGAAAATTGGAACAATATTTGCTCTTTTCCAAACCTTTTGTACATTTCTCATTTTTCCATAGCTCTTCAATAAAACAAGTGCTCAGCAATTATATTTTCCAGGATATAGTTCATCTCAAATTCATCAAGGACAGCTATGGTCCCTCTTCATCTCTTTTTACTTATCTTGGGTATTAATGCCCTATTAGTGATTTTTGTTCTGTCATTTCCAGGGTAAATGTCATACCACTTTATGTAGAAATTAAGACTCCACATATAAACAGTGAAGCTCTGCCTTCTTCCTGTTGTCAACCCTATGCAAAGATCTTATCTCTTTTTTTGACCCCTGTTCTTCATTCAAAGGAGCTAAACAAATGAAACACCCCTTTCATTCCCTCACAGCCTCAACTCATTGCTAAGTTCTGGAATTCCTGCCACCATTTTAACCAGATTATGCCATAATCTTATATTTATCTTTGGTTACCTGGATTTATTCCCATCTTTAGTACATTAAAAAAAAATCTAATTTGGTTGATGAATTCCCTATGCATCCACACTGGCCTCTTCAGACAAATCCTATTCTTCTTCTCCAATGGAATTATTTCTCTTTATGTCTTTAGTATTTCATTCTTGAGTATTTCCCTTACATTCCTCCTGGACTAATTTCCCCTATAACATTTTACTCCATAGGTTCCTACCTATCTTTCCTCTGAACTTTCTGAAATATGCATTTCTAAAATCTTGGATACATATCAGACTATGCCCAGGATTCCTCTTCTCTTTTGTAAACACTTGTCTGCATATGTTTAAGGTAAGGCTTGAACCCAGGTCAACATGAAACCAAGGTCATTTCTCCATTGACCATACCATAATGCCTACATTAATCATGTGGCATCTTAAAAAGAATAGGGATTGAGGAATAGGCAGTTTTCACAGGATGAAATCAAAACTATCAATAAGCTCATGAAAAAGGGTTCTAAATAAATTCTGATCAAAGAAATGCAAATTAAAACAAGTCTGAGGTATCACCTTACAAATAGCAGACTGGCCAATACGGCAGCAAAGGAAAGTGATAAATGTTGGAGGGGATGTGGCAAAATTGGGACACTAATGCACGGCTGGTGGATTTATGAATTGGTCCAACCATTCTGGAGGGCAATTTGGAACTATATGCAAAAGGATTTAAAGGAATGCCTACCCTTTGACCCAGCCATAGCACTGTTGGGTTTGTACCCCAAAGTGATAATAAGGAAAAAAACTTGTACAAAAATATTTATACAAAAATATTTATAGCTGTATTCTTTGTGGTAGCAAAAATTTGGAAAATGAGGGAGTGTCCATTAATTAGGGAATGTCTGAATAAATTGTGGTATATGTTGGTGAAGGAATATTATTGTACTGAAAGGAATAATGAACTGGAGGAATTTCATGTGAACCGGAAAGACCTCCAGGAATTGATGCAGAGTGAAAGGAGCAGAACCAGGGGAATATTCTACACAGAGACTGATACATTATGGCACAATTGAATGTAATGGACTTTTTTACTAGCAGCAAAGCAATGACCCAGGACAATTCAGAGGAACTTGTGAGAAAGAATGTTGTCCACATCCAGAAAAAGAACTGTGGAAATGGGGTTAGGAAAATATGTGATCAATCACATAATGTGATAGGGTTATGATTGGGATTTTGATGTCAAAGGATCACTCTACTGCAGATATGAATAACACAGAAATAGGATTTGAACAATAATACATGTATAACCCAGTGAAACTGCTTGTTGGATTCGGGAAGGGGGAAGAAAAGATGGCAGGATAGGATCATGAATCATGTA
This sequence comes from Monodelphis domestica, assembly GCF_027887165.1. Taxonomy (NCBI): domain Eukaryota; kingdom Metazoa; phylum Chordata; class Mammalia; order Didelphimorphia; family Didelphidae; genus Monodelphis; species Monodelphis domestica. The sequence continues at coordinate 121,836,550 of NC_077228.1, read as the reverse complement.
ACCATGGAAAAATATTCTAAATAAAAAAAGGAAAAAAAAACAGGGATTGATTTTCACTGAGTTTAACTTATCTATTAAGTTATTAAGTTAGGGATTCTTTGGGATTTTCTGAGGAATATCCTAAAATAAATATTCCTATTACAGAGACTATCCTAGTATATTATATATTCAGTTTAGTCACTTACAAACTATCTATGGGTAAATTCAGTTACCTTCAAATGGAAATCGGATAGTCACTTATTGGGAGATTAAGGAGAGGTTCCTTTTCAAATAAGGATTACATTAGATGGTCTCTGAAATTCCTTTCAATCCCAAGATTCCATGACACTATTATGTGAAGAAGGATGAACTCTTAACACGGTTGCCCTTTAAAATAAATAGCCAATCAGACAGATTTAAAAATAAGAACTACATAATGTCTCTTTCAGTTTGCAATGAAAAAGTCAAATGATCTCAAAAAGACCCTTTCCCCCACTACTCTCTTAGGCATTAAGAGCTAAGATCCAGTGCTGAAATTTAATAAAATATGGGATGAATGACACTAAAGGATGATCCCCAACATACACCCCTCTCTCTCCAAACTTCTCCAAGTAGAAAAGACTTGGCATTATTTAATGCAGAATGCAGCACAGGTCCTTGGCTTAAGTTCTGTGCTAAGACACTCTGTGGAGTTAAATAACTCAGTGACAAATATAACCAAGAGCAGAGGGAGAGAGAAATGACAAGATATGCACAAGGGAGATGAAGATCTGTTTTTAGCTGAAGCCTGAAATGAGAGTGTGATGATAAAGTACAGAGGTAGAAAACAGGTGGTTGCAGCTCACTGAGAAGAAATAGGCTCTATTGACAATTGCTGGGGTCCAAAGGAGAGAGTGAAAGAGGGAGGGAGACAAAGTAAAGGAGGGGAGAGGAAGTTAGGGAGTATCTGAGGCTGGAGCCAAATAATTCTATAAATATTTATTTAATGCTTATTGCATAATGCATTGTGGCAGGCTTGTGGGTGTGGGAGGTAGGGAGAAAAAAGGATAGAAAGCCAGAAAGAAGCCACAAAAGCAGTATTAACCAGTCTCTGGCACTGAATAGTTTGACTTTTACCTGTTTTCACTAATGACAGATATTTCCCTAATGATTATTGGTGAGATAGATTACAATACTGGCCCAAAAGTCAGTTTATATCCTGCCTCTGACATGCTCTAGATATGTGATCCTAAGCAAGTCACTAAACTTCTTTTAGCCTCAGTTTCTCCACCTATAAAGTGGAAATAATAGTTCCTGTATAAAATAGAAATGGAAAACTACTCCAGGATCTTTACCAAGAAAACTCCAAATGGGGTTATAGAGAATTGGACATGACTGAAAAGACTGAACAACACTAACATATGATAAAGATAATAACCCGAGGGAGGGAAGGAGGAAGGGGGAGAGAGAGAGAGAGAGAGAGAGAGAGAGAGAGAGAGAGAGAGAGAGAGAGAGAGAGAGAGAGAGAGAGAGAGAGAGAGAGAGAGAGAGAGAGAGAGAGTTTGTTCTAAGTACTACTACCTAGCCTGGTCCCCTTCTCATAGCAGAAGTTCCTGGAATTAACCTGGAGTTTTCCTCTCTAAGATCACTGTAAACATATAGACACAAGCTTCTTTATTCTCGAGGACTTCTGCATATTGTTAGGAATGAAAGACAACAAATAATATCTACATTAGTATCAGTATCATAATAGTAAGTATTTATAAAGCACTTTAACATTTACAAAGCACTAGACAGATAGATAATAACTCTCTAGATATATATAAATGTGTGCATAATAAATTGTGTATTATTAATTTTATCACATTGTATTATACACTTACATGTTTATTAATACATGTACATGTGAAGCTATGACATACATGTATAGTTAAAACATGAATAAATATCTATCTATCTAGAATAAAGGAACTTTATGTTTGTATGTTAATGCTGTCCTTTAAGAGAAGGAAACTTCAACTCCAAGTCATTTTAACAAATAATTTTAATGAGAAAGGCACTAGGGTAGGTGTTAGTAGTTGTAAGGAACAATCAGAAACAGACTTGATAATTGAAGCTCCATCCTGGATGTAGTATCAACCATGTTGTTGTTAGTGGACAAGATTACCACTTAAGAAAGGCTATGGATTTGGATCTTCAAATTAATTTACAGGGATATTTATGGTAGGATAGATTTAAAAGACTTAATTAAGGCTTTTAAGTTCTAGACTTGATGTGGCAATCCAAAAAAAGTGAACAGAATTTTAGGATTTCCCAGGCCATCATCCCAACCCTAGCTATACTCTTCCTCTTTCCTCATCTTAATCATTTGGTGAACCAGTTCATCTCTATTTGTGTTCATCTCAATAGAGGCATATAGTGTTTAGAATGAAGGAGATGACAGTGTCATTGTAGTTTGCTTTGGACAGAATACATCTGTAATACTGTGATCAGTTCTGGGCAACACATTTTATGAAAGTCATTGACATACTACCGTAAGTCCAGAAGAAAGTGAGCAGGATAGTAAGAGATTGGAAAACCATCCCATACAAATTGAAAGAACCAGGGTTACATAGCGTAGAGAAAAGAAAATGTTGCTTTCCTTAAATTGTTTTAGAGTTGTTCCATAAAAGAGGGATTAGATTTGTTCTGCTAAGCTGTAGGGATGATAACCTACCCACACTCATTCCTTAATGATTAACATACTTTCATCTCATCATATCCTACCCATATCAGTGATCCTTAACTCACTATTGTTATTGCATAAATTCTACTCCCTAATCCCCATATCCCTATCCTTTATTCCCACTTTCTTCAACTGAACCCTCATAACATTCCATTAGAAAGCTATCGGTCCTGTCTATTGTTGTGTTATCTAAAATGCTTGCTCCATTTGGTATCAAACAGGATTTAATTTTACACCTTTTGTTTTCTTTTCTTTATCTTTACATTTTCTTGTACTTACTAAGACCTGGCCCCATGCTAATAATGTGGATCCTTTCCAGGGCTGGTTGAAGTTTAACTCACGCAGACTTATTGGTCATATTGTGGGTTACTTATGTTCTCCATTTCTATTTCCTTACCACTATCACTTAACCTCTTCTTCTTTGGAGTTCAGTCAGTATTTTCCACTTACTCAAGATTCTGGTAGCTGTTATCCACTGACCTCCATGATACCCTTCCTATTTTTCCTCCTTGAATTCAGTGCCTGTCTCAATCTTTCTTTCCTCTCCAAATTCTGCCTTCATTTAAGGGGACTTCAACATAAATATTAATGCTTTCTTGAATATTCTTACCTCCTAGTTCTTCAACTTATTTGTTTCTCATGACTTACTCTTCCATATTAACTATAGTACACATAGAGATGCTCATACTCTTGATCTGCCAACACGCTCATAAGAATTCTACTTGTATGATCAGGAACTCTGAAATTCCTTTATCTGATCATAATCTATCACCATTACTCCTTTCTCTCTGCCTTGCAATCCATAACCTTATTCTTTGTTTTCACTGTGACCTACAATCTTTCCTCCTCAGTTCTTTCTAGTTCTTTTCACTGCTGCACCAGCTATATACTCTTCCAATTAAATTCTATAATTTCTTCTCTCAAGTTACTTGCCCTATTCTACCATCTGATGCCTTCCCTCCACCCCCATTCACATGCTGCTCAACCCAAAGTGGCAGAAAATCACTTAAGTTTGCTGAATGAGTCCACTGCAAATTTGTATTACATAATTTCAAGTGTGATCTATGTGACATGGCAATCTTTTTCTGCTCCCTTAATCTTAGTTATCAGAGAAGTTTTTCCAAATCTTTTCATTCCTCCTCAAACTTCCCATGCAACTTTCAGGGAAGAATCTTGTTTCCTTTTACTGGAAAAAACTGAGGCTATTCATCACTCTCTCCTTTTCACATCACTCACCTTCTTCCACTATTTCCTCTTTCACTCAAGTCTCACATAAAGAGGTGGTCCTTCTTCTTGCAAAGGCAAACCCTACTACATGCACAAATGATCCCCTCCATTACTGCTTTTTCCAGCAGACTGTGCTTTCTGCTACCTCCCCTCTCTTACTACTCTTCAATTTCTTCCTATAGATTGGCTGCTTTCCTGCTGCCTACAAAGAAGTCCAGGTCTCTCCATTCTCAAAAAAGTCTCACCTGCTCCATTTCTCATTGCTAGCTATTTCTTATGTCTCTCCACCCTTTTGGTAGCTAAATTCTTTGAGAAGGCCTCTACTTTCTTTCTTTGCCTTGTTTTCTTAACTCTATATAGTCTGGCTTACAATCTGATCTGAATGACTTCAAATGAAACTGCTCTCTCCAAAGTTACCAATGATCTCTTATTTGATAAATCTTATATCCCTTTCTCAGTTTCTATAGTTTTTTACTTCTCTGTATCCTTTGATGTTATCAGTCACCTTTTTCTCCTTGATACTTTCCTTTCTAGGTAACATTGTTCTCTCCTTGCACTGTCTCCTTTGTTAGTTCCTCATCCTAGTCACACCTCTTAACTCTAGGTGTCCACCCTCAAAACTGTGTCCTAAGCCCTTTGTGATTTCACTTGGTGATCTCATCAGTTCACATGGATTCAATTTTCATTTCTATGCTGATGATTTTCAGATTTCATACTAACTTCTCTCTTGACCTGCAGTCTTCCATTTCCAACTACCTATTGGACACCTCAAAATAGATTTCTTGCACACACCTGCAACTCAAAATGTCCCAAACCAGGCTGACTACCATTACTCCCAAATCCTCCTTTCTTTCTAATTTCCCTATTATTTTAGATGACACCTCATTCTTTTAGTTACCCAGACTCATATTCTCATTCTCTCTCACCTGTCATATATAATCTGTTGTCAAGTCCTAACAAGTCTACTATGTTCCCTTCTCTCCTTAGACACTACTTAGCATCCTGGTGCAGGCCCTCATCACCTCATGTCTAGACTATTGCAAAGGCCTGCTGTTTGGTATTCCTGAATCAAGACTTCCCCACTCTGGTCCATCCTCTGCATCTGTCAAACTGATCTTCCTTATGTAAAGTTCTAACCATGTCACTTCCTATTCAATAAACTCCAGTGGCTCCCTATCACCTTCAGAATGAAAAATTAAGTCCTCTGTTGTTTATAGCTCTTCAGAACCTGGCTCCCTTCTCTCTTTCCAATCTTCTTACATACGACTTCTCCATATACTCTGCAATCCAGTGAAACTCATCTCCTTGTGGTTCTTCTAATAAGACATGCCATCTTCTGACTCCAACCATTTAATTTTTTCCCAGAATTTAATATTTTGTGTTTTAATCAGCAAAGATCTTTATTCCCATCATCTCCACCTCCCCACTCCAAAAACCACAAGAAAAACACCTATTTTGAACATATGTAGTCAATCTGAACAAATCTCCACAACGATCATGTCCAAAAAAGTATTTATTTCAACCTGTCCATCAAGAAGTGAGTAGCATGCATTATTATTAGTTCTCTGAAATCCTAGTTGGTTATTCCACTGATAAAAGTTCTGCAATACAGTATTCCATTAAAATGATATATCAAAACTTGCTTATCCATTCTCCCATTTAAGGGTATTTCCTCATGTCCCCAATCCTTTGCCACCTCAAAAAGGGCTATAAATATTTTTGTGCATCCTTAAAGGTTTTGTTTTTTTCTTTGCTTAGAACTAGTCCTTTCTTCATTTTTCTTTCCCCCTAATTCCCTTTTTCCAACTTCTTCCTATTTCCCGAGTTAAATGTATTTCTGTAACCAACTATGTGTGTGTGCTTCCTTTTTTTTACCAATCCAGATGACAGTGAGATTCAAGTTAGCCAGTCTTCCCAACTATCTCCTCCTTGTTTGTATGTCTACTTGTGCAGCCTAATTACATTAGAAAATTTCCCCTAATCTTCCTTTCACTTCTCTCAGGATATTCCTCTTCTCTCTATCCTTTTAGTAGGATCATCTAGACATAACAGAACTACTTCCAGGTCTTTTCTAATTGGACTTCTATGAACCCTGATAATGATTCGGAGGGGACACATGTTTGAATATAAATGTTCCCTATATTTAAATATAGGAAGTTTATCCTTGTATAATCTTTTATCATTGTGAATTAATGTTTACCTTCTTGTTTCTCTTCACTCCTTTGAATTTCAAAGTTGTTCTAAGATCTGATCTTTTCACCAGGAATGCTTGGAAATTCTCTAGTTCATTTAAAATCCATTTTTTCTTTGGTATCATTATGCTTAGCTTTTCTGGACAAGTTATTCTTGGTTGGAAGACCACATGCTTTGCCTTCTAGAAAATCATAATCCAAACTCTCCACTTGTTCATAGTGATGGCTGCTAAATCATGCGTGATTCTGACCGTGACTCCTCAGTACTTGAATTCTTTCTTGTTCGATGCTTGTATCATTTTTTCTTTGACCTGGAAACCTTGCATCTTAGTTATGAGTTTTCATATGAGGGTTTCTTTCAGGAGGTGACCAGTGGATTCTTGCTATTTATACTTTGGTCCAAGAAAATTGCACAGTTTTCTTTTAATATTTCTGGAAATAAGAGGCCTGGATCTTTTTTTTTTTAATGGCTTTCAGAAAGTCAAATAATTCCTCATTTTTAACTTTTCAATCTGTTGTCCAGGCCAATTGTTTTTACTATGAGACACCTACATTTTCTTCTTTGTTTTCCCCAGTCTTTTGACCATTGTAATATTTCTTGTTGCCAAATAGAACCATTGGCTTCTATATGGTCCCTTCTAATATTTAAGGTATTGGTTGCATGGGTAAGGTTTTGTAGGTCTTGTGTCAAGCTATTAATTCCCTTTCAAGTTCCTTCTTCTAAAGTTCTCATTTCTTTCCAATTTTTCCTCAAACATTTCGATTCCATTTATGAAACCATTAAAAATGTTAAAAACCTTCACTTTATCCTTTCTAAGGATTCTAATTGTGTTTTTGTTCCAGCTATATTTTTCTCTGAAAGAATGCTTATAAATATATTGTAGTTATTCTCTCCTTCTATGTTTGTGTCTTTAGGGTCCTGCTACCATAACAACTGAATTTGTTAGGATTCTTTCTGTGTTTGACCATTCTTCCAGTAACATCTTCCTTTTTTGGAGGGAAGATCTAGCCTGTTGCTGCTTTTGGGGGGGGATACTAATAGTTATTGAAGGATCTCAGGGATAGGTTGGGAGCCTATAAGTTTTTAAGTGCTCCCCAAATGGTCTGGTCCAGGGCAAAGTCTGATTGCTACTCCCCTGGTTTAAGCTCTGCAAGTTACTAACCTGTATTTGGGCCAATAGTAGGCCAATCCTCAACTCTTCCCCTATAAACCAGCTGGAAAGCTCTGTTCATTTAGTACACCAGAACTGTAAACTCTCCTTTAATATAGGACTCCTGCTCTGATTATTCCTCTTTAGCGTGGGCCAAGTGCTGGAAATGAGACCTAGAATTTGAGGTCTGGAATTTGAGCCATACATAATACATACCACTACTGCTGCTAGCCTGCCTTTTCATTCATTGTCCAGGACCTTCCTACTCAGAAATGACACTTCCCAGTCCAGAACCTCTTCTCAGTCTGCTCTGGATTTGTGACTCAGAACTGAGTAGCAGGAGACAAAGTTTTTAGTGTATGGATATGGTATGGGTCTGGTATGGATCTGAGGATGCACCTATAAGGGTTTGGAACCTTTTTCCACCATGGTGGACACTAGAGTACTCAGAATGTAGCATGCTCCAGGGCAAACTCAGTCTCCAATGTCTGTCCCTGCCAATGCCAAGCTGGGCTAGACAAAGGATTGATCGTGAATTTCTGGATTTCTCCATCATGATTCAGGGTGCTACATTTTCTATATTTCTCTGGCTGAGTCTGGGGAAGGGAGCTCACCAAACTGATTCCTAACAGTCTATAATCTTGGCTCCCCTTCCCATGTTCTATTTTCAATGGCTGATCCCCATCTCTAGAAATCTGTCCTCCTACTTCCTACTTCCTTCAACTCTCAGAAAATATTCTATCTTTTGTAAGAAGCATTTTCCAATCCCCTTTAACGGCAGTGCCTTTCCCCAAGATTATCCCACTAATTATTCTATTTCTTGCTTATGCATACAGAATAGGTCCTCGATATTTCCTAACCTAACATATTCTATTTAATTTGACAAGGATATATTGAATGCCAACTATATGCAAGACACAATGCTAGGTGCTAGGGTTATAAAAATAGAAAAGAAATAGCCCCTGCCAACAAGTAGATTATACTATATTGGGGAAAGGAAAATACTACACAAAAAAGTGAATATAAGCATATATACAAAGTAAATAATAATAGCTAGCACTTATAAAGCTCCTTAAAGTGATCTACATATAGTATTATTTGATCCTCCAATAACCTTGTGAAGTAAATGTTAAATGGGTCACACTTCTCTGGGTCACATAGTCAGTATTACTAAAGGCTCTTGAAATGAATGCAAACTGACTCAAGAAGAGTATTTTAATATAATCACTACCCTTACTCTGGACATTACACAATGCAGCCCAAGAGAGCATTCAGTTTTTTTGTTAGCCACATCTTATTTTCCTTTTTCAAAATAGGGACATTTGCACTTCACCTGCCCTTTTTCTTTCTAAGATCTCTTCAACCATTTCTCTAAGATTTTTCAAAACTATACATTACCTACTTAGCCATCATATCTGCCAGTTTTGTCAGTACTCTAAGATAAAGTTCACCCAATGACTTCAGTCAATGAAGACAGTGAAATGCTGCCCAATCATCTTCTTACTACTGGATTTCCATTCCCTGCTAACCATCATTTTGTTCTATCCTAGTTCAAAGGTCATTCTCTCTCTTTTTTCTTTGGTTTATCAAACACTGGGTTTTTGAGTTCATTTGTTTCTGATTCTTTTTTATCTAGTCTACTCCATTGATCTGCTTTTGCATTTTTTAACCAGTACCACATGGTTTTGATGATTATTACTTTACTGTGTAATCTAGAAGTGCTGCTCTCCCTTCATGCCTACTTTTTTGTCTCCATTGTTTTCCTTGAGAATCTGGATTGTTTTGTTCCTAATATCATTTTTAATGGGAAAGAAAAAAAGAAGCAAACTTTGTTTCCTGTTACCCAGTTCTGAGTCACAAATCTAAAGCATTTCTGGCCTGGGGAGTAGCATTCCTGAGTAGGAAGGCCCTAGACAATGAACTGAAAAAGGCAGACCAGCAGCAGTAGTGATATGGCTCAAATTCCAGGCCCATTGTAGGGTCTCATTTCCAACACCTAGCTCAGACTACAGAGTAATAATTCATCCTTTTTCTCCCTAATATAATAACTATCTTATCTACACTAGGCAACAACCCTCCTTTGGTCAGTCTCTTTTCCCAAAAATACCAAATTATACCCCAAAATTCTATTTTTCTTCAAAGCATTTATTGCCATCCCATGTTCATTCTGTTCTTCTGTTCTCCTTACAAATCTGACAAAGTTACTACTCTTATATTCATCCTCAAGTACCTTCCTTTACTTTGATCTTCTACACGTATATTTTTATTTTATTTATTTTAAACCCTTACCTTCTTTCTTAGTATCAACTCTAAGATAGAAGAGCAGTATGGGGTAAGCAATTGGAGTTGTGACTTGCCAATGGTCACACAGCTAGGAAGTGTCTGAGGCCACATTTGAACCCAAGTCCTCCTGACTTAAGAGCTAACATTTTATCCACTGTGCTACCTACCTATCTACCTCCACATATATTTTTAAAATCTGAATTTATCATTGAACCCCCATCTACCTGTATTGGCTTTTTTGGTCCGTTTTTTCTTTCTCAGTGGAATAATTTGTTTACTCATAATTTCACTCCTGAGAATTTCCCATTTCTATTAGACATCCCCTGTACTATATGAAGTCATATGATATTACCTTTTCCTTTCTGTTTGAAATCTATGCTAGAAAAATCTTAGTGGCCAAGATATGCCTGGATTTCTTTTCCTTTCTATTCCTCACTCAGTGACTGAATTGGATTGTTGTTGTCGTTGTTGTTGTTTTGACTGTATGATTTCTCTGAGATTGAGAGCTCCTAGTGAGGAGCATATTAGCACCTTCCCTGCAATTTATAGTCCCAGATAACTGCCAGAGGCCCTTGAGAGGCTAAGTGACTTCCTGACTCAATGCCAGCCAGAGATCATCTCCACCACGCTATGATGCCTCTCTAATGACTGGCTACTAAAGTTCTTGTCACTTCTATGGCAGTAATCAGTTCTTTTTTCACTGATTATAATCAGGTGCAGAATAACAATTGTTCTTGTTGCCTATTCTGCCTTTTGAAAGATGAAATTATCATCAAGGCAAGTCACAGATTTATCAGCTCTGCTTTTGACAGAAAAACAGTGTCAGATGTCCAGAGAGCTGGAATCTTCTATCACTACAATATTGAGTTTCTTTGCCAGATTTGTGAACTATTTCCCAAAGTCATCATCTAATTCATCCATCTGTCCAGGTAGGGTGTAATCTACTTCTATGATAATATTGTTGCTATTTCTACATCTTTTGAGCCAGGATGCTTGGCATTGCTATAATCAGGAAGATTCCTCTTCCTGAGTTCAAATCTGGCCTCAAATGCTTACTAGCTGTGTAATCCTGGGCAAGTTAGTTAAACCCATATGCCTCTATTTCCTCATCTGTAAAATGATCTGGAAAAGGAATGACAAACTACTCTTTGCCAAGAAAACCCCAAATAGGGTCACAAAATGTTAGACATGATGAAAAAAAATCCAACTAAAAAACTATGGCTAAGTCTCACTCCAATGCTCTCCATAATGTTTCTGTATCCATGTACTAATCTCTCTCTCTCTCTCTCTCTCTCTCTCTCTCTCTCTCTCTCTCTCTCTCTCTCTCTGTCTGTCTCTGTCTGTCTGTCTCTGTCTGTCTGTCTGTCTGTCTGTCTGTCTGTCTGTCTGTCTGTCTGTCTCTTTCTCTGTCTCTCTCTCTCCACAATCAAAGAGTGGATAAAGTTGTAATAGACTGCATCAATACAGTCTTCCTTCATAATGAAGACTGTATTCCTTCATAATGAAGATTTTTTTGTCTTTTTTTTAAACCCTTACCTTATATCTCAGAATCAATACTGTGTGTTGGTTCCAAAGCAGAAGAGAAGGACAAGGCAATGAGGTTAAGTGACTTGCCCAGGGTTATATAGCTTGGAAGTGTCTTAGGTCACATTTGAATCCAAGACTTCCTATTTCTAGGCCTGGCTCTCAATCCACTGGACCAGCCAGCTGCCCCCCATAGTGAAGGTCCTAAAGTGAAGGCAAGTTGATAACCTTTCAAGTGGATTGTGGAGGAGATTATTATTCAAATATGGGCCTCCATGAACCATCTAAACTCTGATTTTCTCTGATTTCTCCTGAGCCAGTGTCTGAGATATATAAGTTGTCACAAATGACCAGTTGAGGAAGAAATTCCAGACATAATGGGGGTAAAATTCCTAAGGGTCCATGGACCAGCACAAGGATGCTAGATGTAATCAAGAGTTTTCTGTGGCAAACAAGGTAAAGTGACTGGAGAGGACAGGGGAATGGAAAGAGATAGGTAGAAGGGCTGATAAGAATCATAGAATTTCAGATTTGGAAGCTATACCTCTAAATCTGCAATTCAGTGACACTGACCTGGCTTTAACTTGAGCAAGACATTCCAGCTGCTGACTCTATGTATTTTTTTTTAGCAATATATTATGTTTCCCCCAAATACACATAAAAACTCTTTTTAACATTTGCCTTCTCACATTCTGAATTTCTAATTCCCTCTCTCCCTCCCTCAAGGCTCTCCTCCCTGAGGCATTAAACAATTTGGTGTGGGTTGTGCATGTGCTATCATGCAACACATATTTCCATATTCATCATGTTGTAGAAGATATATATCACACAAAAAGAATAAACTCATGAAGAAAATAAAGTGAAAACTAGTATGTTTCCATCTGCATATAGACTCCATCAGTTCTTCCTCTGGCAGTGGATAGCATTTTTCATCATGTGACTCCATGTATTGTTTTTTAAGCCCTTGCCTTCCAACTTAGAATCCATACTAAGTATAGGCTCTGAGGCAGAAGAGTGGTGAGGACCAGGTGAGGGAAGGTAAGCGACTTGCCCTGGGCCATGACTCCATGTAGGTTTACTGGTGATTCCCAATCCCTGGAGTTTTCTTCCTCTTCATGTCTCCGGGCATCCCTAGTTTCCTTCAGGTCCCAGCTAAAATCCCAACTTCTACAAGATTGTCCCAATCTCACTTAATGCTAGTTCCTTTCATCTAAGATTATCTCCATTTTATTTTGTGTATATCTTGTTTGTACATAGGTGTTTGCGTGTTGTCTCCTCCCATTAGATTATGTGCTCCTTGAGAGCAGGGGGCATATTCTGCCTTTCTCTGAACAACCTGGTACATAATAAGGCTTAATAAATACTTGTTGACTTAATTAGATCACCAGGGTCCCCCAAAGAGTGATTAAGTGCTTCATGCATGCTTGGCACTGTGGTAAGTAAATGCAAGATACCTGCAGAATGGATGGAAGGTAATGGTAGAGGGGAAGGCTCTAACAGGGAGGGGGACCGGAACCAGGCTTCTGCAGAAGGCAGCATTTGAGCGAAATCTTAGAGGAAGCCAGGAATTCTTAGAAGAGGAGATGAGAAAGGAGACCATTCCAGGCGCAGAAATGAGAGATGGTTCACTGACTGTTTCTGGACAGGACAGAGCAACTTGGGCTTAGCTGCTCAATGTGCAAAGCTGCTTCTTCTGGTCCTGCTTCCACTGGGTATTAGCTGAGATGGCTGGAGGCAATGGAAGTTGATGACTCACCAGTCAAACACTAGCCAAGGAGGTGGGGCTGTCTGTCTCAGGCCTGGTGATATTAATTTCCACCTCTGCTTCAGAGCTGAATTTGTTTTCTGAAGTGCAAAGCCTAAACTACTGACATATATGATGCCTTAATTATAGTAAAAGCTAATAATTCCATAGGCCTTGAGAATCTGTAAAGATCTTTTTATGTGTAGGAGTGACGGGGTGGGATGGGATTTGGTTCTCTCTCTCCTATTCTACCCACTTACATATGAATTATTTCATTTTATCCTAAGATATTAACAAGCCAGTGAGGCAAATATTAGCAGGCATTGTTGCTCCCATTTATAGATAATGAAACTGAGGCTCACATTGGTGAAATGATTTACCTGTAGCCATACAGCTAGGAAGTGTCTGAGCCAGTTTTCAAAACTAGATCCCTCAAGATACTGAGTACAGCTTGCTTTCCATGGTACCATTTCCTGGCTGTCTTACACATGGGAGAAATGATTGATGCCATCCACCCACTCTCAGTGTTTATGCAATAAAATGGTGACACTGCACTACTTGTGAGGGCACATTCTGGAGGAGCATTGGTTTAGGACTGCTACACTGTTCACTGACCCCAGGAGCTCCTTGAAAGCAGGGATTATTTTTTGTCTTTCTTTTTATGCCAGGAATTAGCACAATGTCTGGCACAATTTATTGTAGTTATTTAATCTTTGCGGGTCTTTCTGACTCTTTGTAACCCCACTTGGGGTTTTCTTGGCAAAGATATTAGAGTCCTTTGCCATTTCCTTCTGCAGCTTAGTTTACAGATGAGAAAACTGAGGCCAACAGGGTTAAGAGACTTGCCCAGGGTCAGATAGCTAGGAAGTATCTGAGGTCTAATTTGAATCCAGATCTTCTTGACTCCAGGTCTAGCACCCTATCCACTGTATCACTTAGCTGCCCTAGTGCTCAGTAAATGTTTATTGATTGAATGCTCATTACCAGGAAAAACAATGATTCTAGCTAGTAACTAGACCTATGACGTTGTGAAATGGAAATCACTTTAAAAGACTGATATATATTAATTTAAGGTCGCCAAGGAATTCAGCTATGTAATTCCTAAATGAAAACTCAAGTCAGCAGTCAACCTTTTATGGAATTTTTTTAAAATTATTAACAGGAGGAAGAAAGGTATGAGAGAGAGAGAGAGAGAGAAAGGGGAGAGAAGGGAATAGGGCTTAAATATCCACTCTGCTTAGGCTGGGCCAAAGGCCCAAGGCCTTGGATAGCTGAGGCAAAGAAAAGAGATCAGTCCCTATCACTCACGTGACCAAAATGGAGAAACAGTCTGAGGGCCTCCACTCCAAGCACCAGGCTCCAACAACCTCCTTTCCTCCATACAGGAAGTCCCCAGACTCCTCAGCTGTCCTCTACCTCACTTCCTGTGTCTCACCTGTTCCAATGGTGGCTCTAGCTTCACCCAGGACCGCCCAGAGGTCTGTCCCCTTTGCACAAGTCTGTTGAAGGCCACATTCTCAAATAATTAAATCTTGAGCTTTGCTGCAGCCCTTCCTAAATCCTGTACTTTGAGTAGGGTGGAGATTGTAGTTTCCAAAACCTGATTCTGTCATTCCAAGTATCTCTATTGTTATTGGAAATAACAGGAAATAGCCAAATCCCATCCTCTAAAGAATGGTTTGAACAGGGTTGAGTAGTTTTGAAATTCACAACATTCACTGGATAAATGGAAGGGGAAGAGTTATTTATATAGGATCTACTATATATCAGGCAAATATTATCTCATTTGATCCTCAGAACCACTTTGGGCAGTTGGTATTATTCTTCTCCCCATTTTACAGATGAGGAAACCAAGGCAAACAGAAACTAAGTGACTTGCTTAACCCTTCTCTGATGGGGCAAAAAAACATCCTCATCACTACTAACGTGGTATCCCAGAATACCCTGGTTGAGTCACCAAATGCATTGAAAAGAAAACATGAAGATGACAATGATTATGATAACTTGTAAACAGCCTCATCGGACAGCCTCAGTGCATTTCTAAAGTAGATAAATGTAATCATGTTAATTCGTAGAAAAAAAAAAAACAAATCAGTGTCTAATGTAGTTGTAAAACTTTTTTCTCCTCTTTAAGATTGTTAAACTTTAGTAGGATCTTAAGTGGTTTTCATTAGAACTTGCATGCAAAAAGAATAATTATAACTCAATGTTATTCATAATTATGGTGGAAGATGGAAGGAAGGTCTATTAAGTATCGAATCATTTATGAAGCTAAAGCTGTATGGAGTCAATCCTAAATAAAATTTCATTCTCTTGACATTTCAAAAAAAAAAAGTGACTTAGCTGGTCATACAGCTAGGAAGGGCCTCATAACAATCCTGTAAAATGTGTGAAAATGCTTTGCCAAACTTATGGTAAAAGATTTAGAAATGGAAGGGGTCTCAAAGGCCATCCAAACCACCCCCTCCCTCTAAAGATGAGGAAATTAAGAGCAAGAAGTATTAAAGGGCCTGTTCAAGGTCACATAGATAGTAAGTCATAGAGTCCTCTGACTCCAAATTCATTATTCTCTCTCACTTAAAGCCCTCTATGAACATCAGTTGCCATGATCATTATCAACCTCTAGAATCCTACCAGTGGTTTTCAGCCTTTGCCTATGCCTTCTCTCTACTCTTCCCCAGGCCACTTCCAAAATTCTACTTACAACTCAATCACTACCCCTTCATTGTGAAAAACAGATTTCCTTTCTTTTGCTATCCAGTTAAGAAACATATTCTGGGATGCCCAATTCCTACTGATTATCCTGCAAACTAACTTCCCAAAATACCCTCTTGATAAGGGTATGGTAAATTGGAAGCAATCTCTGCCAAGAAGTGGTCTAACTAAATGAATAATATATGAATTTCTCCAGGCCTGTTTGTAAAAATAAATGTACTTCATTAAAATACTCAGGATGTGCCAAACTACCAGCAATATTCCCCCTCCCTCTTCTTTAAAAAATTTTTTTAAGTTTTCATTCCCTTTATTCTTTAAGCACTATTCATTAAAACTCTTCCTCTGGCAGGATCATACTGAGTTATGTAAACTAAAAAAGAGAAGAGGCATAGCCAATTTGTGCAAAATGAGATTAAAACTAAAACATTGCAGGTTGTAAGTGGGGCTGATGGAATGATTAGTCTGTGATTCCAGGACCTCTCTGAGAAAAGGATTTCTTCAGAGAAGCAAAGGGACTACATTGAGTTGTTTTCCCCTCTGTTGTTCTAGAAGAGGTTTTAACCAGTACTGGACTTCCTGGTGCTCTATCAAGGGATTCTTCTCCCTCCTCGATTTCATGTATTCATTTTACTTTTCTTGTTTAAAACTGCTGCAGGCAGTTTTTAGAAAGGACACTTGCTTGCTCAGTGAATGTTAAAGAGGACAGAGAAACATACTCTCCTACTAATTACCAACTACAAGCATTCCAAATGTCTCTTTAAGGTGGTTGTTCAGTTGTTTCAGTTCTGTTTGACTCTTCAGGACCCCAGTTGGAGTTTTCTTGGCAAATATACTCCAGTGGTTTGCCATTCCCTTCTCCAGTTCATTTTATAGGTGAGGAAATGGAAGCAAATAGGGTTAAGTGACTTGCCAAGGGTTATAAAGCTAGTAAGTGACTGAAGCTGGATTTGACTTTTGGTCTTCCTGACTCCAGACCCAGCACTTTGTCCACTGCGCCACCTTGCTGCCCTGTCATATTAGGTACTTATTAGCAGCAGTGTCTTGAAATTCACAAGATACCTGGTTTCATAAGGTTTCATAAGGAAAAAGAAGTCCAATTTCTTATGGAATCTTCTAGGACTTCCCCTAAACTCTATTACAAAATCCAGGGGTACCCTTGCTTGTATCTGCCACAACGATTGGACTTGGTCTCATCTGTCTCTGGTGTCTTCTCATGATAATGTCCAAAGAAACTAGCAGTTAATGAGTGACATGGAGGGACTACTCTGAGGAGTCCATCCAAGAAGAAGACCTTGTTCCCAGGTCTTAAGGGACATTGCTTTCAAAGAATGGTACTTCTTCTACCAGGAAACCAACATTTTTACAAGGTTTTCTCTCAGCAGGATGGAGAATGTTCATTGTTACCTACATTTATCCACTCCAAAAGTTCCCTTAAAGCAGACCCTACACAGAGGACATAATAGCCTATGAATGGCTTATGAAACAGAGCATAACCCTAGTTATCTGGGGACAAAGTCAGAAAATGTCACCCTCTGAAATTAAGCCTAATGAAAATTTTTCCAAAATATGAGCTTACTATATAATTAAGTCAAGTAGAAATTCTCAAAAACCCTCATGAAATCATAAATCCAGAAGGAGTGTTAGAAGTAATCTAATCCAACTCCTTCATTCCATAGGAGAAGGCACTGAGGCATAAGAAATTTGCCCAAAGTCACAGATCCCACAAAGGATTTGAGGCAAAATTGTTAAGACTGGACTTTGAGGTCTAGAATCCAGGGTCCAAATCTCTATCTTATAAGTTGAGTGACTATAAGCCAGTCACAACTTTTCTGGGTTTCAGTTTTCTAACTTAAAAGTGAGGATAGTAACACTGTACTAATGACCTCAAAGGAGTTGTGTGGAAAGTTCTTGGGCAAACAATAGAACAAGAACTTAAATGTTCTTAAGACTACCTGGTCCTGGGATATTTCTATTATGCCATACTGCCCTTGCTCTATGAACATTGTACTTGCTCCTCATTTCTACCAGACAGATTTATCAGGACACTCTGTTTAAGGACAACATTCAATATAAGATATTTGACATAAAATTGCAGTTTCCCTTCATTCTTTTTAAATTTTAAAACTTCTACACGATTTAGCTCGTTTTGTTTTAATTGAATGGCAGATTTGAGAGTTAAACAATCAGTCTGCTTTTGTTCTAAGAAAGAGTTGCTCTGGAAAGTGATAGTATAGAATAGCACCTTATATTTTCTAATTCCTGAATCTCCAACAGCCAATGGAAGCTTCTAGTTGCTGCTACAAGGAAGTACTGCCCAAGTTTTGGTATTTAGTTGGATGGAGGTAGGAGAAAGAATGGAGCAAATTTTTATGAATCTCCTAATATATAAGATTTCTGGGTCATCTAGTCCAACCCCTTCATTTTATAGAAAACAGAGGCTAGAGAGATATAACTTTTTTCAAGGTCACATAGGCAGTATAGGTAGCAGGGATAGGACTCAAACTCTGGTTCTCATACCTTAAATCCAGTATGCTTTATAATGTACCATGTTGCCTATCATTTATCAGTGATAAAGCTAAGACCCAGTAAAGTGACTTGCCCAACACCACACAGGTAAGCAGCAGCAGTAGAGCTAAGTCTGGCTGTATATCACCTGGTATCAAATTGTTGGTCCCATGGTAACATGTTGCCTCTTATCTCCAGCCTTTAATGCAGCCAGTCAGATGGAGAATATATGGCTGGTGGAGTCATGACTCCAAGGCTTAGCAATCTCATTAACCCCCAGGAGAGTTACACAATGTCTTATGGTGCAACTGGCTGGTACACACCAGGGACAGAAGAGAAAGAAAATAAAACTAGAAAAGTACCAGGAATGTATTTGAGGGAAGAGTTGTTTCCAGGGAAGCGACTGAGATTGGGTGAGGGGAAAAAACAAAATTGATTAAGAGCCTACTATGTGCCTGGCACTGTGCTAAGCACTCTGCAAATATCCAATTTAATTCTCACAATAAAATTGCTATTATTATAATTTGTATATTCCATAATACTATAACTTGATTATTGTTGCTTCCATGAATTAAACTAACCTATTCATTCAATTGATTCTGATTAAGTATTTCTAGGACAACTGCACTGTGATTGCTGCCACTGTTAGATTAATATTGGTTTTATCTCTGCCTACTGTGTGTAATGCAGGCAAAAGTCTTGTCCAGCCACTACATCCCAAAATGTTCTTAATAGCTCTAATAAGAACATGAATATGGGCAAAGAGTTCAGAGTCAGACTCTCAGGGCTGGAGCTTTATAAGATCTTGTGCAAATTGTACTTCACAGACCTGTTTAGGACAGCTAGGTGGCCAATGAATAGAAAGCCAGTCCTAGAGATGGAATGTCCTGGGATCAAATCAGATACTTTCTAGCTATGTGACCCTGGGCAAGTCACTTAACCCCAACTGTCTAGCCCTTATTGTTCTTCTGCCTTGGACCAATACTTATTATCCATTCTAAGTTTCAGGGTAAGAGCTTTAACCAAAAAAAAAAAGAAAGAAAGAAAGAAAGAAAGAAATTCTTGTTCTCTGCAATATTACTGATTAGACATCACTACACTTTCTGCTGGAATACCTCCAGTGACAAGAACTCACCTCCTTAATGAATGATAGATTCCTTTTTTTGGACACATTTAATTGTTAGAAAGTTCTTTTTTTATCTTGAATAGAAATTTGCCTCTCCTCTGTAACTACTACCCATTGCTCTTCATTTGTAGCCACACACTTCTCAAAAGTTTGGTTTAGGAAATATTTAGTGCAAGGTCTATGGCTGGCTTACAGTTAGGATTTCTGTGAATAAAGACCTTCATTTCAGATTTTAAAATAGCATTTTGAATGCATGCATTTTCCAGCATTACATTTTTGGAGTCACTGATAGATACAGAGATGGGAGAATAATATTTCCACTGGGAACAAAACTAATTTTTGAATCTTATTCTTGACCTTAAAGTGTAATTTTACTGAGTGGCTTAAAATCAACTTTTCTTCTAATAGGCTGAAAGAATAAAAGGTGTTATCACCCTGATTAGAACCTCATAGACTTATAATCTAGCCCACTTCTCTCATTTTGCTGATGAAGGAACTGAAACAGAAACCCCTGATTCTGGCTGTAATAGGATTGCTATATTCTTTCCTGAAAAAGGGAAATGAACCTAATCTTCAGGAAAAATCCGACCCTTTTCCCTCTAATTCAGGCACATACCTGACACTCCACATCACAGTAAAATGCTTGTCTGCATCTTCCACATTTCGACAATCCTTCTTTCCTTAAAAAGAAAAAGAGCACTGTAATATACATCCTGTAGTGGAAATGGGTATAGACACACAATGCTACCCAGTTTTGTCAGGCAGTAATAAATTGGTTTAACAGTCAAGATTTTATTAAGCTTACATTTCCCACTGGCAAATGACATTTTCCTAGAAAAATATTTTGACCACAAACTCAGTAGCCAAACCCCAGTGGAAATGGGTATTTATTCAATCTGAATGTCTACAAGCATTGTTATTGTTGTTTAGTTGTTAACAGTCGTGTCCAACTCTTCTTGACCCCATTTGGGTTTTTCTTCATAAAGATACTACATACAGTACTTTGTCATTTCCTTCTCCAGCTCATTTTACAAATGAGGAATTGAGACAAATAGGATTAAATGACTTGCCACAGGTCACAGAGCTCATAAGTGTCTGGGGTCAGATTTGAACTCAAGGAAGTTGATTCTTCTATCACTGAATATTTAATATATCCCTTACTGTGGTGGGATAGAAAAGATTTACAGAGCAGCCCAAAAGTCATATAGCAGTTTTAGCTTAAAATTTAAAGACTTAAAACTTAAAAGCTTAAGCTTTTTGAGTCACTATGCAAGAGATCTAGTTCATGGTTCTTTGACAGAGGAATATACAAACCAAGATAATAATATCTTCTAATTATCACTGTAGGTTTTATTTATGGCTTTGTGGCAAGGGACCATATTCCTGCACATGTCAGTTTTCTCACCTGCAAAATGGGAATGATAATACCAGAACTATCTTGCAGGTCTGATATTTTAAACGTGGAGTGTTTAGACACTCCTAATCTAGGAAACACTTGTAAAACATTTCAAAGAGCATAAAGTGAATATATCCTAACCTGATTTTTATAAATGAAGTTATAGAAAATTTGGTAATACTGATGGCTGTAAATACCAGTCAAATAAAAGACTTGCATTCAAAACCTTGTTATTTGCTAGTAGAGACATTCTTAAAGGAATATCTAAAACATGGACCTATGGATACATCTGCCCATCCCTACCCATACAGCCCTTCCTTCTCTGTATTTATCAAACACAAGATTTTGGCCCTGATATTAAAGTGATTTTTTTGCAGATTCCTGCTGCAGAAGGTTTTACTTCCCTTTTATGGCACATTCTATGTATATATACGACTTAAAAAAAATAAAACCACAAAATAAAATATAAAACTAAACAAACTTTTTTCAGGTTTTACTCCCCACCCCACAAAAAATTTTCTCTATAAATCTTGGCTCTGGTAAAGTCATCCTCTGTATTTGCAGAATCATTTGACTGCAGGGGGAGAATAGGGGAGGAAAATCAGGAAAGTCAGTCACTGCTCCAACTCCACTGCAAAATATGCTGCTGCATTGCAGCAGATCCAAGGCATAATAACCCAGTGTCTGCAGGATGGTGGACCTGACCCACCCCAGCAAGAAATCAGACATAAGTTACCCCAATGAAGCCCATTCCATGAGCCAACAAAAGAGAGAACCAGAGACAGAGAAAGGGATGGAAGGAAGAAGAGAGAGAAAGAGAGAGGAATGGAGGGGGAGGAGAGGAGAGAGAGACAGAGAGACAGAAAGAGAGAGACAGAGAGAGAATCACATTGCTGAATTCTTTGCTCCTTCTCGTTAGCGAGCGGTAGTCACTACATTACTCCCACAGAATACAGCAAGTTTTCCAAAAATGCTTCTGTTGGAACTAAACAGACTGTCTTACAGTTTTCATGACAGCGCTTGAATCCTGAGAATCAGACTGCATGATATGTGGGAGAGAAACACATTTCAAAGCTGAAGCATAACAAACATTCCAAATTTGCAGGTCTAAAAAAAATTGTCAAGAACACACTAATCCAGCCAAATGTGGCCCTTGTTCCTAGGTACTTCTGGATGTAAGGACATGATTCCTTTGGCCATATGCAAGGATTATCCAAACTTTTATTCTGTGGGGTAAGTCATAGGTTGGCTAAGCATTCAGTGCCTACTATAAGTAGAGTAGCTAGCAAGGTAATAGAGTGTGTGTGTATATGTGTGTGTGTGTGTGTGTGTGTGTGTGTGTGTGTGTGTGTGTGTGTGTTGCTCATGTAAGAGTACTGTGGGGGATGGGGGAAGAGGAATAGAAAACAAAACAAAAAAAAAAGGAAAGAGATGTTGCTTACTCTCCCAAAACTTGTACCATGTTTGGAGGAGACAGGCTCATAAATGACTGATGGAAATTATCAAGTCATTAGTTAATAAGAGCACAGACATACTTGAAATCAGCTAGGCAGTGTTGAACTTGGGAGGCAGAATATCTTAGCACCTTCTGTGGGATCCTAAGCAAGTCACTAAAATTCTCAAAGCCTCAGTTTTCTCATTTGTAAAATGGACATAAAAATAGCCTTCCCAGGACTATTACGAGAATAAAATGAGATATTTGTAAAGCCCTTTGCAAACCATAAAGTGCCATATAAATGTTTAGCATCATAATCATATGTAGAAAAAGCACAAAACTTGAAGATTGAAGACCTGGGTTTGAATCCTAGTTTTGCCATGCACTAGTTCTATGACCTTTCCAAACACCTTGGTCTTCATTTGAAAAATAGTTTGCTGTGAGGATCAAATACAAGGTAGATAGAACTTTGTAGCCATAAAGAGCTGCATAAATGAAGGTTATTATGCTATAGTTTCTATAAATAACAATAATGTGATTAGAATGCAATGGGGATATCTAACAAGGCTTCTTGGAAAAAGTAAGTTTGTAGATGTTTAATGTGTATGTGGTTGTATCTTCCTCTTTCCTCCATTAAAAAAAAAAGATCTACTTTTAATTAAGATGCAGCTTAAACTCATTTCCAGGCTCAATGGCAACATCTCAAGGGGAAAACAGGCAATTTTAGCTATAATGACTCATCTAGCATGCTGAGATCTTAAGTGGGATTTAATCAGCACAACATGGCCACTCTCAATGGCCAAGGCCCTTTTGTGTGATCTAGTCACTAGTCCATAAGCCATGAGGATAAGGCAAAGGACAGGTAGGTACTGAGTTTCTCTTTCAAATCCTTTGTCCTTTGAGGATTATGACGATTATCCTGAAGGGGGGGAAGAATATCACAAGAAACAAATTCACAAGATCACAGATTTAGAGCTGGAAAGGACCTGAGAGGTCATCCAGCCGAGCTCCCTCATTAATAGAAGTGGAAACCAAAGCCCAGGTAGAAGTGACTTGTCAAGGGCCATAAAGGTAAATAAGGGGCAAAACACTGGTTCTGTACAACTTTAAATCCAGGTTATCTGATTCTAAATCTAGTCTTTCTACTATATCACCCTACTACCCAAATCATTGTATCTGATGGAGCCAAATTTAATGGGGACAATGTGACTGAATGGGCATCTGGCTACTTCCTGTGTGAAAGTATTCTTTCATGTGATTTTGGAGGAGGCCTTCACATTGCAGGAATAGGCAAAAGAGAGTATAATAATAACAGCTAGCATTTATATAGCACTCACTATATGCCACACACCGTGCTAAGTGCTACACAATTATTATCTCTTGATCCTCACAATAACCATGGGAAGTATTATCTTCCTCATTTTACAGTTGAAGAAATTGAGGCAGAGAGTAACTGAGGGAAAGAGAATTTGGACCCAGGTCTCCTGTCTCCAAAGCTAGCATGAATTGCACCAACCCATGCAGTCTCCACCATTATCAGTTCTCTGCAATGGGAAGCACAGAAGCTCATCTCTCCTTTTCAATACAATCCTTCTCATTCCACAACACCTCGTTATTCTACACATTTTGGTTATATTGTTTGTCAAGTACTAGCCTCTATACACAGTGATATAACACTGCAGATCTCTCACTGTCACCCAAAATGCTGACTCTGGTCAGATTGTTCTTATCCCTAAATACCAGTATTTTAACAGCCTTCTACCAGTCAGTGAGCTAGAGCTCACTACCAAATGGATGTTTGACTCTTTATCACTTAAAGGATCTCACAGGCTAGTAGTTCTCTTCTGTCAAGTAGAGGAGAAACCTAGGCAATTACTGTCACTAAGTCAGGCAAAAGTCTGTTTTTGTGTGAAAAGCTTCAGGAAAAAAATACAACCTGAAATCTTTTGCTCTAAATTATCTGGATAATTGTCTCAAGTGTTTTTTTTTTAACTAGGTGAAGTTAGAACTTTGATAGTTCTAATATCTCAGCTTTGAAATAGAGCCTCACTGAGCTGGTGAGTGAAATAAGGAGAGTGTTGAAAATGTTTGCTATAGCTGCCAGGGAAGTTTTAGCTAAAGAAGGTTCTTCATACTGTTTTTGAGGAGAGGGAATTCTCTAAATGTCAAATCTCTGAAAATTTCATAAGGGGAATAAAAGTTTCCCTGTAGTAATTTTATCTCCTTACTCTGAGGAACATATTTACAGGATCATAAGGTTTTCAAACTGCTAATCCATTTTACAGATTAAGAAACTGAGGTCTAGAGACATTAAACTTTCACAGAATCTCCAAGTAACCACTGGAATCTAGGTTTGAATTTTTAATTTAAGTGTTTATTAGTTTAGTACAACATGTTATATACAGTAAATGTTTGTTGAATACATAAATGAATAAACATTCTAATTTTAGGCTCTCCTAATTAAAAGAACAGTTAGGGAGAGTCACTGATATGATGTAACTGATTGAAGTTTTTGTTTAAGAAAACAAAAACCCTTACCTTCCATCTTAGACTCAATACTGTATATTGGTTCCAAGGTAGAAGAATAGTAAGGGCTAGGCAATGAGGGTTAAGTGACATTGCCAAAGGTCACACAGTTAGGAAGTATCCGAGGCTAGATCTGAACCCAGGACCTCCTGGCTCTCAATCCATTGAGCCATCCAGCTGCCCCTGACTGAAGACTTAAGACATTTTAATCAATTAACAAGCATCTATATTCTAGATGCCAGGTAGGCTATAAGCTATATGTTGGGAATCCAAAGATAGAAATGAAGAAAAGTCCTTAAGATTACATTTTCCTGGGAAAGACAGCTTGTACATAAGTAGATATAAACAAAGGTAATTGTACATATGATAAGATCATTGGGGGGGGCAGTAGGAACTGGGGGATCAGGAAAGTGTGTTCAAATTTGTGCTTGAACTGAATCTTAAAGGAAAACAAGGGATTCTAAGAGGCAGCACTGAGTATAGAATATATGCCAGGAATGGGTGTATACAATGCAAAAGCATCAGGAGAAGAGATGGAGTGTTATGTGTAAATAACAGCAAGAAGGCAAGTCTGGCTGGCTTGTAGGGTGGGAAGGAGAGTAATAGAAGATGGAAAGACAAGCTGAAGGTAGGTTGTGATGAGGCTCTAAATGTGAAAATGAAAAATTTATATTTTATGCAGGAGGCAATAGGGAGCCACTGAAATTCATTTTTACAAAGCAAATTATAACTGTTGTGAAAGGCTGAACTGCATACATTTGATTTATTAAGTTGCTTGGATACAGTAGCTGAATTTTGGGAAATAAACACAGATGCTTACAGTGTCTTTTTAGTTCACAAGGAAAGTATCCTGGCAACCAATTTTTCAAGGGGAAACTATGGAATCTTTTCATTCTTCTGTCCTGGCTTCATGCTCAGGACTTAGAACTGAATATTATGGACTCTTTTCCCACTGCATCAACCGACTACCTTCTCTACCTTCTCTTTACATCTGGAAGAAAGAAGCAAAATGGAACCTTTATATATAGTTGGAATGCTTGTGGGTTTTTTTAAAAGATACTTCCAATTTGAAATTAGACTTAAATTCAAGCCACCCTTTGTATAAAAAAAAAAGAAAAAGAAGAAGAAGAAGAAGAAGCTAGGGTAGGGATGGGGCATAAACTATCAAAGCACAGCCTTATTCCTTTTTCACCTGATTTTATCTTGTCTTTCCAAAGCCCTGGTCTTACTGGCACAGTTTTCCTTTCCCCCTGCTGGCATCAAGGTCTCTTTGAACTCTTAAGGTATGTTCATATAAACATTGTGGGGATAGGGAGAAGAGGGAATGATGCCCTGGGAAAACACACCTGCTACTATTAGAAACAGAACTTGGAATATGCCACAACTGTCCAAGGAAATCAGCTGGAACTGAAAGAAAACAAAGACGTACAGAGTGATTAATGCCCTTGCTTTTAAAATTCCAAAGCCATAAAGCTCTAAAAGTCTGCAATGTAATTAACAAATCTTGCTAGTTAAGGCATTGATTTTCACAGGTGCTATTGGTCTAGATAAAAAGAAATCTGATCATACAAGCACCTAACACTTTCTGAAATGAAGCTTAGCAGGTTTTGCTATGAAAGAAAATGATACTGGCATGGAAAAGGGTTTGCAATAACAATGACTTTTCACCAAAGGTGGTAGGAGATGAGAACTGACAGGCAGGGTCTACAGTCCCAGGCAAATGAAAAAAGAAAAGAGCTTAGGTCTACAAGGTAACCTAAGAAATAAGAAAATAGGAAGCAAAATTAAGTTCTCCCATTTCTTGTGTGATTGTATGAATAGGCTATCTGATCTTATTTTTCAGCGAGATAAAAATTGAGGAATATTATAACCGTATTTATTATGAATGATATTGGAGACAAGGACAATACCTGTGCTATACACCATATAGTGAGAGAAATGCACAGTTTAATCCCCAGTATAACTAAATCCATGTGTGCAGCAGGGTGCTTTATAACAGGGCCTTACTATACGTTTATATTAATGCAGATCTTTGTTCTTTAGCTCGTTAAAATTTAGAGTCCAGTCCCTCAATAGGAGGCAGGTACCTTTTAGGACATTAAGGCAGAAACTAATAGGTTTTCCCAACTATTGGAATTGATGCCATGATTTATGGGGAGGAAGCAGGGCTTGGTGGTCAGCTCAGCACATGAATGATAAGAGGTGAAGCTTCATTCAATCTGACTTCACTGATCAGGAGTGTGTGATAATTCAGATCCCAACTCTGCTGACTTTTATCTTTGTGTCACTAAGCAAGAGTGTAAATTGGTTCTCATTTATTTCTTAAAGCATGTGCATCATTTTCTTAACCTTATAGCTCTACTCCCATCTTTCTCCCTTGTTCTTATCCCCAGTGTTGCTATATATAGCCTTTCAAATAACAAAATCATAATTCTTTACAAACACTATATAACCCCAATACAGAAGTTCTTCAAATAGGTTTTTCTACTACTTAGGAAAAAAAGCTACATTGTCTTATCTTTAAAAAATAGTTATTTTCTCCTTTCTCCTCCTGCATTCTTTTAGAAGGATAAAGAGAACTCTCTTAAGAAGCATAAGTAGCATGTGGTTTTTTTGGGGGGAGACATATAAATAACAGTATTTCTAGTTCTTCCTTTTTTTTTTGTATTGCTGCCTTGCTGAGAAGAGAATTCAATTAATATTGCTTAAGATACTCCTTCCAATATACCTTTCAAGCATTCTAGATTCAGAGTAATAACAAAACATGTGGGTGATTTCAGAGTCCATGTTTCTGGGGAGCCTCCAAAGTCTGGTCAGTTGCCTAAGACACCCCTGATGTGGTTCCTCCTCTTCCTTTTCTAATTGCTCCCATCAAGTATTAGAGACAAAGAATGCCTTCCAAATTCGAATTCATAGATAGTGTACTTTCTCCCCTTTCACTCGAAAAACAGAATAGATCTCTCCTTGGTTATTTTCTAGTATGAAAAGTCAGGTTATGGATTTTTCCAAAGTACTTCCTAGCAATTTCCTTAAACAAATAGCTAATTGTAGTTTTCAACTAGAGTCCAACTATATATACTTCAGTAATTTTCTAGATTTCTTTTGATTCTTGTGAATTTTAAAAACTACTCCAAACAAAAGTTCTATCTATTTTTTAAAAAGGCATTTCATTTGTTGATTGACCAGGGACATTCAAATCTATTTACTGAACTAAAATTTATTCTGAAAATTATTAAGCCAGGCTTCTCTTGTTTGGTCCAAATCTGTATAAAAACTCCTTCCTAAGCAGAAGTTTGGTAATTTGGAGGCTTAGAGAAAATGATGCCCAATGGTCAAGTCAGGAAGGCACTCGTTGGATTTGAGTCTCAAACTGTAACAGTTTACTTTACAGCTCAACTTTATAGTTGTTAGACCTTAAGCAAGTCCCAAATACATCTCAGTGTCCCCATCAGTAAAATAAGAATATTGAATTAAAAGGTCTAACATTCCTTTCATCACTAGTAATCTGTGATTTCTAAAATACCTTTCATTATACCATTCCCTTTTTCAAACACTTTGAGTGATTGCTTAGTCCTCTAGGGATAAATCAACTCCCACTGGTCTAGTGTTGTTACCCAATCAATACTCCTTTACTCAAACCCTGCCATTTCACCAGAATGGTCTCTTCATTGTCCCTCACAGATGAGTCATGACCATTTCTGCCACTGTTCAATTCAATAAATAATTGAAAAATTGAAAAAAAAATTTGTTGGACATTGCACTAAATATATGAAATATCTTCTCTTTTCTTCTCCCATCATTAAGTTCTATCCATTCTTCAAATCCAATCTTAAGTACCATTTCTTTCACTAAGCCTTCTTGTAACTATTCCAGCCCATATTATTCTTTCCCTTCTCTGAACTCTTAGAGAAGCAGCATGGTTGTAGCCCAAAGGTAGCAAACTTGCAGCCTGCAGTATTAATTAACCTGATTAAAATGTAATTAAGAAAATTTGTCTTTAATTATAATACAATAAAAGAGATGTTAATTTGTAGTTTTCTAAGTCAGTATGAAGTTTTCAGGGATCCCTTTTTGAGTTTGACACTTTTGGGGTAGTGAATAGAGGGCTGGTCTTAAGAGACTGGAAGACTGAATTCAAGTTCCACCTCTGATACAGACTAGCTATATAAATGTGGCCAATTTACTCACTCTCTCAAATGCCTCTCTCCATAGCACCATGTGGCTTCCAATAGTATTGTAAAAGAGATTCCTACTTTGGTACAGATTGGATTAGATAGTCTCTAAGATCCCTTCGAATTCTGAGATCATATAATTAATCACCATTTAGTTTTCTTTAGATTCTTCTAAGAGGTTACTTTGGAATTCTCCAGCACAATGGGTAGGTAGGTGCAACCATGATGTTATTTACAGATGTATGTAAGTAAGTAACAAGTAAGAAGGTGCCCAATCAATAGAATCCTGAATAAAAAGGTTTCCTGGCCTGTTTTTTCCTATAAAAACTCTTAGGATAGTATTCACTATGGTTAAAAGGAGCCTACTCCCATGCAAGGACTGTAAATATATTAGTCAGTACCCAGGCTATCAAAGATTCTTCTATATGATCCAAAGAGCAATGAAAACAGAAAAGCTCCTTTTCCCCAAGAACACACAACACACACAGTTGCATATATGACTTTAAGTATCAGGATTCATTAATAATATAGCTCATATTTAGATTTCCAGCATTTAATTAATCAATCAGTAAGCTTTTAATAACTTCTTTCAGTGTTCCAGAATTCCAATGTGCTGAGTGTTCAATACAAAGACTGAGCCAATCTCTACTCCTAAGGAATCTACATTCTATAATTAATACTTTAAGGGTTACAAATCATTCTCCTCACAGAAGGTCTCTGATGTGGGTAAGGCAAATGCTATTTTTAGCCCCATTTTATTGATGAGCTGTCTAAGAATGGAATAGGTTATGCCTTGGGGTATAATGACTCCCTTGTTCCTGAAGGTCTTAAAAGTAACTACAGACTAGATGAATACTTGCTGAGGATTCATTTTCTGGGTAGAGATTAGATTAGGTTAATATTTATTTCCCAAGTAATTTAACCTACTGGGACCCCAACTTCTTCATCTGCAACATGAAGGAGTTGGCTAGAACATGGCTTTTCAACCTGGGGAGAAAGGTGTGAACTTGATTGTTTAAAATGTTTTAATAATTGTATTTCAATATGATTCTTTTCATTGGTAATCCTTTATACTTTATTTTACAAATCTGTGGTAGGAACAATATTGTAACCTCTACACCTTGGAAAGTTAGGCTAATTTTTCCCCTTAAAAGATATTGAAATTTGGCTGGTTCAAGGGACTAAAGGCTCAAGTTGCTGACTCACTCCCTAGTTGTCCAAGGACAAGACATCAATAAAGAACTTCTGGCATGCTCTGAGTTTCAGTTGGAGGACCATGATAGATAACTTAGGCAAGGTCAACTTGAAGTTGTGGTATTAATTTTTACCAATCTGTAAAACTTCCATTACCAAAGGTCCTTACTTTTAAAAACTGGTAAACAAACAAACAAAAAACTTGACTTTTTGACAGATGAGGCAAGAATGATTCCTTAATTCTGTGTGACTAGGTACGAACTCATAGCGTGGTTGGGAAGATCATGCTGACCATACAATTAGAAAAGCAGGAGCCCTCATGTGTCTAGCATGATACAGGATCAGGGTTTGCAATCAGCCACCAACCCCTAAAGCAGTGGGAGAGAATCATTTGGTTTTGTTTCTTTCAGTGGTGTCAGGTAGTTGTTATAATAATTATAGCCTTGTGTTTTAAGGATCTATTTGGTGTATCTTTTTGAGAAACATAATTACTAACAAAATATAAAAGAGTTTTTTTTTTTTTAAATGAGAGGAGGCAAGACAGAGGACACTTTTGTTCATAAAAATAAGTATAATCGAATTCTTCAAATTTGCCTATGTCTAACAATGAAAATGAAGTAAAGCTTAACTTGTTTCCCCCAAAAGAAAAATGTAAAAAATCAGCTCTACCCAGAAGTAGAACATCGATCAATTGAAAACTAGGTTTACTGACTGGCTTGGATCAGAGAAGGGCTTGCCAAAACTGCAGTGCGATATTTGTGGAAATGTTTTGTCAGAGGAGAGCATGAAGCCAGCAAAGTTTTCTTAACATCTGAAGACAAAGCAATTAGATTTTCTTTCTAACAAAAATCTCTTGAAATGAAATGCCAGTCACTCCTCTTAAGGGTATTTGTTGGCCAAAAAAAAAAGTCCTTACAAGGACTTTGCATTTTAATTGCTTTTCAAATCATTGTTGGGAAGAATTGTTGGCTGCCATTTGTATGGTATTTTCAGAACTGTTTTAAAGTGCTTTATGTAGATGATCTCACTTGGTAAGGCTGACACTACAAGTCTATGAGTATTATTTTCCTCATTTTGCAGATGAAGAAACTGAGATTTAGGTGAAGTGTAAGCAGGCTCACAATGGAGGTGAAATTCAAACCCAAATGTTGTCAATAAAAGCAAAGCAAAGTAATTGGTTAGTTCATGGCCTTTATCTACATATTATAATCACATCTGTGACTCTTAAGAAAACAAAAACTAGTACATTCAATAACCATGATGATTATTTTCCCTTCCTACGAGTTTTATTATATATTCTTGCAGAACATTTATGTGTCTTTAAATATAATTTCATAATATGAATTAGTTCTTTTGATAAATGAATGGAAAAGTTTAAATAAAATTATTTTATTATCTTTAGTGGAGAATTTAATAAATATATGTGTTATACAGTTAGACAAAATGTATATTTTACCATTCTGCATTATAGTTTGGGACAGATGGCTTCTGAGGGCCCTCCCAACTTACAGTTCTAGGGAAAGGATTTCCATCAGCAGGGAATCTTTCATGCTGAGATGATAATGATGATATGGGTCTTAAGGCTACAGGGAGGTCTACAAATGATTGTGGCCCAATTGCCATTCTAGGGTAATAAGCAAAGTTCAACTTATTTTTAAAGGCCAGGCCATAAGCAATTGCTGAACTGACTTCAAATAACCCAAAGGATAGTAACTGGGTCTGTTATTCTAGTAATACAGGGAACTATCCCAGATGAAAAAACTCCCTCTACCAATGCAGATCAAAACCTTCTCTGCATACTTTTTCTATTTTCTTTATTTTCCTTGGGTTTGTGTGTGTATATATGTCTTCTTTTTCAAAATGGCAAATATGGAAATATGTTCTGCATGACTTCAAGTGTATAATTGATATATTCTCAAGGAATGAAGGAGAGAATTTAGAACTCAATTTTAGAAAAAGAATGTTAAATTTTTTACATATAATTGGGAACTATTTAACAAAATATAATATACATGTGATATGTTTGTATATATTTTATGTTCACACACATATATACATATATCATGTATATATATATACACACACACATATATATATGTGTATATATATATATATTTCAAAACCTTCTCTGCAATTTTTAAAGTTTGCTAGAAGCCCAAGAGGTGTTTAACTGACTTGCCCAAGTTCACACAGTCCAGTATGTGTCAGATATATATATCTGTTACTCAGATCTTCCTGGTTCCAAGGCCAGCCATGAGATTATATTAAATTATCTCTCAAATAATTCAAGCAGGACAAAAAGGAATGAGTCAGAAGCAAGTTGGGCTTAGAAGATCAAAGGCAACAAAATCTCCAAGAGATTGAAGAAGACAATTGTTTAGGCCTAATGCCCAGGGGAAATCTTCAGAAGCCATGTGGGGAAATGTTTTTCTGAATCTTGTAGGGAAGGCATCATAAGGATCCACATCCATCAAAGCTTTCACTGAAAGTAAGGCACCTGTAGAATGATCTGAAATCTATGCAAAGACT
This sequence comes from Monodelphis domestica, assembly GCF_027887165.1. Taxonomy (NCBI): domain Eukaryota; kingdom Metazoa; phylum Chordata; class Mammalia; order Didelphimorphia; family Didelphidae; genus Monodelphis; species Monodelphis domestica. The sequence goes on along the minus strand of NC_077228.1, from coordinate 121,804,148 downwards.
CTTTTAGCCAGGCAAAAACAATTCTGCTATATGTCAAGGCATTCCTTGAATCTAAAGTTGGGAAATAGGTCTTGGAAGATGAGACACTTAGGAACTTCACCAAAATAAACCTACTATGGACGGAAACCCATGGTTTGATCCAACATCCAACCCTGACAACATTAGACTAGTTGAATTTTTTGTCATTTTGCATTTGGTGACATAATGCTTCCTAGTTATTCTTTACTTTCATATGATGCTATTTTGCAATAGATCACATATCTACTATTACAACACTATCTGAAAAACATAGAGAACACAAGTCTCACTGCACTTGCTACATGTTAACTATAAAAAGCATTTGATTCTGTAACAGTAATTATAATAGCTAACATTTATATAGCACTTTCAATCTGCCAGAAACTATGCTAAATCCTTTACACTATACTACCTCAAAGGCTCTCTTTCAACAAGTTACTTCTCACACATGGATTAAAATTATTCAAAACTCCTTGAAAGATATAACAGAGATAAACTCATTTCACAACCTTCTGATCACTTCTGATAGGTAATACATTAAAGAAGGGGATGTAAGCTTGTCAAAAGTGTTTTTCATGGTCATACAAGAGATATGGCATTTAGTTCAAGTTGAAGGAAGATTCCCTCTACTTGGTAAGGTCCTGAAAATTCTCCTATCTCCAAGTCCTAGAATACTCTTGGAGGAAATCCATAATCACTCAACAAAGTGTGGCCTAACCATCCACAAAAGAAAAATCTACAAATGCATACTCTAGAGATCAACATATATACTTAGTTAAATAACCTATGGCCTCAAGGAGGTTGCAATCATTTTTTTTGGTGGCGAGAAACTAAAGAAGAAAAGTGTGTATATCTATATAAAATAAATTATAAAAGGACATACAAGGTAATTTAAAAGGAGGGAGGAACTAGAAGTTAGGGGTGATGGTTAGAAGCTAGAAGGCTGACTAAGTTACTGAGAGTCACAGCTGGCTTCTCAATGAATGAGCAGACAGTAATGGAAAGTGGTTTCCTGAACCCACAAGAATTTTTTTGGTGTTATTTTTCCCATTCAGTAGCACATTTTTGCCCTTTAAAGAAGTCTCTGAGAGCTCTGATTTCCTTTTGTTCTATTGTGTCTTTGTCAATGCCTTTGCAATCGAGAAGGAGTATGTTAAGAACTCACACAAAATAAAGTGTGGTTCTGCCTTCTAGACTGGCTCATTTAGTTAAAATTCAGTGCTTACAAGGTCAAAGTTAAGGGTTCAACTCTTGAATAACCCAGGTATCTTTAATCTCTTACATAGCATGAATTGTTATTGAGGTGTGTCCCACTCTTCCTGACCCCAACTGGGGTTTTCTTGGCAAAGATCCTGGAGTGGTTTGCCATTTTCTTCTCTACCTCATCTTACAGATGAAGAAACTGAGACAGTTAGAGTGAATTGCTCAAGGTCAGAAAGCTAATGTCTGAGGCTAGATTTGAACTGAGGTTTTTCTAATTTCCCAACTCCAGGTCTGGCTGTCTATCAGCTGCATCTATACCCCTAATCTAGCTTTGCCTTCAGACAAATGAAGACCCCCAAGCTATAAGGAGAAAGAACAAGAAGCCAACCCATAAAAAAACTGCAGGTTCTAAAGGGGGGGACATTCATGGAGTTTTGTTATTTTTTTAAGGCAAATAGCAGCAGATTTGGTTATACCCAAACAATTGTTTAAAAACTTCCTGCCAGGCATAACTCTTCTAGGTGTTTTAGAATTATTTATCATCATAGTGAAGGGAAAAGATTATGGACTTATGAATCAGAGGATCTAGGTTCAAATTCCACTTTTAATGCTTATTACTTCTGTGACCCTGGGCAAATCACTTAATTTCCTTAGGCCTCAGATTCCTCATCCAGAGGAAAAAAAGTGGTTAGACTAGCTGGCTTCTGACATCTCTTTCAGTTCTACATCTATGATACTCATCTTTTTCTAACATAATGAGAATTTTCTTTTGTAAATGGAAATTACATGTAGGTATCTTGTATAGGTACTATATGTAGTTAATAAATAAGCTACAAAACTAAACAAGAGAAATAAAGAATAGGTTGAATAGCATTTGGAGAACTAGGTATAATTTTTGATTCCACTGTTGCTTCTGACACCAATATCTTTAGATTATAGTTGAGTGGCTTTGAGTCATATAAGACTATGATGTCTGAAAAAACCAAACTATAGGTGAACCAAAGAACGAGGATGAGATGCAGTGTTCTGGTTATAAGAAAACCTCAGCATATTACCAACAAGAATTTATATGAAAGAGGTAAAATTCTAAAAAGACCTCAAGGATATATATGACTTGGAAAAAGATGGGGGCTAATTACATATCAAGAGTAAGGAATAGCAGATGGACTACCTGAAATCTACATATTAACCATATGATAATAGAAATATCAAAGAAAGGCCTCTTGTCCACTGGAAGATTTATGGAAAGGCCAACGAATACAAGGGATAAGAAGGTTTGGGTTAATTTTGATGTATACCAATGGGAAGAGTATTCACACCAATGAGAGCAAAAGCTCATCAAAGTATGTTTATGAGCTTGTGAACATTTAGAAAGAAAGGATTTGCCAAGAAGAGGCTATGCCAAATTAATATCATTTCCTTTTTGTGCCATTGCTTCTAGACTGGCATATCAGGACAATGTCACAGATCTAGTAGACCTGCATTTCAGGAAAGCATTTAACATTCTCTCATAATATCCTTTCTGGGCAAAGGAGATAAGTACTAGATGACTGCACAGTTAGGTGCATTCAAAACTGATTAAATGACTGGACCGAAAGAGTCAAACAGAGTAATGTTAGAGCAGGAGATTTATAACAGGATATTCCAAAGTTCTATTCTTTGGCCTACTGAACTAAATGTTTTAAAAATGATTTAGATGAAGGCATATATGACAGGTTTAAGAAATCTGTAGGTGACAAAGTTGGGAGGGACAGCTATTAAAACATCTGAAAAATCCCAAAAGATCTTAATAGATTTAATGGTGGACAGAGGCTAATAAGATGAAATGGAATCATTACAAACTGTAGAGTCGTGGGCTTGAGCTTAAGCACAAAGATAGGATGATAGAAGCAAAGCTAGTCAACAATTCCTGTGGAAAAATAATCTGGGGGGTTAAGTAAACTGAAAACCCTATAAGAGTCAACAGTACCATATGGCAGCCCCAAACTGGTTGATGTCATGTTAGGAAACAGAAGCAAAGTATCCATAATGAGGATGATGACAGCTCTTGTTGTTTTCCATCTTTGTAAGATCACGAGGGGATTACTGTGTGTGCTCAGTCCTCGGTACATTTCTGAAAGGGCTTTGACAAGAGGCAGCAGGGTTTCATGGACAGGATAGTAGATTAGGGGCTCAGAGGGGTTAGGTTCAAATATTAGTTCTATTATTCAGAACCTGGGAGATCCTGATTCTTAGATTCAGTTTCATAATCTACGAAATGAATGGGTTTGACAAGATGATATCTAAGGTCTTTTTAGGCTCTAAACCCTCTATATTCAGGAGTATGATTGGCTTGGCAAGGGAACTGATATCATAAGAGGATCAGTTGAGAGCAATAGGGATATGCAGCCTAGAAAAGACATCTAAAGGTGACATGATAGCTTTCTTCAAAGAGCTGAAGGACTGGCCTGTGGGACAGTGATTGTGTTTGTTTTGCTTTACTACTGACAGCAAAACTAAGTGGAACAAATGTGAGTTAAAGGCAGATTTCAGCTGGGTAGGGTGTTATATGCCTATAATTTCTGTGGCTAGGGAGACCAAGGCCAGTGGTTCACTTGAACTAAGGAGTTCTGAGCTGTAGTGTATAATCACTCAACTGATCAGGAGCTGCAGTGTGCTAAGCTGCCTGGGCTTCTAAACTAAGTCTAGTATTAGTATGATGAGCCTCTGGAAGCAAGGACTGGCCACCAGATTGCTGGAAGAGTAACAAAGAGGATGGACATGTTCCATCAAAGCTTCTGTACTAATCAGCAGTGGAATGGGGCTCATGAGTAGCTGTTTGTACCACTTCCAGTCTGAACCAAAGGGGAAAAAACAAGAAAAGAACATGATTGCAGTTAGATATACTATCTGTTTTTCTAACACCTTGGAACAGTTCAAAAGCAACTTTAAAAAGTAATATTGCCAAGGCAGTAAACTAGGTGTCTCAGTGGCTGGAGAGCTACACCTGAAGTCAGGAAGTCTGGGTTCAAATCCGACCTCAGACACTTCTGTGTGAACCTGGGCAAGTCATTTAACCCCCCAATAGCCTAGTCCTTACTGCTCTTTTGCCTTGGAATAGGTACTTAGTATCAATTCTAAAATAGAATGTAGGGTTTGTTTTTTTAATATTGTTTCCTATCACTATAAGTTATAAATCAAAGGTTCTTAACTTGAGATCTGTGAATTTTTAAAAACAATATTTTTATAATTATATTTTGATATAATTGACTTCCTTTTATTTTATGCATAAGAGTCAATAAAAGGGGCCTATGGACTTCATTGAACTGCTAAAAGGCTTCTATGACACAAATATAATTGAGAATTCTTTTTAAAAGAGTCTGACTACTTACAGATGGTTAAGAAAAGATTTTTTTTTAATTTAGGTTGGAAAAAAAGTATGTAATGAATTAAATATTCTGTCACTATTTAAAATGAAAAAACAAAAACAAAAACAAAAATCCTCGTCTTCCATCCTAGAATCAATACTGTGTACTTAGTTCCAAGATAGAAGAGCAGTAGGCTATGCAATGGGGAGGATGGAGTGTTAAATGACTGAGGCCAGATATGAATTCAGGGGTAGCTCATCTCCAGGCCTGGCTGTCAATCCACTGATCCACTTAGCTATTTCCCACCCACTACCCCATCCCCATTTAATTTTTTTTAAATCAATTTCTTTCTTAAATTGAATTTTTACTTTATCAATCCCCACCCACCCACCCATTGTGAAAAGCATGATTATATATTACAGACATGTTAAGCAGGCAAAATAAATTCCTGTATTGGCAATTAAAAAAAAAAGCCTTATTCTGCATTCTGAGTCTATGGCTTATCTAACAGGAAATGGGTCCCATGTTTCATCTTGAGTCTTCTTGAACAGTGGGTGTTCTTTGTGCTGATAACAGTTCCTAAGTCTTTCAAAGTTGTTTGTTTTATAATATTACTGTTATTGTATAAATTGTTTTCCTGATTTTTCTCATTTCATTCTGTATCAGTTCATATAAGACTTCCCAGGTTTTTCTGAAACCAGAAAATGACACTGTTACACGTCATTTCTTATAGTACAAGAGTATTCCATCACAACCATATACCACAATTTGGTCAGCCATTCCCCAATTGATGAGCTGCTATAAGTATTTTTACACACAGTAGTCCTTTTCCTCTTTTTTTGATTCTGGAAAAGATTCTCAATTAGGAGAGTATGGGACTAGATGGCCTCTGAGGACCCTTCCTGTTCTGAAATTCAGGGGCTCATGGTTATTTAGGTATTCTTTTTCTATCCTGCCATGCTACTCCTACCATCAGTGAAGCAATTTGCAATGTGATCTCCACAAACAAAACTTCAACTATTTAAAGCAACATCATTTCAATTTGCTATAAATTTGTATTTTTGTAAAGTCATGGACAGGAGATGATTATTTTATTTGCTACGTAGGAGTCATGCTTAGATCAAGTGACTCAAACCTAAAGCTAGGAGAACAGAAGGGCTGGAGTCAGGTGTGATCCCCGGATAATTATTTTTTTTTAGGAATTGGGATATTTTCATAAAAGCTTCTCTACCCGAAGCAGAACTCCTTGCTCTGAGTTTCAACACTAGGAATAGAGGAATAATAAAATTTTATCTCTATCTGTCTCTCAAAATTGATAGGCAAAATTGATCAAAATAAATCTCCTATCACCTAACAATTATTTAACATTTAAATAATTAAGAAAGTTATCTACAGGGGGGCAGCTAGGTGACTCAGTGGATTGAGAGCCAGGCCTAGAGATGAGAGGTCCTAGGTCCAAATCTGGCCTCAGATACTTCCTAGCTGTGTGACCCTGGGCAAGTCACTTAACCCCCATTGCCTAGCCTTTACCACACTTCTGCCTTGGAGCCAATGCACAGTATTGATTCCAAGACAGAAGGTAAGGATTTAAGGGGGAAAAAAAAGAAAGTTACCTACAGAGTACCTCTAAAGCTAAAAGAAAGGTATTCTTTCTCTTGCAATGTTATTAAGAAAGTCAATGTGATACAGTAGAAAGAATGCCAAACTTGGAGTCAGGAGAATATAGCTCAAATCATGCCTCAGACATTTAATAGCTGTGGACCCTGAGCAAATCACTTAACTTTGTTTAACTCAGTTTTCACATAGGTAAAATGGGAATAATAGCACCCGCTTCACAGGGTTGTAATGAAGAGAAAATGAGATAATGTATTAAAATGCTTTACAACCTGAAACTGTTACATGTTACTTCTTACTGCTGCTAGTATTTAAGAGAAGTGATAAAGAGAGTAAGTAACTCAATAATCATGTTCCAAAACTAAATTAGAGAAACTTTTAAGGTGCTTCCATTCCCTAGGATCAGGCAACAATCTGCCTTGGGGTAAACATTTAACAAGAAAAGAAGGTCCCTAAAATGGGTTTGGGGAAGTTAAGTGATACATTGATAAGAGTTCCAGCCCTGGAATCAGAAGGACCTGAATTCAAATCCAACTCCAGACATCTACTAACTGTGTGGCTGGCCCTGGGCAAGTCACTTAACCTTATTTGCCTCAGCTTCCTTATTTATAAAATGAACCAGAAAAGGAGATGGCAAACCACTCAAGAGTCTTTGCCCATGAAAACCCCAAAAGGGGTCCCAAAGAATTGGCCCCAAATAATCAATAAAAAAACAAAATAAGATTTCTTTTTTTTTTTTAACTTTAACAATCCTTTTTTTTTTTAACCCTTACCTTCCATCTTGGAGTCAATACTGTGTATTGGCTCCAAGGCCAAATAGTGGTAAGGGTTAGGCAATGGGGGTCAAGTGACTTGCCCTGGGTCACACAGCTGGGAAGTGTCTGAGGCCAGATTTGAACCTAGGATCTCCCATCTCTAAGCCTGGCTCTCAATCCACTGAGCTACCCAGCTGCCCCCACTTTAACAATCCTTAAGAGTAAATTAAAAATTTGAAAACATTTTGGGAAAATTTCCATTTTTAGAACCAACTAGTAAAAACTCTATCAGATTTTCATGTGGAATTCCAGGACTTTCCCCTAGCTATGGAATTGCAATGGTACAAAAAAGAACATGGAAATAAAGACAAAAATGCTTAGGTAAAACTGGCAATTTTGTCTGAGATTAGGCAGATGAGTACAATAGTGTCATTAAAAGGAAATACAATATGCCTGAGTTAACATATACAATAATAATATCTGCTAATAATTAACTGCTTTTATAAAATTATTTAGGAATGAGAACATTTGGAACTGGAAGGGAGAAAAAAGTTTTAAAATATTGTTTTTTAAATAAAATTATATATTTATAAATTTTTTATAAAATAAAAAGTTTTAAAACAAAAAAAAACTTTAGAAATTAATAACAAAAGACTTGTAATAAGAAAAGCACTCATTATGGAATCTAGAAACCTCAGTTCATTTGTGTCCCAGCTCTCCTTGTTGACCAAGCTATCATCATATAGGACCTTTATGGGCCTCAGGTTCCTTATATATAAAATGAGGAGGTTCAATATGGAATCTCTAAGGGACCTTTCCATTTTCAACCCTATAAGGAAGCACTAATAAAAATCACTCACTATATCACAGCAAAAGCAAGGTGGGATAAAAACGGTAATGACATTACGCTGTCTTTGAGTGAATAAAGAGAAAGTAAGGAGATATCATACCAAGTAGAAAAGTTAAATCCAAGATACCAAGACAAACCAACAATACCAACTTCTGACACTAGATATTGGTGCCTGAGCACTGTTAAGCCCCATTTTGTTTTAAAGGCAATATCTTTTTCATAAATAGGGGGCTAATAACTTTGGAATCTCTAAAATATGTCTTGAGATATGAACTCCCAGCAAAGGAGAACTGGGTGGAAATTAAAGAAAGGGTAACTGCATGACACTTGTGGAGTGAAAACTTTATACAAAGTTTTCTTGGATATTATTTTTAACTATTCCAAGTTCACAAAAAAATAGGTGCTCAGTGTTCTTCAACAGATTATATATACCCTTTAAGATTAAGAAAGGGCTGACTGTTGCCCAACTAAACCAGTTAGTCTTGGATTATTAAAAGAATTTACAAAATAATTAAAAAAGAAAAGCTAATAATCACAATAGAAAAATACCCAAAGGGAACTGAATGACTACATCATAAATATTTTCAAAATTTCACTTGTTGGCAACTTGAGCTGAAAAAGATTGTAAGGTCTGAAGATGCTTAACATAAAGGTGGGAAAATACCTGACTTTCTAGAGTACTCTGAGTATAGGGAAGACATAATATAGGGGACATTTATAGAATGTTTTAAGGTTTGTAAAGAGTATATATATATATGTATGTGTGTGTATATATATCTATATATATATATATATAAAAATGGAGATTTGAACCCCAGACTTCAATTCCCAGAAGTCCTTGGTAGTTCCCAGAATTCCCTATAATATCACCCTGAGTCCTCACCTGAGTGCAAGAACACAATTTGTATTTAAACTGACTCTCCGCCTACTTCAGCCCTCTCCCTGCTTCCTCTTCTAAGCACATGTGCTTCTCAAGATGTAATAAGTGAAATTGAATGGGCTTTTCAGCCCTCCTAGACACATGCTTTTCTTATTTTGTATTTTCTTTATTTCTTAATTCTAATAATCTTTAATAAACCTCGTAAAATATAATACTTTTAGCAGAGAAACTAATTTTAATTGTTACAATATATATTGTCTCTCTAATACTCCACAATTTCCTGACTTTAAGTCCTAGCATTTTATCCACTATGACCGAATTTTTTACATTTCTTATGACAGTAGCTCTAGTTCAGGTAAAATCTAAAATATTTAGCAAACTCTAGTTAAGACATTGTCTCTTATACTGGCTTTTTAACTTCTAAAAATAATTTATTCCTTCCTTTAGCTTTGCTTAATTCCCTTGAACTATGTGACTGTTTTTTTCTCAAGGGGAAAAACTGATTTAAAAAGCACAGTGAAAAGGGGAAAATGTGAGATCAAGTTAAAAGCCTTATATTTGAATACTTGCTCTGTTAATACCTGTCAAATAAAAGGAAAAAAATCACTATTTCTGTGGGCCTCATCTTCCCTATTTGTAAAATAAATAGGTGGGCTCTAAAATAGATGCTCTAAAAAGTCCCTTCCAGCTATAATCTTCATATCATCTCCATCTTTTTGAAGGAAAGCAGAGGTGAAGTACCCTGTCAATCACCACACTGAATTTGATTAAAATCCCTAGACTGTACCAGAGTACAGGGCCATAACACTTTTCATCCAGCGGTCACTCTCTTTTGTTGGATTAGCAGATCTGATTCAGCATTTTAAGAGGATGATTTTATGGATGTGTGTGGTTTTTTTCCTTAAGGAGGTGCTGTTTGATGGTTTTGATTCATTGGTGAATGTCAACCACAAATCTGCTATTTCTTTTTATCTGCAATGCTTTCCAAATGTGCAACTAGCCTCTAAGTCCCGGAAAGTTATAGCAGAAAAGGTTCCCTGCATATGAAAAATATGCTAGATATGGTACCATAACATCTGAAGCCATAAAGACCACTATTTGCCACATCTGTAAAAATCCTTCTGAAGATTAAAGAACAGAAAAATTTAATTATTCTGTTTTAGTAGCAATATCCTTCTTGCCATGTGGCAAGTACACCTCCCTGGCCCCTTTTTCCAATATCCTTTTATTTCACTTGAAAATATTCTTATAGTCTGTTAGAGTTAGGCAAAGCTATAACCATATGGAGGTGTCTGGGGGGAACTGCCCCATTTTCATGAAGTATGGCAAGACCTACCATAGCTGGAAATATCTAGCTCTGTGATGTTGTTTTTATCAAACAATTAATCATAGGATCTCAGAATTGGAAGGAGTCTTGGAGATTTTCTAATCTAACCTGTATCTGAATGGGAATCTCATCCTCCCCCCCCCCCCATATTACTCAAGTTGTTGCTAGTTCCTCTGGGACCAACTAAAACAAGTCTATTCCTTCCTAAGGACAGCCCTATAAATACTTAAGACACTTATTCACTAAACTTGCTTTTGCATTGAAGCTAAATATCTCCAGCTCCTTCAATCCATTCTCATGTGACTAAGATCAGTTGCTCTCAACATCCTAGGGGCCTTCTTCAGAGTGTGTCCCATCCTGTCAATATCATACCCAATAATATCTGCCGCCCAAACTGAACCCAATACTTCAGATATAGTCTGACTGGGACAGAGAACAAGAGATATTATTTATTTGTTCTATACAGAACAAATATAACTATTCTAGGTACTATGAACACATATTTGGGAGGAGAACTCTGGATCTGAAGTCAGAAAAAACTGACTTTAGATCTGTTTCAGAAACTTATTAGCTGTGTTATTCTGGCCCAATAATTTAATCTCTCTCAGTCAGCTTCTTCTTCTACAAAATGGGGATAATAATAATATTTACAACCCTAGGCTGTTAGGAAGATAAAATAACTTGCTACATGCTTTGTAAACTTTAAAGTTCTATATGAATGTTTGCTATTATCAGAGGACGGAGTGCCTACTTTCTTTCTTGACAGATTCTCCACCAACTGCTTATCAGAATCAGCTCCATCCCCACAAGAAAATCTTTTGTGTAGCAATAGTCAATTTCCTATTGATGAATAATTTATTGAGGTGAGGAAATAGGTATGGTTAAATGTCAATGAAAGACTGAATGATGCCTAGCACCAGAAGTATCTAGATATTTAATTAATTTTGTTTGATTGAAAAGAGAGATTGTTATACATGATGTTAGAAAATTATAAAAGTGGACAGGATCATATTACCAAATCCAGAATAAATCTGAGGGACAATTAAGGAAAAGAACACTTTGTAAAACCAGTCAGTCCAACATTAGCAGAACACTGAGGTTCCAGTGGCTTTGAGATAGCTCAAGTCCATAATTATGAGAATATTTTTTAAGACCAAGTAAATCTTCTCAAGGAGCTGAGTATGATTAAAAAAAATTTTTTTTTCCACCTGGGGCCCTATTAGCTTTTCTCTAAGAGGTATCTGAAATGAGGAGGGGGACTATTTTAGTCCCCAAATTTTATAAGATCAGAAGTTAAAATTTGGCCTGAAAAGACTTGTCTTATGGTCCTATACCCAGAAGGAAAAGCTGAAATGTAGCACTGCGGCTTTGGCTGCTTTCTCCTTTACCAAGAACAAGAACATATCTTATATTTCTATAAATGCTTGAACATTTACAAGGTGCTTTCCTCACTGCCTCTCACCAGCTCTACCCCCACCCTACCAATATCCTATCTCTTGCCAGATCCTTTCTATTTTACCTTCTTAACATCTCTCATTCTCTGATCTTGTTATCACCCTAGCACAGACCCTCATCACCACATGTCTAGACTATTGCAATAACCTACTGGTGGGTTTCCTCCCTACCTCAGGTTTCTTCCCACTCCAATCCATCTTCCATTTGGCTGACAAACTGATCTTCCTAAAGTAGAGATCTAACCACAATGTCCCCCTCCCCCAGACATTAAAATCAAACTTGATTGTTCCTGTTATAATCAGTATAAAATATAAAATCTTCTGTTTGGCTTTCAAATTTCTTCATAACTTGTCCCCTTCCCCTAATGCATACTACTCAATCCAGTGATCCTGACCTCCTTGCAAAAGAAACTCTTATCTCCATCAATTCTTTAGCACAGTGAATAGAGCACCAGATCTGGAGTCAAAAGGACATGATTTCGAATCTAGCCTCAGACATTTCCTATCTCACTTAATCTCAATTTTCTGGCCCTTACCATTCTTCTGTCTTGGAACTGATACTATCTTTCCTTCTTTCCTTCCTTCCTTCCTTCCTTCCTTCCTTCCTTCCTTCCTTCCTTCCTTCCTTCCTTCCTTCCTTCCTTCCTTCCTTCCTTCCTTCCTTCCTTCCTTCCTTCCTTCCCTTACCTTCTGTCTGGCATTCTTTCTACTATATCATATTGACTTTCTTAATAACATTATAAGAGACAGAATACCTTTCTTTTAGCTTTAGAGGTACTCTGTAGGTAACTTCCCCCCCTCCCCCCTTAAATCTGTACCTTCTGTCTTGGAATCAATACTGGGTATTGGTGACTTGCCCAGGGTCACATAGCTAGGAAGTGTCTGAGGTCAAATTTGAACCCAGTACCTCCCATCTCTAGGCCTGGCTCTCAATCCACTGAACCAACCCAGCTGCCCCCACTATCATTTCTAAGACAGAAGGTAAGAATTAAAAAAAAAAAATCTTACTGGCAGTTTGAATGCCTAGAATTATCCCTGTCCTCACTTTCACCTCCTAGCTTTCTTCATGTTCCAGCTAAAATCCCACTTTCTGCTAGAAGTCTTTCCTGACCTCCTTAACACTAGCGACTAGGATGATCTCCAATTTATCCTGTCTCTATCTTGTTTGTACTTCGTTGTTTGCATTTTTCCTCTCCCATTAAACTGTAAAATGTTAAAGTGCCAGGAACTTTTTTTTTAATCTCTCTTTTTTTCCAGGCATAACACAATACATAGTAGGGCATTAATGGCAAGCCTTTTTGAGACCAAGTACCCAAACTGCAGGCTCTTGTCATTTGTGAACCCCATGCCTTACTCCAGACAGAGGAGGGAGGAAAGGTTCCCAATGGGCTGCTTGATAGAGGGGCGAGTCATTTGAGAAATAACCTTAGGGGTGTATAGAGAGGAGGAAGGGAGCAGCCCCCTCTGGCACATGTGCCATAGGTTCACCAATACAGTAGTATGGTAATAAAGAAATAAATTAATATAAATAGATAATCCTTATGACTTAACTTGACAACCATGTTGTCAGGCAGACATTTTAAGTATTATCATACCTACTTTAAGGAGGATCTGACAAATGATTAGCTTATGGTCTGAAAACCTGGAATACCTTAGATGCCTAATAAATGCTTGTTGATAGTTGATCATGCACTCAGGAACTTAATCATCCTGCAGGATTTCATCAGCCTCTATACTTAAAGGCTCATCAATATCTTCATTACTTTATGCCCTGACTAGAGTGAGTGAAGAGGTTTTCCCATATTTTTCATTTAAGGAGGGTACCCATGCTCCCAGGCACTTTCTCTAGTGTCCTTTTGAGTGTTCCTTCCTTTGAAGGCAAGGAATCTAATTCCGCCCTAGATTCTCCACTCCCCAATTCCCTGCTTCTTTTCCTTTCAGCTTATTTTCTATGTTATCTTCCTCCATTAGATTTTAAGTTTCTAGAGGACAGGGGCTGTCTCTGTACTTGTATTCCTAGTCTAGCAATCAGCACCTACCTGGCACTTAGCAGGTGCTTAATAAATGTTTAGCTGACTGAATGATTGACTGTAAAAGAGAAAGTTCATATCCAGGTTTTTTTAAACTCTACACCAAAGTTTGACCCTTATATTTTCTGAAATTGTTCTAATATTGATGAATCATTTAGAATATGTTCCAGAAAAATAGCTATCAAATTCTAAGAAATCTGTGGCAAGTTTAAAGCACCTTGGGAAACACATTTTACACTGAAATATTCCTGCAGCAGGAATTTAATTTTGTAACTCACTGAAGAAGTCCCTATCCCAGTGAGACTGCAGAATGCCTTTATTTTAAAGAGCTCAACATTTTCTTCAATACAAGTTTAAGCTGGTTTGCTAACTGTGAAAAAAAGTATTACAAGGAAAATAACGGAAGGGGAGACTTCTGGGGGAGGAGGAGACTTCTCTCAGGAAATATTCATTACAACAAAATTCCTATGCAAGAAGAATGAGAACTATTGGCTTTCTTAACCTAGGATCCAGGAATTTATTTTTAAAATATTTGGATAATTGTATTTCATTAAATTGTTTCTTTTGTAAGCCTATGTATTTTATTTTTTATGCACTGAAAAACATTCTGAGAAACATAGGGGTCTATAGGTCTCACTAGACTGTCCAAGGGGTCCATGACATAAAAGAAGCTAAAATCAGCTGCTTTCAAGATTTTGTGGTTGGATTTGACCAGTACATTACCTCATTTTTGGTGTTCTCATTTTATTCCTCTGAGGTAATATGGAGACAAAGATGATTATCCTTACCAAGGAGATGGAGCACAGAAAGTGACTTGCTCTGGAGTTACATACTGAGCAGAGAAACTGGTTCTCAAAACAAATCTAATCAAATCTTAAAGAAAAAAAAAAGGTGTTGGGCTTGAAAGAACTTTTGGTCTATTTGGCTTTAGTTGGCTTTCTCTGGACTGAGCTTGGGTGTATGTTATGGGGTGAGCCTGACATACTCCAAACAGACATGTGTCAGTTTCAGGCAGATGTCAGTTTCTGAATGAAGTAAGATGGAGACTGGAGAAAGACATGGGGCAGGAAGTGAAGGGGGATACAAGATATAATAGAGACACTAGTGAATATGGATGAGATCAATGCAAACTTGGTTAGGCCTGGAAGAACTGATGTTTAAGGACACTTGTAGTCTTGAAGCTGTATGTAAAAATGATGTAGAATTACAAATCTAAGAGATCTAAGGCTTCTTTCTTTAAAACCCAGTCATCATTCATGTAAGAAATATTTAGTAGATGCCTGTTCTGAACAGAGTCCATATACTCTGAGCAGAGTCCATGTACTCCAGACAGTTAAATTAAGTCATGGAATTTTTTTGAGTGTTGTGTTCTAGTTCTGACTCCACAACTTATTACCAAATGACAGTTTCCACTTCTGCATTTGCCAAATTAGACACTACCACCTGCTCAATCAGGCACAGATTTTTTTTTTTAGGAATTAAGTCATAAATGATCAAGTGAAGGCATACTGTTGTTTACAAAATGTCATATAAATTAGTCTTAATCTTTTTTCTCTTAAACAAGAGCTGCAATATAGGAAAGCTCTCTCTACAGCTCAGCAATATTTATAGACTAACTTAAATAATTACCTGAGGGTGGGGGGCGAAAATGCGGGAGATTGAGAGAGTTAGTTTTGATTAGATGGTATCTTCAGTACATGTCCATCAGGGCTTGAACTCAGGCCTTTCTGATGGACAAGCCAATTCTATCCAGTGCTCTACACAACCTTTCCTTTGAACATAGGTCTCCAAAACACTGCCTTGCCTAAAGCTTCACCTGCAGTAACAATTAAAGGAAGAATCCTGCTGCTAAAGAAGTGGGCCAAAGAAGAGAAACAGATGAAAAAGTGTTGAACCTTCCCCAATTTAAAGTGCATCAAAGTATGGTACTCCCTTTGAGTCTACACATAGAAAAGAAAAAGTTCTGATTGGAGTAAATACGTGGAGAAAAGCCCAGCAGGGGTTCTCAGTGTTTGGCAAAGTGATGAATGGGCTGCTTGCAGCTTCCCAGACTTGGGACGCCGGTTCCCAACGAAACCAGGGGTAGTATTTGTATCGGCCTTCCTCCAATACAATTTCAGGCCACAATGCTCCAAACAGAAAGATCTAGAGTTAAGGCTTGCTTGGGTCTTTGGGTTCAGTCTGCCTAAAGAACTTGGAGAATTTGATCTGGGGGGAGACAACCTGCGCTCCAGCCTAGGTTTGCCCCAGACCTGGAGCGGGGGCCAAACTACGTCTAATTTTTAAGTGATTGAATTTGCGAGGGGCAGGGGCTGGAGCACGCCCTTCGGCCCTCGGTTAGCCCCAGGGACTAGCACGCCGGACCCTACCCCAACAGATCCTTCCCTCCTCCTCCCCAGTGCACCTCCCCCTCTTCCCCCGTCCAGCCCCTCCCCCAAAGCCCCAACGGGCTCTAGGACCAGGCGGAGCCCTCAGGCTCCCTCCCGCTCACTTCCTTCCTACTTGCAGCCAGCTGCTGCTGCCGCCACTGGGGTAAAGAGGGAAAGGGGACACCGGGTGGGGGGCTTGGGGCCGCGAGGGTTCTCTGCGCGCCTTACCTGGCGAAGCAGTATTCACAGTGGTTCCCCCGCTCGTTGACCGTGAGCACGTAGGTGTAGGCCGGGCAAGAGAAAAGCAGGTCCCCAACGCCGTAGCTCTGGAGGGCCCGCAGCCCCCGGCCTTTGCCTGGGCTGAAGAACCTCTCGATGCCCACATCCTCCCCGTCTCCTCTCGCGCCCTCCGCCCTCATGCTGGGAGCAAGCCTAGGAGATCGGCTAGAGCGTGCACTCTCTGCCCTGCCCTGCCCAGCAATGCACGGCTCGGTCCTAGGCTCGGTGGCTGTGGCGGCTGCTGCTGCTGCTTCTCGCGCTGCTGCTGCTGCTGTTGCTACTCGCCGTGGCACCCTAAGGAGGGAGGGAGGGAGGGAGGCGACGGGGATGCCAGCCCGGGGGGTGGGGGCTGCCCGCGGTCAACTCCGGGATTGCTATTACTGGAGAAGCGTCACCAGGAGTCGAGCCGAGGCCGGCAGGCTGGCAGGGGGTGGGGGTTCACACCCGCATGGGGAAGTGGAAAATCAGTCCGACGAGGCGCAGTAGACAGGCCGACTAGCTCCCGGGGAAAGTACTGCAAGCCACCCGCCTGGTCCTAAAGCCCACCCACCGAGGAAGAGGGCTAAAATGCAATGGGGGCATGCTTCTGGCCTGGACTTTACCTGATTTTACCAGCCCCCTGCCCCCCAGGGGAAGCTTAGCAATTTTGTTATAGTTTTTTTAATGGGGGTGGGGAACAAAATACTCACCTGAAAAGTGGGTGTGGCTAGCTCTCTAGGGGATTCGAGTTGGTGGGTCTGCCGATATGGGGGGGGGAAGGGGTTGGCTGGATGCATTAGTTGTTATATCTAAATATCAGATTTTAAAATGCAGAAGCCTAGTTTAGCCTTTCAAAAAATCAAGTCAACAAACATTTACTAAGCACCTACAATCTGTATATCTATTTATTAGACACTAGGGAATAAAATAACAAACAAAAAAGTTACCCCCACCCCCCTAAAACCTTATGGCCTGCTCTAAAAGAGTTCACAATTTAATGGGGATGAGTTGGGGAGAAAACATGCAAAACTCCAGTGGACAGGACATAAAAAGGATAAACTGGAGGTAATTAGGAAATGCTTCTAGCAGAAGGTGGGATTTGAGTGGGACTTGAAGGAAGCCCAAAGGTAGAGATGAAAAGGAGAGGGATTGACAGAAAAGGTCATGTAATTGCCCAAATTCACAAAGGTAACAGGTAACAGAACAGGATTTTGAAAGCGGTTCATAGGACCTTAGTTGGGCTTATTTTGCAGAGTAAAATGACATCCAGAAAGGTTCTCTAATTTCAAATCCAGTGGTCATTCCTGATTGACTTCCTGTCTTTAATTGAGTTTTCATGGACACCAACATAGTTAAGTTTTCCTTTAAAATCCTCAAAGAAAGGTAAATTATCCAGGCCTGGAGAAAATCTAAACTCTTATTCTTATTGAAGAGAGACTTCAATAAGAGACTTAGCAAGTATATAAGGAGTACATTTCAAGAAGTTGGGAAGAAATTAGAGGAATAAAAGGCAAAGGCCATTATACACCCTAGTTCAGAGTGTGCTAGAGACTTTACTTTATATAGCATTCTGAGTTTCCAACTTAGAATAGTTTAAAATACCTTCTGGCCCAGGTGTACTAGTGAAATGCCAGAGCTAAGGGATTAGTCTGGACAATAAGTGAAATCAATGAAGTTAGTTCTATCTTTGTTCAATGGGTAGGTCACTTTGAGGAGAGATTAAAAAATCTCCCTTCTGGGTGCTTGAAATCTAAGTAGGAAGGAGCCAACAAAGCAGGACCTAGGAATCAGGAGGGCTCAACTAGCTTATCCTTTACAGCCTTGTCAGGTCAGGTTGCTTGAGCCTTAGTTGACCAAATTAAAATGGGGACAATAATAATTGCTGCTATGCCTTCCTCACAAGATTGTAGTGAAGAATGAATGAAATATAATTTTTCAGTACAAAATACAAAAATTGTAGACTAGCTATATATGGCTATTTATTGTACTATAGCTATATTGGACTAACTAATTCCTGGAATTCAAAGATGGGAATGATTCTTGTGATCTGATAAAGACCAATAAAGCTTCATAGGCTCCAGAATCATAAATAAAAGGGGGAAAGGGATCAAGACTTATAATTATGATAATAGGCATTTATTGCAACACATTTGAAAATTACAGATCTAGTCTCAGAACAAATAGTGTATATTAAAGTGTGCATAGCACCTTATATTCATTATCTTTGGTTCATCACAACTCTGGGAAGTAGATGGTATGATTCTCATTTTACAAGTGTGGAAACTGCATTTCAGAGAAATTAAATGACTTGATCATAGACAGTTAGTAAACCTCTAAGGCAAGATCTTCTTTCTGATCTTTCTGACTCTTAGCTGAGTATGTTTCCACACAAGAATACATAGGTTTCTGCATTATATGTGATATATATACACATATATATGCATGTATGTGTACAAATATATATGTATGTATATGTGTGTGTGCCAGCAGTGTAGCTAGAATTTTTCTTCTCTAGACAGCAACATTTCTTGGATACAATTCTGGCCTTGGAATCATTAAGATCTAGACTTAAGTCCTACCCATAATTGACCATAGATTGGCAAGTAACTTAACCTCCACTTTTCAGTCAAGACTGAGCTGAAAAATAGCATTGGTAGATGTTACTTCCTTGTCCACACCAAAAGTTAATATTGCAAAATAGATAGGGCCAGCCTACAAAGTAAGAACTATTTGGAGGGTATTCTTGCTAATGGGGAGTAAAAAAGTGATCTCCATCATCTTTTCAACTTCTCCTGCACGTGGTTCAGAGACCAGAGCTGTTGTCAATATAGTATACTATATTTATATAGCAGTTTAAGTGAGATTACTTTTTATGGATGAAGGAACTGATGTGACTTAACCAAAGTCACATATCTCTCTAGTCAGTGGCAGGGCCTGAGTTAGAACTGAAGTCTCCGATTCCCATTCCTGAACTTATCACACAAGTTAACTAGCCAACCTAAATAACCAACCTTTTGCAAGTAGGTACCTCCTATATTCAAAGCAAAGAAAGAGATTGCCTCAAGACAGGAAAACCCAAGTTTTGCCTTTGTCACATACTGGCTGTATGACCTGGCAAGTAATTTCACATCTCATTGTGAAAGAAGACATTGATGATATGTAAAAATATTTTTTAAAAGATATTAAAGTTCATTAGTAGTATATTTAGTAACAGGTTATAAAGAAAACTATGTTATAAAACAACCATCATGAAATGGCAACACACTAATCCAAAGAACACTGATGACAGCACACTCTTAAAAGAGATCATACTTGTCAGTCTATCAATTCACATTCTCACAGACTCTAAAAATAGCCTTCTTTCAGCCTGCCAAGCCATACCCCTCTCCTTGAGGACCTTATAACATGGAGGAAAGGGATCCAGTAATATTTTATCAAGTTAAACTCCCAAAACAGCAATGAAAAGAAGACAAGGCATTTTGTTTGATATCTTCCCCCAAAACAGATGTCAGATAAATACAATGTCCAAATTGCCCGAACTAAATCATACATGGAAAATATAGATCTTACTATAAGGAAATAAAGTTGCAAAAAAGCATGTTTTTATTTTAAAAATTCAAAATAAAATGTCTCCTTAGCATTCTGATATTGGTTGCTTTCAGATTCCTTTAGTGATACCATAATTTTATCTTCTAGGTGGGAACCTTCTATTTGTGTTGCTTCCCCTAGTAGAATGTGAATTCTATAGGGCTGGGAGAGGTAGATGTCTTATTTTTGTATCTCCAGCAGTTAACATAGTTCTTCATGCATTGTAAGCACTGAATAAATGCTTCATTCATTCATTCACAGGTTTTTCAGTTTAAAGTTGTCCTTGATTTTTCTTTATCCTTCATTCTGTATATCCAGAAAATTACCAGCTCCTTCACTATATCTCTAGTAATTATCCCTTCCTATTTCCACTGCCATGAAGGCCCTAACCACCTTGGCCCTATATTACCACAATAGAAACTAGTCTCTCGATTTCATTTTTTCATTTTCCTGTCTGTTACAGATAAGTAGCTGGTTGGTGTCAAAGAGAGATCAGTGGGCTTGGAGTCAGAAAAACCTGAGTTCATATGTGGCCTCAGAACCTTACTAGTTGCATGACTCTGGGCAAATCACTTAACCTTCACCTGCCGCAATTTCCTCATTTGTAAAATAGGGATAATAATGCCTCTTTCCCAGAGATGTTGTGAGGATCAAATGAGATACTTGTTAAGAGCTTTGCAAATTTTAAAGCACTATTTAAAGAGAGGCTATTAGTTCTACATACCATTGTCAAAATAAGCTTTTTAAGAAGGATGGAAAATTTTGTCCTTCCATCTGATGCAGAGTGAAGCAAAACCAAAAACTAATATACACAATGTAAATGGAAAGCACCACAAAACAATAAAAAGTGAATTTATAAAAATTGCCATTTTACAAAATTACAAAAAACATTGCCCCAGTAAAGAGAAATGAGAAGATACCCCCATTCTACTCTAGTGTGATTCACTGTATGCATTTTCAGACATTCAGTATATTGATCAATTTTGTGAAATTTTTTCTTCTTTTTCTTTTCTTTAAAAATATTATTTGTTACATAGTTTAAGACTGAAAATTGATTTTAATTCAATTTTTATAAGACTTAAACTGCTTTTAATATTTCTTCCCTTTATAAACTTCATCCAGTACACACATTCTCAGGAAACTCTTCTAAAGGTCAAGCTTTTGTCTTCACCTTTGTGTATAGGGTGTTTAGTGAGGACAAGCATCTCTAGTGTGCAGACTTACCTTGTTCTTTTCAGGACTGCTTATCCACCTTTCTCCTCAGTGATTACCTACCTGGGTAAAATCCCAGCAAACTAGCTAAACAAGATTGAGGGTAACTGACAGGCCTCAAACCTATTGGTGAGTTAGGGGGATGTGTACCTCAAGCAGTTGAAGACTTCCCTATGGAGGAACAGGAAGTTGAGAGCGATGTGTTACAATAGCCATTAAGAACTTTGTCAGACATGGCAGATACCAAACTCATTCACTACATTCCAGGCTATCACCAGTCATCTTGACTTTTATCTTGCCACTGGACTTTGATGACTCTGAAAGAGAGAATGAAGCTGATGACTTTGTGACACTCCACTTAAATCCAATTCGTACACAAGTCAAGACATCCCTCTGTGACTACATCTCCACCTTTATAATCCCACCTATCACCCATTTCCTAGAGAATCTAGTTTAGCCTAAAAGTCAGATCTCATAAATTTTAACTATTCTAGCAACTTCCATAGCCTGAAGATTCCCATTTCCATGGAACCTTTGCCTTGTGAATCTAATCATATGTCTTTATTGTAGTTTCTGAAAGGGAGGTCCAAATGATATAGTCTCAAATATGACCATGTCATTGATAGCCAATCAGAGAAAGAAACACATAGGGTGCTTAAGATTTTACTCTGTCATCTTGCTAATTGTATAAAAGACCCTGTCAGCCCTCTTTCAACATCTTTGATCATTGAGAAAAACTATTATTATTGGTTCCTGCTTAATTGTTACTATTCAGTAATGTCCAAATTTTCATTAACTTGTATAGCAGTCCACACCTATCTAGGGACAAGGGAAATAGTTGAAATGTAAAGAGTAAAGATTGTATTAGAAGAGAGCATGCTCAGTCCTACACATGGCAAGTAAAGCCTTTTGACCCTTAATCCCAGCGTCCTCCAGGTTAGGTGCAAAATCAGGTTTCTTTGTGCTCACCTGGCTGAGACAAACCATACCTATACCTATACAAACCAGCTATAATACACTATGCACTCATCCCTATGTATTGTGCACATTTGCATCTCAATGGTAATAAATAGGAGCTCCACAGAAGGCCAGGTCTCTTGCCCCATCACCTCTCACCTATGTCTGTCTTTCCGGGAGCTTGGCCTCTGGCCAAGCTCATTCTTTAACTTCCTCTCTCTCTATCTCTCTCTCTTCCTGAAAGACCTTTCCTCCTCAATCTCTTATCCTCAAGTGGTTTGTGCTTAGAGTACCAGCTCTAAGGAACTGGTGATTTCTTTCTTGATCTCCTCTCCTCAAGCTGGACTGATCCGTACCTGCAGCCCAGGCTGCAAGGGATCGTGGTTTTTCCTCTCAGCTAATCTCTATACTCCTATTTCCATGTGTTGTTAATTTAGGACTGCTTAGCGGTATCATGTCCTCGTGATAGCTAAGTAGTGGGGGCTGTTCTGTGGAGCTCCATTGTCAAATATTACGTGTGTATCTGCCTGCTTCTTGTCCATCTCCTTGACTGTAGTCCTTCCCCAAGGTCAACTTTCTATCTTTCCTTTCGTGGGAAGGCTGCGGGCCGGCCTTCCTGCTTTAACTTGTGGATAGCATGCCAATGCAATCCATGGAGTTTTCTTGATATATATGGAAATGGTTTGCCCTTTTCTTCTTCATGGAATTAAGGCAAACAAGTAAAGTGATTTGCCTAGAGTCACACAACTAGTAAGTGTCTGGGTTCTTATTTGAACTCAGATCTTTACTCCAGATCCAGCACTCTATCCACTAAACCACTTAGCTGGTTACTACTAGACTAATAAATTGATCATGCTTATCCCATGTTCTCTCAATTTATATTAATTTCAGTCAAGACAATGGTGGATTGAAAGGATAATGAGAGAAATTTGGATTAAATTTAAAACTAAATATATCGATACCATTAAAAAAAAAACATCTCTTAAATGTCTCTTACTACTGTTTCACTCCCCGATTTTAAAACTCTAGTTCCCTATTGCCTATTACAACAAGTTTAAACTTTTCTGCATGACCTTTTAGATCCTCCTAATCCTGCCATTTCAATTTTATTTTTACTGTTCTCTAACATGGATCTAATGTTTTATTAGCCTCTGAAAAAGTCCTGTCCATAACTGCTCCTGTGTCTTTCCTCATGTTACCACCTTATTTGAAATGCCCTCCCTCTTCTTCTCTTTTTTAGTCCATTAACAATCCTTCATGGCACTTCTTAAATACAAATCCTTCTATAAACTGTTCCCCCATTATTGTGATTCACAGGATTATTTTCTCAATTCTTCTATGATGTATGTTATTGTGCTCTATATCTTGATACTTAGTTATAAATAGCTTTGGATAAGAATGTAGCATAGGGTAGTTATAGAGCAAGAACTATGCTTTAAGTCAGAAGACTTCTTTTCAAATGCTACCTCCTTTATAATAATATTAAAGAAGTCATTGAAATCCTCTGGACCTCAGTGTTTTATCTCTATAAAATAGGAATACTAATATACTCCCTATCTCATGATGGTGTTGTGAGAATCAAGTGAGCTAATATCTACAATATATTTCGTAGCTACAAAATAGTAATAAAGTATTGTGTAACTGTTACTTCTTTATATATCTATTATTATTTTTAATACTTCAGTGGTTCCATGGTATTATTAAACATGGGTAGGTAGCTAAGTGATACAATGGAAAGAGCAAGATCTTGGCGTCAAGAAGTCCCAAGTTAAGGGGACAGCTGGGAGGCTCAGTGGATTTAGAGTCAGGCCTAGAGATGGGAGGTTCTGGGTTCAAATCTGGCCCCAGACACTTCCCAGCTGTGTGACCCTGGGCAAGTCACTTGACCCCCATTGCCTAGCCCTTACCACTCTTCTGCCTTGGAGCCAATACACAGTATTGACTCCAAGATGGAAGTTGAGTTAAAAAAAAAAGTAAAAAGAAGAAGACCCAAGTTAAAATCTTATCCTGATTACACTAGTTATATGATACACTAATTATATATATTGGGTAATCACTTAAATTCTATATGCCTCTGTTTCCTTATCTGTAAAATGGGCGTAATAATAGTATCTATCTTACAGGGTTGTTTTGAGAATCAAAAGATATCTTGCATAAAATGCTTTGCAAACTTTCAAACATTTTATAAATGCTACCAATGATCATTTTATTACATTCTCTAGAAGTACAAATTACAGTCTAGCCATGTCTTTCATCCTTTATGACTGTTTTTGTCCCACCACAAATCATCCAGGCTTCGGATCTTCATCCAAATCAGAGGTTCTTAACCTTTTTGTTTTATAAAATCCTTTGACAGTATAGTGAAACCTATGAACTCTTTTTCAGAATAAAGTTTCTAAATGTGTAAAATAAAGTATATAGGATTACCAATGAAACCAATTATATTGAAATAAATAGGTAATTTTTTTTTCCATCCAAGTTCATAGACCCTCTGAAATCCATGTACTCCAAGCTAAGAACAATAGATTCAGGACTTTAAAAATGATATGATCTCCAATGAGACATATAGACTATTTATGTTATCCCTCATTCTTACTACCTTCTCATTTAGAAGTCATTGGTTGTATTTTTTTTCATTTGCTCTTTAGAAGAATTACAATTTAGGCTCTTTGAAGATTATGTTTTGCTGTGACATTTGCAGATATATTGTTACCCTGAATAAATACTGTTCTTAAAAAGATGGAATGATTTTTCAGGGAGTTTTGTGGCTATTGAAAACTCTGTATAATTTTTCATGTGCATTCTAGTTGACTCTCTTCCTTCCATTAGATTCCAATCTCTTCTTATCCATCTATGACATCTAAGATGTCTGAACTAATGAACCGTGACTGTCACTCTAACTGCATATCAATATGTGAACAATAAATGCTTTTTATCTATTCCATTTTTTGTGCTTTGATTGACAAACTTTTTTGAATGTAGTAAATCTTATTTAGGAGTCTCTCTATAGTATTTTAAAGCTATGTATAACTAACACAAAGACACCTTCAAACAGGAATGATTATAAGACCTCAACATCAAGAAGGAATCTTTCCATTTTGTGCTGGACACCTTTTATGGCATTGGCAACATCTTTTAGTCAACAATGTCTTTTGATATTAAAAATCACAGAATTTATGCATTTGTAACTGGGATTGTACTGGAGCATTTTTTCATGTGAGATTTTTTATTTTAAGAAAACCTTTAAAAGTTACATTTTCCTCCATATAATAAAGTTTTGAATAGATAAACAATAAATGATCAAGTCCTTATATTCTCTGATTTTTTAAAGGTAGTTGAATGACTAAACATATGGCTTCTAATAGAATATGACTTTGGATAATGTGCCTGTTTCTAACATATTTTTTAGCAAGAATATACTCAATATGTGTGTAGATCATCATCATAAAGATTTTGTAAAGGTAAGGAAATATAAATATGAGTCAGTGGGTATTGATGCCCTTTGGTCCCTTATTATTAGATCATTTGCTCTCTAGACCAATTGCTTGGACTTGTTCAGACCCTTGTCCTGTCTTCATTTTCTGTGGTACATTTCTACTTCCTTATTTAGCAAATCAGGGACTGAGATACCAGAGTTCAAATGTGATAATGTGATACATACATTGACACTGATAAAGAAAATAGGGTGTTTTAGAAATGATAACAGATCTTTACCCTTTTTTTCCCATCAGTTATCCTTTCAGTTTCACCTTTAAGTGCTTTTAGAATGATTTGCCTTAATTAGTCTAAAATAAACCTTCTGCAAAGTTTTTATCCACCAGCTCTTGCAATTTTAGAAGTTGATTATGTTTACAGTCTTCTTTAATGTTTTTGTATGTTTTATAATTCTCTTCTATGAGGTTTTGAGTATAAGCTTATGCTTTAAAATAGTGTTGCCATTGCCTGCCGTATCTCTTCACTTAGCAAATGTTTGCTGGCTACAGTTTCTAAACTCTGTTAGCTTGGAGCAGTTTGCTTTTCACTAGTTAAACTTCATTAGAAAATAGTTATAATCTGTGCCAATGGTTATTTTTTTAATCAATTTCCCATTTAAAAATCAATAACTTATTTGAATATGTTCTGTTAAAACTGTTTTAATTTTATGCAAAACTTTTAATTTTACACTATATCTTCTTTGAACTCTTTTTCAATTTTGATATTGATTTTTTCTTTATGTTAACATTAGTAACATAGTTGAAATGAAAGTGATTTTCATATTTCTAACCAGTTATTTCCTGACTCTTAAAATATAGTTAATCTCATTTTTTATAAGATTGTTTTGAGCTTACCCATTTTCTTACCCTGAGAGAAAGTATGGTATTGAGGTAAGACTGAAGGACTGTGAGTTAAGAAAAATGTGAGTTCATGACCCTTTTCTACCACTAAATAGTTATATTGATCACTGGGAAAAAAACTTAGCCTTTCCAAACCTCAATTTCTACATTTGTAAAATGGAGGTATGTAATGGTAGAAATTTTAGGCTTCTGGAAGTTATAACTGTGGTACATATTATTGAGAAACTCAAATAAGAAAATGTATATAATATGTTTTGTAAACTTTAAATTTCTATTTTCATTTTATTTTTGGCACTCTTAAAAATATTCATGACCAATAGGCATGTATCTACAATAGAGTTTATAAGCCTCTTGTTTCTTTTGTTTCTTAATACTGGGCCATATTTTCCAATGTATTTTTCATCAATATCACCTCTACCCTTCTTTGCATTGGGGAGGCCTACAATTTAAATATATATTGATTTAATTCTTTGTATGTATGTTTCATTAGCTTGTTTTTGTTTCTTTAATTAAATTTTATTTTTTTAAATCTTCTTTTGTTTCACCTTCCCATTTCCCCAAGTGATAAAGAATATCAAAACCCTTGTTACAAAATTTAGTCAAGTAAAACAAATACTTTTATTGACCATGTTTAAAAATGTCTCATTCTGCACTCTAAATCTATTGCCTCTCTATCAAGAGGTAGCTAGCATATTTCAACATGGGTCCTTTGAAATGAAGGTTAGTTGTTATGCTGATCAGAGTTCATAAGTGTTTCCAAAGTTGTTTGTCTTGTATTGTTACTGTGGTATAAATTGTTACTTCACTCTGTATCAGTCCATACAGGTTCTTCCAGTTTTCTCTGAAATCATTCCCTTCAACATGTTTTATAACACAATAGTATTATAGCACATTTGTATATCACGGCTTATTCAGACATTGCACAATTAATGTATTCCCCTTCAGTTTTCAATTCCTTGTCATCTCCCAAAGAGCTATAAATATTTTTGCATATCCTTAGAGTTTGTTTCTTTAGGATAAACCCCTCACTTTTATGCTGCCCTCTCTTTCCCTCCTATTTCTCAGTTTGGAGAAATGCTCTTCTGTACCATATTCTGTATCATATTTTTCCTTCCTTTGATTGGTTAAAATAAAAGTGAGACTTAAGGTTCAACCATTTCCCCCATCCCTTCCTCCTTGCTTTTACAGACTTCTACCTGTACACTTTGATTATGTAAAATAGCTTCTTCCATTTTTTCCCCCTTTGGTATATTCCTCTTTCTATACTTTTACATTCGTTTTCTAGGAGCATCAAAGCATGAGAGAACCATTCATCGGCTTTCTATCTAGTTAAACTTCTTTGTATAACTTCTGACAATGAGAGGGCTATGAGAGAATACACATGCCATATTCCCATATCTGTAAGAAATCTATCCTTGTTTAGTCCCTTATGATTGTTCCTTTGTGTTTACTACTTTATGTTACTCATGACTCCTTTGTTTCCAATTCTAAGTTTTTATTGTGTAGCTCTAGTTTTTCCTCCCCTCTCTGTATGTTTATACTGTTTTGCAGAATAAGTTATTCTTGGCTATATTTCTAGATCTTTTGCCTTCTGGAATCTAATATTCTAAATCCTCTGATCTTTTAAATTTGTGATTGCTAAATCATGTGTGATCTTGAATGTGAATCTTTCCAACTTGAATTCTTTCTTTTGGACTGCTTGTAGTATTTTTTTTTCTTTTACCTGGAAACTGTATTTTGATGATGTTTCTGGGAGCTTTTATTTTGAATTTTCAGGAGGCTATGAATAGATTCTTTCTACTTACACA
Organism: Monodelphis domestica; assembly: GCF_027887165.1. Lineage (NCBI taxonomy): Eukaryota > Metazoa > Chordata > Mammalia > Didelphimorphia > Didelphidae > Monodelphis > Monodelphis domestica. Next base: position 121,776,144 of record NC_077228.1, on the reverse strand, counting down.
TTGCCTTCTCATTCTAAGAAATTGGAATGATTTTCTTTTGTTATATCTTTTTAAAATTGTTATTTGTAACATTCTTTTTAAAAAATGTTGAGTTGCAAATTCTCTTCCTCTCTCAAGCCCTTCCCCTTTGAAGAGAGACAATTGAGAAGGCAAGCAATATATCAATTATATCTGTGAAGTCATGTAAAATATATTTCCATATTAGCCATGTTGCACCCCCCCGAAAAATAAAGTAAAAAAATTATACTTTAGTTTGTACTCAAGAGTTTATTGGTTTTCTAGAGATAGATAGCATTTTTCATCATGAGTTCTGATTTGTCTTGGATCAGTGCGTTAATCTAAGTAGCTGTTTACAATATTGCTATTATTATATACAATGTTCTTGGTCTGCTCATTTGTATCAACTCATGTAGGTGTTCACAGGTTTTTCTGACATTCCCCTCATCATTTCTTATAGCAAATAGTATTCCATCATAATCATATACCATAACTTGTTCAGCCATCCCCAATTAATGGGCATCCCCTTAATTTTCAATTCTTTGCCATGACAAAAAGAGCTACCATAAATAGTTTTGCTCTTATAGTCCTTTCCCATAACCTTTGATTTATTTAGGATATAGACCTGGAAATGGTATTCCTAGGTCAAAGGGCATTCATAGTTTTATAGTCCTTTGTGTATTATCCTCCAGAATGGTTGGATCAGCTCACAACTCTGCTAACAGTGCATTAGAGTTTCTATTTTCCCCACATCCTCTCCAACATTTATTATTTTTCTTTTCTGTCATATTAGACTAACTGATGGGTTTGAGATGGTACTTCAGAGTTATTTCAATTTTAATTTTTTAATCAATGATGATTAATATAAGTATTGATTTTTTACTGAGACTGCATGTTCATATTCTTTGACCATTTATCAATTAGGAAATGCCTTTTATTTTTTATAAACTCAGCTCAATTCTCTCTATATTTTGAAATAAGCCCTTTATCAAAGAAACTTGCTAAAAACTTTTAAAATATTATATGAGATCTTCATATTGTACCATACAATGTTTTAAGAAATTTCAGTAAGACCATCTGTAAAATGACCTAGAAAAGGAAATGGCAAACCAGTTCAATATCTTTGCTTAAGAACACCCCAAATGAGGTCAGAAAAAGCCAGATGTGATTGAAACAACTGAACAACAACCCTCATTTTTTGTGATCTATATAGTATTTTTTAGTAAAATACAGTTTCCCTAATTATCTCTTTTAATTGGGTAAATTTTTGCTTTTGCTTTGTCTGAAATAATGTTTGCAATTCCTGCCTTTCTTTACCTTGTTCCAGCTCTTTATTTTAACTCTGTGAATGACTTTTTGTTTCCAGTGTATTTTTATAAACATCATATTATTGAATTCTAGTTTCTAATCAATTCTGCTATACACTTCAGTTTTATGAGTTAGTTTATCCCATTTACATTCACAGTTATAGTTACTAATTGTGTATTTTCCTCCATCCTATATTCTTCTGTTTATCCTTTTCTCTTTTTTACCCTGTCCTTCCTCAAAAGTCTGTTTTGCTTTCAATCAATGCTTCCCTTAATCCGTTTTTTTAAATCAACCCATGGCCCTTTTCCCTTTCTCTTATTCCCTTCCTCTTCCATTTCCCTGTTAGGTAAGATAGATTTAGGTACCCAGTTGAGTGTGTGCATGTGTGTGTATGCATGCTTATGCGTGCATTCTTCCCTCTTTGAATCAGTTCTGATGAGAATGAGATTTAAATGTTTCCTCCCCCATTTTATCCTCCAGTCTTCTTTACATATCTTTTATGTGAGATAATTTCCCCTATCCTTTCTCTACTTTCTCTTTTCTCCCAGTGCATGCCTTTTTCTCACATCTTCATTTTTTGAGATCATCCCAACATAATCAGCTTATACTCTTGCCTTCTGTCTATACAGGCTCATTCTAATTGTTCTAATAATGATAACAGAAGCTAAATATGCCATGTTTCCTTATAGGAATTTAAAGAGTTTAATCCTATTAAATCTCTTATGATTTCTCTTTACCTTTTTGTGCTTCTCTTGAGTCTCCTGGTTGATTATCAAATTTTCTATTCGTTTCTAATCTTTTCATCAAGAATTCTTGAAAGTTCTCTACTTCATTAAATATCCATATTTTCCCCTGAAAGATTATACTCAGTTTTATTGGATGTTAGTTTTGGTTGTAATTCTAGCTCCTTTGCCTTTTGGAATACTATATTCTAAGATATCTGCTCCTTTAATGTGGAAGCTGCAAAATCTTGTGTGACTCTAATGATGACTCTATGATATTTGAATTTTTTTCTGTCTGCTTATAGTATTCTTTCATTGACCTGGGAACTCTGGAATTTTGCTATACTATTCTTAGGCATTTTCATTTTGGGATCTCTTTTTAAAAAGGTGGATTCTTTACATTACTATTTTATCTTCTAGATCTAAGTTATTGGGACCATTTTCCTTAATAAGTTCTTGAAATAGGATATGTGGGTTCTTTTTTTGATCATGGCATTCAGGTTTACCAACAATTCTTAAACTACCTCTCCTTGATCTATTTTCTAAGTAGGTTGTTTTTCCAATGAGATATTTCTCATGTTCTTCTATTTTTAAAATTCTTTTAGTTTTTTAATTTCTCATGCAGTCATTAACTCCTACTTGTCAATTTTAACTTTTAGGAAATTATTTTCTTCATTGAAATTTTGTGCTTCTTTTACCATTTGGCCAATTCTTATTTTATTCAGAATTTTTTTGTGCATCTTTTACCATGCTGTTAATTCTCTCTTCAGGATTTTTTGCATCACTCTCATTTCTTTCTCAACTTTTCCCTTTACTTCTCCTAGTCTTTTAATTCTTCTAAGAATTTGTAATGAACTTGTACCCAATTTGAATTTTTCTTTGAGGCTTTTCTTATGGCTGTTTTCACATTGCCTTCTAAGTCTGTGTCTTAATATTCCTTCCCATTATAGTTGATTTTTGTGGCAGGTTCTTTTTATTGTTTGCTCATTTTTCTATACTATTTCTTGACTTTGACCTTTATATTAAAGTTGGACTTCCTCAGTGGGAAGGTATTCTCTTAAGCTTTCAATTTTTTTTTCATATCACTGTTTTCAGAGATATAGTTCATTGGATTTTTTTTCATACTGCTATTTTCAGAGATAGTTCAAGGAATCTATTAGTTTTTTGGTACTTCCAAGGTGGCACAATCCAGGGAAAGGTGTAGTTGCTGTTCTCTTGGTCTGTAGTCTAGTTTTTACCCCAAAAGGGCCTCTTCATTCCCAGAGCTGAAAGTGCTAGTCTCCTTTTAGTCCTTGACATGTAACCAAGGTCCCTATTCCTCTGCAGCCACAAATGCTAGTGGTTCTTTCTGTCTTGGAACTGTGACCAGTATCCCTGCTTGTTTATTACCAAACATAAGCCTTTCTTTTTGCCCTGCAACTGTGACTGAGAACTGTATGTGGGTAATGAATCTGGAAAACAGCTTTCAGTCCTAAACCCAGTATTGGTTCAGAGTTCTCTATAATTTTTTTCTGACCAGTTGTTCAATCCCTTTATTGTCTCTGGACTGGGGGCTCTAAAACCTACTGCTGCTAGTTTGTTGTTTTTTTTTCTAAATAAACCCTTACCTTCTGTCTTGGAGTCAATACTGCACATTGGTTCCAAGGCAGAAGAGTGGTAAAGGCTAGGTAATTGGGGTCAAGTGACTTGCCCAGGGTCACACAGCTGAGAAGTGTCTGAGGCCAGATTTGAACCTAGGATCTCCCATCTCTGTCTCTGTCTCTGTCTCTGTCTCTGTCTCTGTCTCTGTCTCTCTCTCTAGGCCTGGCTCTCAATCCACTGAGCTACCCAGCTGCCCCCCTTCTACTGCTATTTTAATCCCCTCCATGCCTACTACTGGTGCTGCCAGAGTGTGCTCTGCTTTGGCCTCCACCCTAGAGATATATACCTCTCCTTCTGATCTCATAAGTTGTCTTAAGCAGAAAAAATGAATCACCTTGTCATATTGTTGGCTCTGCCAGTTCAAAATTCAACTTTACATATTATTTTAAAGTTGTTTGGAGGGAATATTGAAAGAGTTTGATTGGGTTACTGACTATTCCATTATCTTGGCTTCACTCCATTTCTTTTATGATTTCTTGAAATATGATATCCAAACATTTTTTTGTGACTTTTAAATGTTTGACTGATTCTTTATTTATCCACAATCTATTTTCTTGATTAGTTTTTCTTTTTGCTATTTAGTGACCTATACTTCTATTTTTTCAGTCTTTTGATTTTGTATATAGTATTTCTTATTGTCTCAAGGAGTCAGTAATTTTCATTTGGTCTATTCTAATTTCCTGAGAATCTGTTGCTTGGTCTAAGTTTTGTACATCTTGTGTTCATTCCCTTTCCAATTCCTTCTTGCATAACTCATATCTTTTTCAGTATTTCCTCTAGTATGCTTATTTCATTTATTAAAAATATTATACTTTTAAGCTTAAAGAAAGCTATTGATTCATCTCTTTCAGAAATTCAAATTGAATATATGCTCAAGTTCTGTTTTTCTTTGAGGTTTTTATTGTAGATGTTTTAGAGTCATTCTCTTCTTCTGGATACTTGTATTCTTAGTGTCCTTGTCATCAAAATTTCATGTTGAGATCACTGTTATTTTTTTTGTCTGCTTATTCTTCTAGACTATTTCCTGAATTAAGAATTTATATTAGTAGTAGGGCTCAGGGTCTTTCAAGAGAGTATGTCTGGGCTAATCCTATTTCTACTTTCTTGGGGTATTTTGTACTGTTTTATTCCAGGATATCGAGGACAACTCAGGCTATCAGTGTTTTCAAAGTTGTCCTATTCATGGCAAAATATAGTCAATGCCTGCCTGGTATGAGCTATATAAGTTCCTGCTCTGCTCTGTTTTTTGGATCTAAGCAACACAACTGTATCATTTATATTGTTTGGCATACTGCTGTTGGACTTAACCAATTAAAAAGTTCTGCTGATTCAGAATGAAAGAACTACAAACTCTTCCTTGGTCTGTGATTTCTGGCTTGGTTATTCAGCTGGAGGCTGTAAGAAAGAGTCTAGACTCCATTCTATTCCTGAAACCCAATGACAACTACTGCCTGTTTCTGAACTTGCCCTTTGCTCAGTATCCAGTCAAGATCCATAACCACTCTTTTTCTTGGAATGTCACCCACACCACACATCCCTTTCTCAGGAAGCCCTGGATCTGTGTAACTGAGCAGCAAGTAGAGATACCGGTATACATCTATTATTCTACCATACACATGTTCAGAACACCTCTAAGCTAGCTAGATTCAGGAACTTTTCTTGCCCTGGTATATAGTCTTTCCTCAGGATGGAATGCTCTGCATGGCTGTTCCTGTTTCCTTCAGGCCTTAATGTCTAGAAACCTCTGTCTTCTAGATTTGTATACTTCTTTCTACTCCACCATCTTTGCCCTGCCTCTCTATTAATTTCATTCTTAAGATCATAAAATCATTTTTCTTTTTTCCATGTAATGAGATGAAATTTAATTTCTTTGGACTTAACTTTCAGTTTTGCCTTTTTTTAGAGTTGGAAGTTTCATTTTATTATTATATTAATATTCTTTCTTTAATTTTGACTTCAAAATTTCCACACACCCCCTGCCCTCCAACACTTCTCCTATACATTGAGAAGGCAAATAATATGATACCCATTATACATGTGAAGTAATACAAAATATATTTCCATATTTGCCATGTTGCAAAAAAAAGAGATAAACAAAACAGGGGAAAACATGTGTCAATCTGTTCTCAGAGTTCATCAATATACTCTCGAGGTATATAGCATTTTTCATTATGAATCCTTTGGAATTGTCACGAATAATTATTTGGGGATCATAATATTCCTCTAACTCCTCATCCTTTGCAATAGATATTGGTGTATAAATTGTTATCTTGTCAGTGGCCTTCATGCTTATACTTCATCATGTATGTCGCAAGGTGAAATGGCCAAATATCCTATGAAATGATATTTCTGGGTGGAGTAGCTAGGGGGCTCAATGGATGGAGTCAGGCTGAGAGATGAGAGGTCCTGAGTTCAAATATGACCTCAGACACTTCCCAGCTGTGTGACCCTAGGCAAATTACCTAACCCTGCCATTGCCTAGCCCTTTCCACTCTTCTGCCTTGGAACCAATACATAGTATTGATTCTAAGATAGAAGGTAAGGGTTATTTTTTTAAAAAGAAATTATATTTCTAGTTGTTTTGAGAGACATAATGAAATCAATTCCACTGTCACTTTTCTATTTTCAATTATACTGAGAATATCAGTACTTATGATGCATTTTCTTCACAGTATATCAAATCATTGGTCACTGAACAAAGATATCACATAACTCAAGCAGTAATATTGGTGACATATTTAAACTTTTTAATAGATGGTATAAAGAAAGACTGGATTATTCTTAGCACTCTCAGTCTTTTTCACACTCTGCTATTGTCATTATAGAAGCAGAAAGAGGCCTTGCAGAATTGAGAATCAATTTTATTTTTAATTTGTTTCATGGATTATCATGAAGTAGGTGGCCAGCTCAGTAATCATGAACTACTCGGTTTTTAACTGGTCCTTAGAGAGCAATCTGTTGTTAGTATCACATTTGAAGTTTTTTAGGCAGTTAGTAAGCATTTATTAAGCATATCCTATGTTCTAGGTACTGTGCTAAGCACTGGAGATAAAAAAGGCAAAAACATCATTCCTTCTCTCAAGGAAAGTAATTTTCCTTTATGGTAGAATCTTCCAGAACTTATACTTCATTACTGTGGCCTTTGAGAATGTAGGATCACCTCTACATCATAATGAGGCCTTAGAGTAGAACTTTTCTGGAGGCAGACTTTATTATATTTATTTAAATGTCTCCTGTGTATATCTTGCTGCACCTAATAGACTGTAAGCTCTTTGAGGACAAGGATTGTGTTCTACTTATTTTACCTAAAGGGCTAAGCACCTAAAAGGTGTATAATAACACTTCCCCCACACTCTACACTATATACCCAGATTATAAAAATTTTGAGGGCAGGGCTCTCAAAGGTCATTCTTTTTTTTCCTTTGCATCTTTCCCATTGTTTAGAACCATGCATTGCACTTAATAATTGCTTAATAAATATTTGTTGAATTAATTAATAAAATGCAGAAAAAGCTAATAATGTTTTAATAATAGTTGGTGCCGATAATATTTTTTAACCAAGTCAACAGGTTGTTCAAAACCATTTATCTAGAAAATTGTGAGAATTTAAGATAGTGAATCTATGGCAAGTTTATATAGACTAGTATTACCAGTTCAGTCTCTATCCTAAGGTGAACTCATAACGGTTATTAAAATAATGTGTTTTTACTTGATCACTGACAAATGGTTGTGAAGAACCCCTATGATTCCAGATAGCAAGAGGTACCCTTGTAGTCTCAGCAACATTAAGCAAAGGTGCCCCAAGGTCATGGACTTGAACAGAGGAAACCCTTCCCCTCCAGGATTAAGGGCAGAGAGAGGATCTCTAAAGTATATTATAAAAGCAAAATCCCTGTGTCTCATCTGCATCCCAGCATCTTCACTCCATATGCAGAGTTACATAGGGAGGAAAAACTATTTAAATCACCAGAGAGCATTTTGTAGACAAAAGAAAAATGAGAACTTTCCCCAGCCATTGTTAAGAAGACATAGGAGCCATTTTGAAGTGCAGATGTTAAGCCTCTAACTACTGTACATTCCCTTGACATTGAGGCTTGTCCCTATGATTAAGGGAATTAGAGCATATTAACCAAGTGACTGGAAACTCAACCAAGTGGCAAGGGAGGTCAAAGAGAAAGGACTAATTGTGTTCATTCTTGTCTATACTTGTAAACCTTCATGCTTCCTCTCTTCTTTCTCTCAAAAGTCGCCCTGCTTCTTCCCAATAAGGATATATGGCTCAGTCAAAGAGTGTTTCCGTGCATTCTTTTTGAGAACATTTCTGCACTTATTTTTGGGGAGGCAGTGTCATCTAGTGGCTGAAACAAGGGGGGCTGGGTACAGTTTCTGACTTTGCTACCAACTGTCTGGGTGACCTTGGGCCGCTCCTGTAGGGTCAGATTTTCAGTTCTCTGCACCTCCTGCAGAGTTCCCACTGCTTTTAAAAGGAGCTGTGAGCACAGAGGAGTTCCTCCAAAAAGCAAAGAGAAGCAAGAACTTGACTTTCAAACCCCCTCTGCCTTAGTCTATTCATTTCATACATATACTAGTTCTATGAATAATATTTCTCTCTTTCTTTAATGTTTACTTTTTTCACATAAGGAAAAGCAATATAAGGAACAAAATGATAGCCTTAATTGATGTAGAGTCCATCTAGAAGCCACATGCAGTCAAGCAACATTATTCTTAGCTTTCCTAAGCATAAAGACAACAGGACAATTTTCTTCAAGAGATGTAATCCTTAGAAATCTGAAATGCATAGCTTTAGCCATCTGGGAATTATTCAAATTATTAACAAAATATGAAATTTTTGCTCAAGAGGAGAGAAAAGAGCTCCCAATTCTAATAACTAAAACTACTTCTGCAACATCTTTGTTATCTATCTCCAATTCTCTCTTCCCACTTCTAGCACCCCTAAAAAAGACTTTTATTACTATGCATCTAAGCAGGTCCAAGAGCCTCCAAAATCTCTGCACTTTTGCAGAAGTTATCCTTTCTTGCCTGATATTCACTTCCATCACAACTCTAACTCCTAGAATCTTTAGCTTCATTCAAGGCTTAGCACAGGTACCACCTCCTATAGGAAGTCTTCTTGATCTCTCAGTTAAAACTTTTCTTTCCCCTAATTATGAGAACATAAACTCTTCTAATGCAAGAACTGTTTTTGTTTCTGCCTTCATATATTCTTAGCATATAGAACAATCACTTATACATAGGAGACATTTATTAAATGTTTATTTCAGTGAATTTGTTGAACAGGTATTACCCTAATCTGGGAAGTAGGATAAATGAACTATGAGAGCAGGAAGGCAACAGCTGCAAATTAACAAGGGTAGGAACATCTCTTCTACTCTGAGATTGTCTGCAAGGAGCATCTATCACAGAGATTCCAGGGCTCTGGCCTAATGTTCCCTAAATTGGCCTTTATAATGGGTGTTGATAGGAGAAAAACCTGGAGAGCCTCTGATAAGATCTCATTGAAGTGCAGTTGTGGACCTCTGCTCTATTACAGGGATGACTTTCCCTTTTTTTTCTGGGCTTGTGTGACTTGAGGTAACCTTATGTGATCAGGTTATGTGGAAAGCTGCCCCATATCTTCCACATAGAGTACATACCAGACAGTTGGGCAATAGTACCATTGTATCTCAATGCCAGGGAAAGCTACTTTCTTGGAACCTTTTCTTTATTTTTCTATTCTTGGATAATCCTATGTCAAACGTTGTAAGATCATGATAGCCATTGAGGAATCCTGAAAATAGATTTTTCCAAATTCTATTCTCTTTCCCATCTAATCTATTCTTCATACTACTGCCAAATTTCTACTTTGACTCTAAAATCAGAGAACCTAAAATAAATAGATAAAGTCAGAAGCCCTGGTTTTAGATCCTAGCTTTGCTACTGACTAGCTGAGCTATGTGACTTTGGATATGTAATTATTTTTTTATTTTTACATTTAATTTTATTTTTCTCAACTATATGTAAACATTGATTTTTAACATTAATTTTATTTTAAAAATTCCAAATATTTCCCTTTGTAAAGCAAGAAATTTTTATAGAGATTTTTCACGTGTAGTCATGTAGAACATTTCCTTGTTAGCAGGCATAGAATTTAGCATTTTTTGGCTTCAGTTGCCCTTTCTAAAAAACAAGAAAGGTAGATTAGACCAGAGGCACCAAATTCTAGGATCATGGCTTCCCCAAAAGAGTACCACTTGAAAAAGTATATCAGATTAAACTAGATTAAAATGCAATATTTAACAAAAATAAATAAAAATATGATACACATTGATAATATTGAATCATGGCTTTCTAAGCCAATATGCAGAGCACAGGGTTCTTTTTCTGTTAGTCTGATCCTACCAAACTAGATCATCTCGAAGATTCCAGGTCTACCAATTTAATCATTACTCTTCTGCACACATTTCCAATTATTCTTCATTGCTTCCTCAGTAATGTTCAGTTTTCTTTGCTTGGCATTCAAAGCATTCCATTTGTGCTGCCACTTTTTCTTCTCTCACATTACTACTTTCTTTGCAAAACTGGGCTGCCACCTGTTTTCCTAGGCTTCAGTGCCCTTGCTCATTTTGTTCACTAACCTTGAAATGCCCTCATTGTGTAAAATCATCTTTAATAATGCAACTTATAGGCCTCCCTTGACCCCATCTCACTTCAGTCTTAACTTTTCCTCCCTCAGAACTCCTGGAATGCTTTGTTTGCTCCTGTTTATCCAAGTATATTATCCAAGATAATACTGTTTATCCAAGTAACTCACATAGATGGTCTTTTAAATTTTACAAAGCACTTTCCTTGCAACAAGACTATAAGGTATGCAGAGGATAGTTACCACCTTTTTTACACTGGAGAAAACTGGTGCCTAGAGAAGTTAAGGATGTTAACCATCACTACCTCTAATGAACTCGTCATATTTTCTTTTGTAGTTTTCTTTGTATCATAGTTCTACCCTAAGTTTATTTTGACCTTAGAAGGTGAGCCAGTGTACAACCGTGGTATTTAATAGACATTGGTATAGGAAATAAAAGACAGCATTAAACTCCATAGAAAGCTAAACTGATTTTTAAAAATCTCTTTTTACTTTTTACTTTTATTTTTAAAATTGTGATAGAAACAATTTTTGACAATTGTTATCTGACATTTTGCAATTCCGATTCTATATATCCTCCATCCTCCCACATCCTCTGATATACCAGTGCTGTCAAACAATACATATTTCCATGTTCTCCATGCCATGACAGACACAGATCCACATACACAATAAAAAATGCATGAAAGAAAGAAAGTGGAAGATGGCATGCTTTGATCTACAATCACCCCAACAGTTCCTTCTTTGGCTGTGGATAGTATTTTTCATTATGAGTATCTTGGGTTTATCTTGGAACCTTGCTTTAATGATAATAGTTTAGTCCTTCACAGTTGATCATTGTACAATATTTCTGTTACTGTATACAGTGTTCTCCTACTTTTGCTCACTTCACTTTGTATCATCAGTCTTTCTAGGTCTTTCTGAACTCATATTATTCATTGTTTCTCATGGCATAATAGTATTCCATTACAGCCATATGCCAGAACTTGTTCAACCATTTCCCAGTTGATGGATGTCCCCTCAGTTTCCAGTTATTTGCCACTACAAAAAGAGCTATAAAGTATTTTTGGTTAAATCGATCTTTCCTTCCTATCTCTGATCTCTTTGGGATACATCCCTGATAGTGGTATTGTTGGGTCAAAGGTTCTACATACTTTTTATGGCCCTTTAGGTTTGGTTCCATATTGTTCTTCAGAATGGTTGTATCAGTCCACAGTTCTACCAACAGTATATTAGTGTTCCAACTTTCCCACATCACTTCTGACATTTATTATTTTCCTTTCTGGTCATTTTAGTCAATCTGATAGGTATGACATGATATCTCAGAGTTTTTAAATTTGCATTTCCCTAATCAATAGAGATTTGGAGCATTTTTTAAATTACTATAATTTTAATTTCATCTGAGAACTGCCTGTTCATTTATCAGCTGGGGAATGCTTTGTATTCTTATAAATTTGATTTAATTCTCTATATATTCGAGAAATGAGACCTTTGTCAGTGACATTTGCTATACATTGTTTTTTTCCCTTCTAATCTTAGTTGCATTTGTTTTGTTTGTATATAATTAGTTTTTAAAGGAATGCAATACACCTTCTACTCAGTTCCTACTTTTATGCCTTAATATAGTATAGCAGTGACTCTGAGGTATCAAAAGTGATGCTGGTGAAAGGCAAACTGCTAAGTTCTACTTAACTAGGTAAGTTTTATGTAGAGACCCAGAAATGAACTTATTTTTCTTATTGCAAAGAGTTCTAAGTGTTCTTGGAAATGAAAATCTTATTGCCACCTAACCAAACTGGTAAGTAATTGAACTAATTCTTCATTTTTCTTTGTTCATGAATTATTAATTTTTTTTACTTTATTCAATTTGGAATTGTATCTTACATTTTAAAAAGCAGAGGAAATTGGTAGGGGAAACAATTTAGTAGTATAATGGTTAAATTGAGATTTTGACTAAATAAGAGAGTTATTAAAAAAGTGGTCACTGATTATTTAACAAATTTAGTTATTAGTTATTATTTAGAATATTGGTAAAAAGAGGTAAATGTGGAAGGGAAAGAGATATGAGACTGACTAACCTACCCTAAAGGCTGATCTGGTACAATGAAGCTTGCACCCCAACAGAGTTTCAATCTTTACATGGGAATCCTAGTCACTCACCAGCAAGCTGGGCAGGATTCAGGCCAGGTTCCAATGCAGAAAAGCCATCATGAGCTAAGCTCACCGAGGCAGTAATGAACCCAATAAGAAAGTTCCCAACTCCAAAGCCAAAAGTTGATTCCCAAAACCGAAAACCAAAGTTGAAAGGCCCAAAGCTCCAAGTCAAAGTCAAAGTCCAAAAGCCCCAAAGAGCAGAGACTCCAAAAAAGAACTCCAAAGGAGAAATCTCAAAGAGAAGTCCCTTGGACAGGAAGTTCAGGACTTTTCATAGTCCTTTTTACATGTTCCTTCCTGTCCCTTCCCCACTTTACGGGAACCAATTGCAGTCTTTCAATTTGCCTAGCATTGCCCAGGGGGTAGGCGGTGGCCTCTGGAGTTGTCACCCACTCTAGTAAGTGATTTGTGAACTCTCATACTTAGTGACTGGTAAGGTACTAAGTAGGGGTACTTAAGTTTTTGATTGATTAACTTAAAAGTTGCTGATTGATAGACAAAAGAGTTTGATTCACTCTTCATACTAGGGTACTGGCTTTAAAAAAATCATTACAATTTTCTTATTCCTTAGATTCTAAAGATGTTTAATTTAGTTTCTAGCTTGAAATTTCTCCATACCATGATATATTTTTATAAATCAAATCAAAACTCATGTGTGAGCCACTTATCTTGAAAGTTAATCTTGTTTTGCCCCTACCTAGGGAACACTTGAGAACATCTGAGCTTGACTCTATTCTAGTTCTTTACTAAAGTTACCTTTCAAGTAGAGAAAGCATAGAGAGTAGAAGTCCATTCTACACAACCAAAACTACAGAAGGACTTTTATATAGGTCTGCAAATATTAAAAAAAAAAAAAAACTTATCCTCTGGGAGGTCCCATCTCCCCTGGGGGCCTGTTATTCTGGAGTGAAGGTTCTAGAAGCAGGAATAGAACCTGAGGTTTCTAGAAAGTCAAATCTCTTTCTCTTGGACCTACAAAGTCTAGATGACTCACAGAAAGGCACAATCCAGGTTTACACCTCCACATAAACCTGTGCCTCATTGCTCTTCAATTCCAATTCCTCCTTGAGTTCTTGGGTCCAAGGCTTTCTTTAGCATGTCTTTCTCTCTCACACACACACACTCTCTCTGTCTCTGTCTCTGTCTCTCTCTCTCTCTGATTCTTTCTTTTTTCCTCTCCTCTCTTCTCTTCTCTGCTCCTCTCTCCTTTCCTCTTCTCTTTCCTCCTCTTCTCTCCTTTCCTCTTTTCTCCTTTATATCTCTGTCTCTTGTCCCTTTCTATCTCTTTGCCTCATCTCTATTCCCTTCTCTGTTTCTGTCCTTTCTCTCCCCCCTTCTTTCCCTCTTTTTTCTTCTCTGACTTTCTGTTTCTAGCTCTCTGCCTCTCCCAATATCACTCTCCTCTCTTCTTTCTTCTCCCCATCCACTCATTCCCTGTCTCTTGTATGTCCCCGAATTACCAGTGTCTTGACTTCACTAAGTCTTATGAGGTTGGTTTTTCACCATTACCTCTGCCCTGTTTGTTCTTCAACCTCTTCAACTTTAGGAAAGTTTTACAACTCTTAAAATAAACTAGCCAGGACTAGCATGTACTATGTTTCTTTTTTAAAAACATATTTCCTGAAAGAAGAAAAGGCAGGACTAGGAGTAGAATTCAAAATGCTGGGAAACACACAGCTGATAATCATAACTCTGAATGTGAATGGAATGAACTCACCTATAAAATGCAAGCGAATAGAAGAGTGGATTAGAATCCAAAACCCTACCATATGCTGCCTGCAAGAAACACACATGAGGAAGGTAGATACACATAGGGTAAAAGTAAGAGGATGGAGCCAAATCTATTGGGCATCAACTGATAAAAAGAAGGCAAGAGTTGCAGTCATGATATCTGACAAAGCCAAAGTAAAAATAGATCTAGTTAAAAGAGATAGGGAAGGTAATTACATCCTGATAAAAGGCAATATAGACAATGAGGAAATATCAGTACTCAATATATATGCACCAAATGGCATAGCATCCAAATTTCTAAAGGAGAAACTAGTGGAGGTAAAGGATGAAATAGATAGAAAAACTATACTAGTGGGAGGCCTGAATCTTCCTCTATCAGAATTAGATAAATCAAACCAAAAACTAAATAATGAAGAGGTAAGAGAAGTGAATGAACTCTTAGAAAAATTAGAGTTAGTAGATATGGGAAGAAAAATAAATAGGGTTCAGCAGCACATGGTACGTTCACAAAAATTGACCATGTATTAGGGCATAAAAACATCACAAACAAGTACACAAGAGCAGAAATAATAAATGCAACCTTCTCAGATCACAATGCAATAAAAATAATAATTAGTAAGGGTACATGGAGAGGCAAATAAAAAATTAATTGGAAATTAAACAATGCAATTCTCCAAAATCAGTTAGTTAAAGAACAAATCATAGAAACAATGAATAACTTCACTGAAGAAAATGACAATGACAAGACATCCTTTCAAAATCTATGGGATGTAGCCAAAGCAGTACTCAAGGAAATTCATATCCTTGAGTTCATATATTAAGAAATTAGAGAGGGCAGAGATCAATGAATTGGGCATGCAAATTAAAAAACTAGAAAGTAAACAAATTAAAAATCCTCAGATGAAGACTAAATTAGAGATCCTAAAAATCAAAAGAGAAATTAATAAAATTGAAAGTCAAAGAACTATTGATTTAATAAATAAGACTAGAAGCTTGTACTTTGAAAAAACAAATAAAATAGACAAAGTACTGGTCAATCTAATTTAAAAAAGGAAAGAAGAAGACCAAATTGATAGTATCCAAGATGAAAAGGGAGACCTCACTTCTAATGAAGAGGAAATTAAGACAATCATTAAAAATTATTATGCAATGTATTGTGATATTTAAAATGGTTGAGGTCTTAAACTGTAGTGATTAAAATAGTGGAAGATATAAATTGTGATAGATATAAGGGAGGGTGAGTAAATTTGACCGCAGAAAATATGTTTCACTACAGTGTCTTGGTTTTTAAATCAAATATAAGGTGGTCGCCAAGGAAATATTCCCAATTATTCAAATTCCCAAGTCAACTGGGTTTTATAGAGATTTTAAATTAATAATATAATGAGGAATTAGAGAAAGAGAGAAAGAGTAGGAAAGGAATAATTATGAAGGGCCTCAAGCCAATATGGCCTAGACCTGAGTCTTAAGAGAGACATCAGTCAGTTTTTTAACACTCACCACAAGGTCTGTCTAAACAAGGATTCTAGTGACACCAGGCCAGCTCCATCTCAGCTGACTTCACCAGAGAGCCTTCCAGCCAGAGACTGTTCCAAAGGGCTTTTCTCCAGAGCCTCTCTCAAGAGATTCTTCCCAAGTGATCCTCATCAGAGATCCTCCAAAAGGATTTCTCCAAAAGGATATCTATATCCTCAAGAGATTCTGCTTTTTCTTATATAGGGGTTTTTCTCCCATGTCACCTCCCCTAAGTCCCTACATCTACCAATCACTGTAGACACTTTCCAAAGGACTGCCCATCTGAATTCCTGCTAAGTCGACCAATCTCCTCACTAAGTCTGAATCAGAAAAAATGCTGCTGTGTCGACCAAGATCCTCAGTAAGTCTGAATGAGAGAAAACATAGCTGAGTCAACTAATCTCATCAAGAGAAAACTTGCCCAACCCTTTTAGGTACCTACCATCCCATTGTATCAAGTCTAAAAACAAGCCTGGCTCAAAGAACTCCTTGCCCCACCATAAGCATGGATCCAAGTACTTTCTTTGTTTAGCAAGGAGTTTTCTGCCCTAAAGCATTCTTAAGTATGGGTGGAATAGAGGTCCTCCCATTTCTAATCCTGGCGAGTTCTCACATCAAAATGGGGAATGTTTCTCAGTAGGGAATTTGAGGATTCCTCAATGTGGAGTAAAATTTTTAACATTCATAAGTCTGTGAAATTTTAAGGTTTACAATATTATATGGCAATAAATATGAAATCTAGGTGATATGGATGAATATTTGCAAAAATATAAATTGCCTAGACTAAAAGAGGAAGAAATAAATTACCTTAACAACCCCATATCAGAAAAAGAAATTAAACAAGCCATCAAAGAATTCCCTAAGAAAAAATCCCCAGGTCCAGATGGATTCACAAATGAATTCTATCAAACATTCAAAGAACAACTAAACCCAATAATATCCAAACTATTTGACAGAATAAGCAAAGAAGAATTCTACCAAATTCCTTTTACAACACAAATATGGTACTGATTCCAAAGCCAGGAATGTCAAAAACAGAGAAAGAAAACTATAGATCAATCTCCTTAATGAATATAGATACAAAAATTTTAAATACAAAAAGACTCCAGCAAGTGATCATGAGGGTCATTCACTATGACCATGTAGGATTCACACCAGGAATGCAAGGATGGTTCAATATTAGGAAAACCATCCACATAATTGACCATATTAATAAGCAAACTGACAAAATCACATGATTATCTCAATAGATAAAGAAAAAGCCTTTGACAAAATACAACAGTCATTCCTATTGAAAACACTAGAAAGTATAGGAATAGAAGGGTCTTTCCTAAAAATAATAAACAGTATATATCTAAAACCATCAGGAAACATCATCTGCAATGGGGATAAACTAGATGCATTCCCAATAAGATCAGGAGCGAAACAAGGATACCCATTACCACCCCTATTAATTAACATTGTACTAGAAATACTAGCTGTGGAAATTAGAGAAGAAAAATAATTGAAGGTATTAAAATAGGCAATGAGGAGACCAAGCTATCACTCTTTGCAGATGATATCATGGTCTACTTAAAGAACCCCAGAGAAAAAACCAAAAAGCTAGTTGAAATAATCAACAACTTTATCAAAGTTTCAGGATACAAAATAAACCCACATAAGTCATCAGCATTTCTATATATCTCCAACACATCTTAGCAGCAAGAATTAGAAAGAGAAATCCAATTTAAAATCACCCTAGACAATATAAAGTACTTAGGAATCTATCTGCCAAGACAAATACAGGAACTATATGAACACAACTACAAAACATTCTCCACACAATTAAAACTAGATCTAAACAATTGGAAAAACATCAACTGCTCATGGGTAGGATGAGCTAACATAATACAAATGACCATCCTACCCAACTTAATTTACTTATTTAGTGCCATACCCATTGAACTACCAAAAAACTTTTGACTGAATTAGAAAAAACCATAACAAAGTTCATTTGGAAGAACAAAAGATCTAGGATATCCTGGGAAATCATGAAAAAACATACAAAGGAAGGAGGCCTTGTAGTCCCAGATATCAAACTATACTATAAAGCAATGGTCATCAAAACAATTTGGAACTGGCTAAGAGACAGAAAGGAAGTTCAGTGGAATAGACTTGTGTAAGGGACCTCAGCAAGACAGTCTATGATAAGCCCAAAGATCCAGCTTTTGGGGCCAACTATTTGATAAAAAAAAAAAAACTGCTTGGAAAATTGGAAGACAGTATGTGAGAGATTAGGTTTGGATCAACATTTTGCATCCTACACCAAGATATGGTGAATGACTACACCAGAATGGGTGAATGACTTGAATATAAAGAAGGAAACTATAAGCAAATTAGGTGAACACAGAATACATGTCAGATCTTTGGGAAAGGAAAGGCTTTATTTTTTTATTTTTCCATTTGAATTGGTTTAGTCAGTTTAGAACATTATACTTTGGTTACAATAATCACATTATTTCCCTCCCTCCCCTCCACCCACTGTTCCCACATCCAACAAGCAATTTCATTGGGTATTACTTGCATCCTTGATCAGAACCTATTTCCATGTTGTTGTTTACACTAGGATGTTCATTTGGAGTCTACATCCACAACCATCTCTTTGACCCATGTATTCAAGCAGTTGTTTTTCTTCATTGTTTTTAC
Source organism: Monodelphis domestica (assembly GCF_027887165.1). Taxonomy (NCBI): domain Eukaryota; kingdom Metazoa; phylum Chordata; class Mammalia; order Didelphimorphia; family Didelphidae; genus Monodelphis; species Monodelphis domestica. The sequence goes on along the minus strand of NC_077228.1, from coordinate 121,757,751 downwards.
TCCCACTGTGTTTCTTCTGGATGTGGATAGTGCTTTTTCTCGCTTCCTCCAGGTTGTCTGGGGTCATTGCATTGCAACTAATGGAGAAGTCCATTTCATTTGATTATACCACAGTGTATCAGTCTCTGTGTACAATGTTTTCCTGGTTCTGCTCCTCTCACTCTGCATCACTTCCTGGAGGTTGTTCCAGTTCCCATGGAATTTCTCCACTTTATTATTGCTTTGAGCACAATAGTATTCCATCACCAACATATACCACAATTTGGTCAGCCATTCCCTAATTGAAGGGCATTCCCTCATTTTCCAATTTTTTTGCCACCAGAAAGAGTGCAGCTATGAATATTTTTGTACATGTCTTTTTCCTTATTATCTCTTTGGGGTACAAACTCAGCAGTGCTATGGCTGGATCAAAGGGCAGTCTTTTATCACCCTTTGGGCATAGTTCCAAATTGCCCTCCAGAATGGTTGGATCAATTCACAACTCCACCAGCAATGAATTAATGTCCCAACTTTGCCACATCCCCTCTAACATTCATTACTTTCCTTTGCTGTCATGTTAGCCAATCTGCTATGTGTGAGGTGTGTAAAGGGTGACATTATGGTTGATTCTGAAAAAAAATCTAAATTTAAATGGTCTCCAAGGGAAATCCCAAATAATAAAATACCCAAGTCAGCTGCCAAATTTTATGGTGATTTAATTGATATAATAGAGAAGATTTTAAGAAGGAGGAGGAAGGAAGGGGCTAGTACCGAGCAGGAAGATAGGAGATCTAGAAAGTAAGGTTTTGAGTGTGAAGAAGGAAAGAATCAGCTTGACCTCCAAAGAGGCTTAGCTAAGAAGCAAACTCACCACCCAACACTCCAAGATGTTTGAATGCTTAGCATGCTGCCAGCCAGAGTCATCTCTCCAGGAAAAGAGAGAGAGGCAGCCCATCACTTGCCTTATATGGACATTTTTTACATCACTTTTCTGCATCTCATCTGTACCAATGAGGACTTAGCTTGACTTAGGACAGCCCAAAGATCTGTCCTTTTTTTTTTTTTTGCACATGTCTATTGAAGGCCATCTCCTCAGATAATTAAATCTTGAGTTTGATGCAGACCTTTAAAAATCTTGTTAAACTGAGTAGGGTGGAGAATGTGGGTTTTCCAAGACCTGATTCTGTTATTCCAAGTATCTCCATTGTTATTGATCAGGAAATAGCTAGATCAGATCTTCAAAAGAATGGTCTGATTAGGGTGGAATAGTTTTAAAATTCACAAGTGATACCTCATAGTTGTTTTGATTTGCATTTCTCTGATTATAAGAGATTTAGAACACTTTTTCATGTGCTTATTAATAGTTTTGATTTCTTTAACTGAAAATTGCCTATTCACGTCTCTTGCCCATTTATCAATTGGAGAATGGCTTGATTTTTTGTACAACTGGCTTAGCTCTTTATAAATTTGAGTAATTAGATCTTTGTCAGAGGTTTTTGTAATGAAGATTATTTCCCAATTTGTTGCTTCCCTTCTAATTTTGGATGCAGTAGTTTTATTTGTACAAAACCCTTTTAATTTGATGTAATCAAAATTATTGATTTTACATTTTGTGATTTTTTGCTAGCTCTTGCTTGGTTTTAAAGTGTTTCTTTCCCCAATGATCTGACAAGCATATTATTCTGTGTTCGCCTAATTTGCTTATAGTTTCCTTCTTTATATTCAGGTCATTCACCCATTCTGAGTTTATCTTGGTGTAGGGGAAAGGAAAGACTTTAAAACCAAGCAAGAGCTAGAAAAAATTATAAAATGTAAAATCAATAATTTTGATTACATCAAATTAAAAGGCTTTGTACAAACAAAACCAATGCAACCAAAATTAGAAGGGTAGCAACCAATTGGGAAACAATCTCCATAACAAAAACCTCTGACAAAGGTCTATTACTCAAATTTATAAAGAGCTAAACCAATTGTACAAAAAATCAAGCCATTCTCCAAATGATAAATGGGCAAGGGACATGAATAGGCAATTTTCAGTTAAAGAAATCAAAACTATTAATAAGCACATGAAAAAGTGTTCTAAATCTCTTATAATCAGAGAAATGCAAATCAAAACAACTATGAGGTATCACCTCACACCTAGCAGATTGGCTAACATGACAGCAATGGAAAGCAATGAAGGCTGGAGAGGATGTGGCAAAGTTGGGACATTAATTCATTGCTGGTGGAGTTGTGAATTGATCCAACCATTCTGGAGGGCAATTTGGAACCATGCCCAAAGGACAATAAAAGACTGTCTGCTCTTTGATCTAGGCATAGCACTGCTGAGTTTGTACCCCAAAGAGATAATAAGGAAAAAGACTTGAACAAGAACATTCATAGCTGCGCTCTTTGTGGTGGCAAAAAATTGGAAAATGAGGGGCTTCCCTTCAATTGGGGAATGGCTGAACAAATTGTGGTATATGTTGGTGATGGAATACTATTGTGCTCAAAGAAATAATGAAATAGAGGAATTCCATGTGAACTTGAACAACCTCCAGTAATTGATGCAGAGTGAGAAGAGCAGAGCCAGGAGAACATTATACACAGAGACTGATACACTATGGTACAATCAAATGTAATGGACTTCTCCATTAGTGGCAATGCAATGACCCCAGACAACCTGGAGGAATCAAGAAAAAGCACTATCCACATCCAGAAGAAACACAGTGGGAGTAAAAACAATGAAGAAAAACAACTGCTTGAATACATGGGTCAAAGGGATATGGTTGGGGATGTAGACTCTAAATGAACATCCTAATGCAAACACCAACAACATGGAAATAGATTCTGATCAAGGATACATGTATTACCCAATGAAATTGCATGTTGGCTATGGGGAGGGTGGCGGGAAGGTAGGGAGGGAAATAATATATGATTCTTGTAATCAAATAATAATGTTCTAAATTGACTAAGTAAATTAATTAAAAAATAAAAACACATTTCCTTTTTTTTTGTTTTGTTTTGTTTTGTTTTAACTAGGCCTGTAGCCCTGTGACTGGCACATAGAGAGAGTCCCTCAGGCAACTGTGGAAACTTCTTAACTTTTAGCCGTTGGTCCTCCTCCTTCATAACCAATTTGGGCAACAGAATTGTTCTATTCATTTCTTCCCTGTCTCAGGGTGCAGACAATATTCTTGTCACACAGTCAGCACCTCTTCATGAGTCTTCTTTGGGGAGATTGAAGGAAAATTTATATCCCATTCATTCCCCTGTCTCTTGTGAGTGCTTTTGTTTCTTGGATATAGCCTTAAAGAACTCAGGTTTAGCTTTGTGCACCATAATAATTCATTGAGGTAGGATTTTAGTGGAGGGATGCCATTTACTATTATTGTTTAAATATTTCTGATAAAGATATCTCACTGAGGCACATGTGATCTAGCAACCTCATATTTATAAAAACTCACTTATTAAGCCCCTGCATAGTCAGCATAATCCTAAATGATAAATTAATACAAGTATTAATTTGGAGAATTCTCTGAAAAAATTGATAAGATTTTAGAAGGAAAAGATGAAAAATCTTTGATCTCCATTGGCAGGCAAACTTTTTGAAAGCTAACAAGTTGTCGTAAAGAAATGGACTGTTAGAAGTAGGTCCTAAAAGGAAAGAGAAATAAACTTGAGTTTTAGATAGTACTAAAGAACAAAAAAGAGATTTAAAAAATTAATAGAAAAAGAGGGCCCAAGGGTGTAAAAGTAAGGTTTGGATTCATCCATCAGCAGATTTGTAGGGAACAAAGGAAGCCGCCTAGGGAAAGGAAGTAGGTTGAGAAGAGAGAACCAGTGAGAGGAAGGAAGAAATTCTCAAAAGAAATGTTAGAAATTCTCAAAAAGAAAAGGAACAGAGAGAATTAAGTAAAAAGAGAATTAGGAGACGAGAGGCTTATGGAGGAGGAGGAAAAGAGTGTTTGACTCTATCAAAGCTAAGAGATTAGATAAAAGAAAAGATGGGTAGAGAAGAGACTATTAGAGAGGGCCAGGAGGAAATCATTAATGACTAAAGTGCTATAAAGTGGGCAGAAATGTGTTGGTAGTGGGGTCAAATGAAATACTTGGAGGAGATTCATATTTAGGACACTGGATGATAATAATCACTGGAGGGTTGTTTTTCATTGTTTTTTTTTTGTTTTTGTTTTTGCTTAACACTGATTTTAGAAGGTTGGAAAACTTGCCTGTGTCAGTTTTTTTTTTCCCAAGGAGCTGAGAAAATGAAAACCTTATAAATAGTAAAGCTATAAGTAGGTTTCCCTGTCCTTGAATTTGTACTGAAAAACAAGGAAATGGTAATTTTCTCTGCACAATGTTATTCTCGATGCTACAAATGTTACTATATAAAAATCTTAATATTAGAATATGTGTATGCCATTTTAAATCACTTGGGTCTACGAGATGCCCAGGGAGATTTCAGAGACCTTTCTCCTCACCCCACCCCACCCCATACAATTTGTATGTATTTTAGCTATGAAAGACAAAAGATTATGAAAGGAAATGAAGTGTGGGTTTAAGAAAGCCAAAGAACAAAGTGCATTTTTTGCTCTTTGAATTTCTTTAAATTAAGTTCTTAGGACTCCAGCTGCTCACCTTCATAGGCAACCTTGAAACTACTCTATGAAACTCAGTTATAGGATGAACTAAAGAGTTTTTCCAGAAGAAAAAAAATGTTCAAGTCTTTCAGTATCCAGTTATTAACTAAATTGAATGCCTGTGGTAGGTCTCAGGATAACACTCAGTAAGCAGCCTTCTTAGAGTACTTCTCTATCAAAAAGGGTTGTGCATTTATAATTAAGGTGGGGGTTATACTAACCATGTACATTGAGGTAAAAACATACTTACTTGTAGCTTCAAGAAGAATAATTGTCATCAAAAGCATTCAGAAGTTTAAAACCAAAATGGAACATCAGCATTTGAATTATCTGGATATTTGCAACAATATTTCATTTTGCTTTGCTACTATAGACTTTATTTAAGGTCATGTCAGTATAATGTTTCATGTCTTACACAATACACTTTTCTACAGTCTTCACTATTGTGTTGTAATTGATCAGTGCCCATACAGTGACAAGGATTAATAAAAAAAAAAGGCTGAAAACTGGATTAATTATTGTCAAATCCAGGTAGAGTATTTTAGTTATATAATTGTGGTCTAAACAATCTTAGATCTTTAAACCCATTGTAGTCATAAGAATAATCAATAAATAGCAAAGCATTTATTAACTGCTACTATGCATCAATCATGGGGCACCTATATGGCATAGTGGATATAATGCTTGACCTGGAGTCAGGAAGACTCTGGAATTCAAATCGGGTCTCAGAATCACAATTGCTGTGTTACCCTGGGCAAGTCACTTCAACCTGTTTGCCTCATTTTCCTCATCTGCAAAATGAGTTGGAGAAGAAAATGGCAAACTACTCTAGTATACTTTCAAGAAAACCCCTGATAGGGTCACAAAGAGTTGGACAAGACTAAAAACGATTGAATAACAACAAATATGTCAACCACAGTGGCTAGTGCTAGAGATTGAAAAAAAAAACAACGCAAAAACAAATCCTTTTAAATTAATTCACAGGTCTATGCAAAAGAATGTGTGTAAAACTAGGTCAACTGATGGAAAGCTCTCCAATTCAAACAGGATTATACAGAAAATTCCACAAACCTTGATCAGAAACAAGTAAAACTAATGCCAATTATATATTTACATAAACTACCATCTAATATTAAAGTATATGTAGCTATACCTCTGGTAGAACTGCTTTTCTACCTCCTTCCTCAACCCCAAAAGAATCAATCAATCAGCATTTGCTAAGAAACATATTTTTGTCAGATACTGTAACAATAATTTACATGTACTTATACTTTCACATTTACAAAACCCCATTTTCAAAATTCTGTGACGGTGAGATAGGTGATATGTTATCCTCATTTTACAGATGAGTAAATAGGCTCAGGCCAAGTGACTTGCCTATTATCAGAATTAAGATTCAAACATAGATCTCCTGAATTCTGTCCATTCTAACACTGCACATACAGCTTCTGCACATTGAGCAACAAAGCTTGAATTCAACTCTTTTCTTTTCCAAAATAAAGATTATAAGTTTTCTTGTTAAGGACATTCTTCTTTTTTCCCCTTGTTCTATTTCTTTGCCCCTTTCATTTAAGAAAACCTTTGCTATCTTTTACCCCATTAAATATTTCTTTATCTCTTGAAACATCCCATAACTTTACAACCTTTCCCTCTTGGGTTGTCCATCTTACCACTTAATGGTAAATGCTAGCACTGAAATTTCAATGTTGGGTAGTTCAAGGTATGCTAAGAACAATAGAGGTTCAAGGGTATGGAGAGGAATAGAACTAAGATCTCTACAACCTACTGTGAGGCTCTTGGCAAGAGGGTAGAGCACAGGTTTTACGTGAAACATAGTGGGTGTGATAAATTGACCAGTGTCTCATTGCTATAACAGAACAGAGGGCCCAATTCAAAGGCAGACTCTCAGGCTAAACTGAGTCAAAGAAACAGAAAAAATATGAGAGACTTTGGGGTTTGTAGGAGCTAAAGCATGGGAAGTGATAGAATATAATGAAAACTACATTAGATGTGGAGTCAAAAAACTTGATTTTGGATTCTGGTGCTGCTACTTTATTACCTTTGTGACCTTGGGAAAGTTGCTTCTTTCTCTAGGTCTAAATTTCCTCATCTATAAATTGAAGGATTTGGATTAGATTATCTTTCTTGGTCTCTTCCAACTCTAAATACTGTGGATTGAGATTTATGACTGATTTGGTCTCAGAGCCGAAATCAGGTTAGTTCACTTGGGAATTGAGAAAAGGGGAAATCAAGGACTTCTGAATATTTCTGTGCCTGGGTTTAAAAAAAATGATATAGGATCATTCTTTGTCTCTGTCAAAAGAGAATTTTAATATAGTAGCCATTTTGCCTGAGGCAGAAGATCCTGTAATTAGCTGAAGCCTTTTGAATTTAGCTGAGATATTTACAGTAACTTTAAATCTACCTCTATCTGGTCACTTCCTGCTATTTGTTTGCAAAATTATCAGCCTAACTACATTAATTGCTGGTGTTTACCTGATACAGATCTTCTCCTGTTATCAGTTCTTGGTTCTGTAAATCTTTTATCTCCCTTTTGTCCTCTTAAAAAATTCTAACTGTACCCATCCTGCCTTGTCCTATATAATAAGATGGTTGAAAATGTGGCTTGTGGCCCATTGGTCCTTATGTATTATGAGACTTGCCCTGGGCATGTAACAGCCTACTTATTAAAATATATCTGAATGTTAATAAGTATGATTGGCAGCAATACCTATGAACAAATTCCTAAATATTTTTATGTTATTTCTTATAATCCCACAAAGGGCATAACTATTCTATCCCATTTCATTAATGTAGGAGTGGGTAAAAAGAGTGAGAACTCTGCTGAATTCTTCCCGAAAAGCTTGCAGATCTTGGAGTAGATAGAAAAAAGTGGTAACACTTTTAATTGAAACATTAAAAATATTTTGGAAGACTGACAGTTTTTTAAAGGGGCTCCCCTATATCTGGTCCCTGGGCCTAATTTGGCTCTAAAAGAAAAACCTTACTTTAATAACATTGTTTCACATATTCTTTTTTGTTGTTGAAAATTTTGTTTCACATATTCTTGAAGTTAATACGAACAGGAGAACATTATTTTTTAAAGCAGAGTAATGAGCTTTCTGTTGTATACAGAAATGAGTCTTAGCATTAGTAAATTTGTCAGAAATGAAATCTCAGAGCTCAGATGCCTGCAGATAATTCACTTGCTGCTACCAGATTTAGCAATTCTTTTGTTACCATGGTTTATATGAGATATGCATGTTAGTGAGATATATTTAGTCATCAGCAACAGCTTCAAGACCAATTTAAGACCAATATGGTTATATAGGTAATACATATATAAATACACACACATATATGTATAGATACACATATGTATTATAAGTTTTAGTATTGTCTTCCTATGACAAAGGTAGCATTTTCTTCCTTTTTTTCTTTTTTTTAGGGATAATTAGTAAGAAAAACCTGCAGTCATGTTAAGTTTTCATAGATAACCTCAAATGGGAATTCTTTGCTGTGGTGGTCAGAGAGCCATCACACCCACTTCACCAATTTGACAACCTCTCAGACTGAATATTGTTAGACTAGACAAACAATACACTCGATTAGAAAGAGATCTTACAGATCTCTTGTTTAGCTCATTTTTTGACCCCCGTAGCATATAATTTTGGTTACAAAGAGGTGAGCAGCACAAATTCCATCAGTAGCATGAGCAAAAAATTTTAAAAATAAATTCCCCAAATTATACTTATTTAACTTTTCAAGCATGATCATTGACTGTAGCTCAGATTTCTGAAGAACAAATGAAGGTCCTTTCCTGTTTCCTCTCTACAACATACCAGACAAATGTTGTCAGGATTATACTTGGAAATTTCCTTTGGTAAAGAATCCACTCCTTCAAATGAGTTAAAAATGTGAAAAAAAACATTTTATGTGTAAACTTCAAAGCCCTATATAAATATTAACTATCTTTTTCATCATCATTCCCATTTCCACTGGATCACTGAACCTGAAGTCAGGATCCTTGAATATAAATCCTTACTCTGAAGTTTACTCTGCTATTCATAACCATAAACAAGCCACTTACCTTCCCTTAGTCTCAGTTTCCTCATTTGTGAAAAGAGGATAGTATTTATTAAACACTTACTATGTGGCGGGTACATGCAGTAGGTTGCAACAGTAAAGTTGTGGGAAAAACACTGTAAACCTTAAAATTCTGTATAAATGTGAGTTACTATTGTCATGAAGACATTACATAAGTTTAGTTTTAGTCTTCATTTTTTTGCTTTCTGCATTATGTTGCTTAACGCACCTGAGAAAATCACTTACCTTCTCTGGTTCTCAGTTTCTTATCTATAAAATGAAGGGAGCTGGACTTAGTGATCTCTAAGGACTCTTCCACCTCTATGATTTTATGATTTTTACAAATCCCAAATTTCTTGTTTCATTTAGACTGTCTCCATTATACTAAGCAATGGGCTCTTTTTCAATTATTTAGGCAATGAAATAGAGTTGATTTAGATAATTCGGATCTTACAATTGATTCCCACCACTCAGTGATTTCATTTAACTTTCTACAAAGATCAAAATCAACAGGACAATTCTGCTTCAAAAATGTATCATTTTCTATCTCTTTGTTGATACATGCCATTTAATATGTCACTGAAACTACTCATTAAAATGACTGGTATAATATAACAGAAATCACCTCAATCACATGCACTGCTTTCTGGCAATGGTCAGTCTTTATGAGTTTGTCTCTTTTTTTCTGAGGTTAAGTAGAATGAATGACAATGCAGATCTGCCACCATGAAACATTGTATTTTAAAAGAAGGCATTTATTCAGAGTAATGGTTACGTGTAGTATTTTCAAGTAAAAATTACAAAAGAAATATGACTTTTTGATAATGTTCTAACTTTTTGGAACCTCAGTCTATCTGAATTAATCTGATATTTTAGAAACCAGTTTATCTATGGGACTCTGTGTGTCATTTAGTCCATTTTATCCCAGTGGAAGGAAGATAGATAATTCCACTGAATATAAGAGATGAATAAGGTAATACATCTAGGGAAGGAACATATGTACTGCCCTAAATTATAAAATCACATTAATGGTTTTCTTTGTCTCTACTGCTAATAGGCATAATATAGTATCAAGGAGGAGAAGAATTCATTTCAATGTAGAGAAACACAAGCAAAAAGGACTGTATACATTTTCTAAATATTGCTTCTGAGCAAACCACAAACTATATATATTATTTCATCTCATTTATGCTGCAGCAATTACCACTTATGTTCTTATGCATCCAGCAAAGCTCACAAGCCAAGACAAGGACTGGATTATCTGTATTAAACATGCCTACCTTGAGAAGAGAATTCATTTGTACTCAATTAATTAAAAGTAAGAAAATATATTCAAATCAATAGCCAAGCATAACAACCCCCCCCCCCAAACAGGTATATTTTAGCATCAACTATTCTAAGAGAAATGTTCTTAATTTAACTAATGCATTTAATGAAAACTATGATCTCAGGACAAGCATTACCCCATATAACACTGTCTATATTAATACAAGGAAGCTTTAAAGATGTATTTTAAGTTTTAAAGTGTTCCACCTACTGGGCTCACATCAGTCAATTTCATCATGGCACCACTGAGACAAAGCTCCTGTGATCTACTAATGTGGGACAATTAATTTGAACTCTCTGTGTTTCATCCGATCTATCTCTAGGAAATGCCACCATCCACAAAGGGGACAAGGTGAGTAATACAAGTCCATCTCTGTCTCTAGAAAAACAACTCAAAGGACATAGTTCAGTGGTGCCTTCTCTGTATGCAAAGGATAAATTGTCATTGAACTCTTTCAAAGTAGACACAAACCATTTCTTGATAGGACACAACAGACACACATACAATGAACTACTACTACATAGCCAAGCCATTCAGCTCAGCCCACTTACCAACTCATCAGGAATAATGATTCAATATTGTGATTGTCGTCCTTCTGGGTACATTGAGGATTAAATTATGGCAAAATACATTCACCAAGGCACCATGTTATAACACTGTCCCATCCATATATACCAGTTTTTAATCACTTTATTACTTTTCCCTTTGTGGTAGATTTTAAATGATTTGTCTGTTCTATAGGCTTAATAAAATGGGAATGGGTAAGTCTAAAATCTTTCACAACATGGCATATCTAGCTTTGGGATATGAGGATCTATGATATTTTATTATCGTAGGTTCTCCTTCCACTGACTCAGGTCACAACATTTCTTTATTTTAGGGCAAGAGCTTCATGAATTGTGCTGTTAGAAAAAAAATTAATTATTTAGTGACTATTCTTGTAGGGATCAAATAGGCCATTTTCTAGGCCAATACTGAAAGGTTTGCTTTCTTATTTAGAACTACCCAGTCTTGTATAGCTTGGCATAAGTCACCTTTATACCACAATGCAGAACTGGAGTAGCCCTTAAATAGAGATGTTGAAGGAGATATATATCTATTTCTACATGGACATAAAGATATATAGATACATATCTCTTTATTTTTTCAGTACCTTCATTGAAGTGCTATTCCAGTCCTATAGATGTAAAATGTAAGTGCTATACAGAAGCATAAAATATACATGTATATTTTAAATGGTAGTTTTATTATTCAAAAGCTTAGTCACAATACTCCACATTTTCTTACTTCCTCTTTAAGTCTTTTACCAAAAGCACTGAAGATTGCTAACTATGATCCTTGTCATATTTACATCTGCTAGCAAGCATTTTTCTTTACAACCCAGTCCTTATATTTCTTATGGAAGAAAGCCCATATAATATTCCCAGATCACTCCAGCTCATTTTCTCTCTGGTTCTTATCAAGAGCCAGGCAAAGAACTTCAATATAAACTTGCATCTGTTGTTCTCCTTCAGATAGCTAGACTGTGACAAAAGGTGATGATCCTGAGATGGATATGGAATTTACATACCTTGGACCGAAGACATTTTCTTAAAGAAAACTCTTCCTTGGTATTCTCTTGGTGATCTGGAAGAATTTGACATAAACAGAACAACAAGACAACCACTGCTCAGTGAACAAACTGCAAAAAGACTGTCAAATATGGTTGTTCTGATTTGGCATATCTTGTCTTCATGGAAGAGTTCCTTGGTGATGGCCTAGAAGATCAGCTTTCATGACCCTAAGACAATCTATAGAAAACTTGGCTGAGTGAGGGTCCTCTATAATCTATTACTCATTGTGTATAGATAATTACACTCCAAGGCTCTCAGGTCTCCAACCTCATGGGGCTTTGGAAACTAGAATCTTTCCTGGCTAGATTTTATTCTGTCTTTTCCTAGATATACCCTTTAAATCACACGTATGAACACACACATTACTTCCCAATGAACATGATGAAGGGAAGCGAGAAAGAAAGGTGAGGAAGCTAAAAGAACAGAAGGATCTTGTCTTTTATCTCAAGTTTTTTTGCTCCTGTGGTTCATGGAACTTTGGTTTTGGAGTCTTAGCCCAATTTGAATGTACAATCTGCCTATTACTGGTGGTAAAGGGTTTTGGGGGGGGGGGGACAGGGAGGGAAGAGCCACTTCTCTTTCTCTCTGCCTTAATCTGCTGTTCATGTGAAAGTGTGTGCGGCTGACCCAAACCTCGCTGACATGTCAGCGTGCAGCCGCAGGACGTGGGGTGTTTGATTTATAAATGGAATGTATAATAGGCACCGTGCCTTCTGAGCTGAACGTTCATGGAAAAATCACATGCCGCTCACATGAGGGACCAAGATCTTTTTTTATTATTTTAATGAATTGAGTTTTTTCAGTGCACCAGGGAGATTAGAAGGTACCTGCCAATAACCCTCTGATTGTGTCCTCTGCCGATTGGTGGGCTTGAACGCGGATACTCCTCTTGTCAATTGAGTTTATGTGTTAAGTCAAGGTTTAGCTTTGGATGTGAAAACGCTCACTCAAACAAAGCCACAGATGCTCAGACGGTAGAAGCCATCACATAATTCTTCTCTTTGTTTCTTTAAAGAGCTCAGTGTTGGAATAAAAAAAAAAAACATGGGGAAGACTGGGGCTGAAGATAATGATAGTGAAGATGAGAAAAGACAGCAGGTTATAAGTTCTGGCCTAAGTTTGGAAAGAGGGGGAAAAAGTTGAAACAGTAATAAACTACAGCAAGGCCAACAGATCAACCAACATGAGAAAAACCAACAGGTAACAAGGGGCCTCTGGAACTTCTGAAGAATAGAGATCAGTAGGAAGGCATTTTGAATGAGAAATAAAATGCTCCTTCCTGTCAGGGAGGAAGGGAGGTACATGGTGCTTGAGAAATGGAAAAAAAAAAGCAATTAAAAAACCAGACATGAATAAAGATCAGGTGAGAGAGGATGTCACCCTGTGGCCTTTGGAACTGTGTTTCAGCTGCCTCCTAAAATTATGTTTTCCTGGAACAAAGGAACAATGTTATGGAAAAGTGGGTGCCAGGTACTTTAGGAAAATGAGACACACTGAAGCGGATAGAAAAGACAAAGACAATAGCAGTCGTATGCAATAAACCAAAGGCAGCTGAGGCCTGAGACAAAGGGTAAAAATTTGGAACCAGCAAGATGACTGAAGCATGGGAAGGAAGGAGGGGAAAGTGATTCACAATAACATTTGAAAGACATTGACCTGAATATTTATTAGAGGATTGTACACTCTACTTGTCCTTGAGAGACTTGCTTTGTCCAGTTAGCCATTTCCCACTTTTAAGGCAATAAACAGGAAGATGGCTTGAAAGATGGCCACTGATCCATAGGACATAATGTCTAAAAGGAGCAAATCAAAGATTAGGTTTTGGCTTGGAAAGAGTGATTAATTGGATGAAATGTCTCCAGGAAGGATGTGAGACTCATCAACCATCTCCACACTTAGATCCAAAGATTCAAAACATGCTTAAAATGAGGAGATAAGTTAGAAAAAAATGCCTCAGTCTTGAGTGATTACTTTGTAATGAAGCTAAAGTTTACACAAGGTGATCAGAAAGTGGTTTTTTTTTCCCCCATTCTAAATTCACCTTGAATGGTATTGATATGAAGGAACAATAGAAATAAAGAATAGCAAATCTAGAGGTGTTGAGCATTATGGGCTGATATAATGTCCTTATATAAATAAAATATATTTTTCTTTTATTTGTCATTGGATCTATTTTGGTATCTTGCAAATAAATGTAAAAATATAAGCATATCAGAAATTCCATTTTTAGGTCAACCTTATGGTTCATTCCTCATCTACCTACTGTCTCTGATGGTAAGCCCAAGGGATGATTTGTAGGAAAATTCTCTATGATATTAATCTCAAAATTTTAGTGATATGCCTTTAATATCCTAAACTTCCCCTTGAAGTGCTCCTTTATGTGTTAAGCCAAGGTTTAGCATGAAAAAGTATGATGGATTTTTACCATTTATAAATTTATATCTCCTTTTGGTGATTAATAGTGGTGATTGGAAATGCTAGAGGGGTCTAAAGCTAAGAATACCTTTTCCTGGTTGTATGCAATCACCTTATTTACGTGGCTTTTTATTTAGATAATAAAATCCCATCATACTCAACTCAGATTAGAAATATTTATTAGGCTGCCTGAAATAAAAGACTAACAAATCTGAATATAAACAGCAAAAAAAAAGAAATCCAGAAATCAGTTTCACATAGAGTTGAGACCCTTGGCCAAATGGCACTACAAATTGTTGTTGAAAAAGAAGAGAGAGAGAGATAGAATCCTGGGAACTGTAGCTGTGTTTAGCTTCCAGTGCGGTTCCGAGCTTACCTGCAGTGTTTTTGAGCAATGAGTGGAAAATGAATAGGTTCCCTAATCTATGCAAGTATTTTTATTTTTTTCAGAGAGTGAATGTATGTATGCTCTCCATGAAAATGGAGAAGGAACCAAGGTGCTACATAATACCTTAAATACCTTAAATTTTCCAATATGGAACTTTTTTGAAGTATGGTCTTGCTGTCTAGAAGTCTCTTTGAGGTTGCTCTCAATGACCTATCTTGGATCATGACTGTTATTCCTTACCAGAGGTTAATAGGACCAGAAAGGGGGGTGAGATAGGCTTACGTCAGCATGATAACTAGCTTTGTTGCCACAAAAGGAGTATGGGTTAAGAATGGTGGGGGCAGACAAAGAATCAGTCATTAGTCTACAGAACTTTTGCCTGCTGGCAGCAGTGAGAATTTGAAATGACTGGGATCCTGCAGCTTCTTTTTTGTGAGCCAAGGAAATTTTGCCTCCTTTATATTTACATGCAAATATACAGGCAAAGGTGGCCTGAGACAGAATCATAAAAATGTATGTATTGCTCATTTGCTCATCTGATAAGTCAATGATATTTTTTCTATTTCTAAGTTCAGAATATTGAATCTTTAATTTTGGTATCTAAGCTGTATCATGGTATCTAGATAATGATCTGAAATTTCTGAAAATAATACCTACTATAAAGGCATATCCTGCTTTAAGGGAAAAAACCCAACAACCATCATGAGCCTGGAATCCAAATGAATTTTTGATGAAACAAGGGGTGATTATTTGTGTCATGGATTTTCAAAATACAAAAGGGGCTAGTAAAGTCTCTTCTTTTCTCTCTCTCTTTTTTAAAAGCCTCTTTTATTTTAAAATTAACAAGTTTCAAGGAGGTTAAATTCAGGAAAAAAAACACTACTTTAAAAATCCAAATATTCATAGGGGCATTTTTCTTGTGGTAAAAAAATGGAGACAAAGTGGATATCTTTTGATTGGGAAATGACTAAACAGATTATGATAAATGAATGTAATGAAATACCACCATACTATAATATATGATGATTATGAAGAATTCAGAGGACAGGCTTATTGACCCAAACTAAGCAGATCTGGGAAAATTATGCACACACAATGACAACAATATAAATGGCTAGAGTAAAAATGAAGAGACAAGAAAGGAAAATCCACTCAACACTCTAATTATTTTAAATTATTTTTGATAACTTTTCTTTTTACATCACCTTAATTTCCAAATATGTCTTATCCCAAGCTCTTATAACAAATTAAAAATAAGAAAATATGTGAGCAAAAACAGTCTGAGGTTATATGCAGCATCGCATATCCACAGTTCCCTACCTCTGCAAAATGTTGTTGTATGTGTCAATTCATATCTCTCTTAGCAAATGGTAATCTTGATCATTATTATTTCACAAGCTGAATTTTTTTATTTTGTTGTAGTTCTTTCTATTTACATCATTCTGCTGAAGTCATGGTATAGATTGTTTTCCTGGTTTTCTTTCACTTTGCTTCCATTCATATTAATTTCCCATTGCTTCTCTGTTTTTATTGTATTAATCTTTTTGTTATAGTACAATAACAGTTATGTGCTCAAACTGGTAGAGTAATTTCCCAACTGATGGACATCTCTTTTGTTTCCAATTCATTTTTACTACAAAAAGTGCTACTGTAAATATTTTGATGCACATGAAGCATTTAATTTTTGTCATCAGTTTTCTTAGGGTTTCATATTTAGCTAAGGGACCAATGTATTGAAGAGTGTGAACATTTTGGTCACTTTCTCACCTTAATTCCAACATGCTTTCCAGAAGAGTCAGGCCAATTCACAGCCCCACCAGAAGTAATTACAATAACCAAGCTCATTCCTAAAAAATGGTGAGAAATGTCCCTCTCTTCCTTCTTTGCAAGAGATTGGGGTTTATGCTACAGAAGCATTATATATACTGTCAGCAAGGTTGATGCATTGGGTTTTCAGAACTGTTTTTTCTTCCTCCTCTTTCTTTTAAAATTTTTTGTTAAAAGGGATGACTCACTGGGTGGGGAAGAGGAGAGGAACATAATTTGTAAATGAAGGTGATGAAAAGCAAAAGATATCATTAAAGCAAATAGAAACAATAAAAAGTAAAATGAAAGTGTTGGACTAGATCAGTGGTGTCAAAATCAAATAGAAATGGAGCTCACCAATCCATATATGAAGGCAACATATTGATTGATATAATGTTATCTATGTTATATTATATTTTCATTTTTAAAAGGTTTTCTAGTTACATTTTAATGTGTTGCTTGCCATATTTGAGAGTACTGTGGGCCACTCTGGGTTTTTAGTATTTAGTAAGCCCATGAACCTATCCCTTAATAGAATAACTAAGAAGGACTCACTATTACCCTAAAAATTTTTAGAGGAATGAGGACAATGCTAGCCAATTTGTTCTTGCTTTTTTTTTTAACATTATTTTATTTGGTCATTTAACTTTTTTTGATGGAAGATGGGAGTTGGGAAGAAGTGAACATGGAGATTCTTTTTTAAGCCCTGCCTTGATGGTAGGTGAATCAATTTAGATATATTTCTTCTTGAGAAAGAAGGATCCCATTCATTAAATTCATCAATCCATCAAATGTTTACTAAGCACACTTGCTCTATACCAGACACTGTTAGGCATTTAGATAACATAGACAAAATTAAAATTGTCTCTGCTCTCAAGGGGCTTATATTCTGTTTGGGTTAAACAGCAGATAACCAGGTATATAGATACAAGATAAATTTTTGGAGGGGAAAACTGGCAACTTGGACTAGAGATGGCATGAAGTGAAGGTGAGGAGGGAGTAAATCCTAGGAAAAGGGGGTGCAGATTTTATAAAGAGATAGGAGAGAGAATGCCATGTACAGGTAGTTGCAAGTAAGCCAATTGGACTAGAAAGTAGAATAAGTAAAGAAGAATAATGTGAAATAAGCCTTATTTCACATATTGTGTAGAGCATTAGATACATGATAAAGATTCTATATTTTTTTTTTTTGCTAGAGATTATAGAGAACCACTGATGTTTTGCAATGAAAAGGTTCATATATCCAGAACTATGATTTAGGAACAGCTCCTATGCAGCTATGTGGATGATGGTTTAGAGTGGGGAGAGCCTTGATCCAGGGAGACTAATTTGGAAACTATCTATATGAAAAGTAATAGGTGAGGAGAGCCTAAACTAAGAAGATGGTTGTGTGTCACTTGAAAGAAGAGGATGAATATAAGAGATAACTATAAAGGTAGAATTGACAAGACATATTAGCTGGTTGAATCCAAGGTGTGAAGGTGAGTGGAGAGCTGAGGATAACCTTTTGAGAATGCAAACCTGGATGTTTGGAAGGATGGTGGTACTTAGGAAGAAGGATGGGTTTTTAGAAAAAGATGATGAGTTTTATATAAGAAACACTGAGTTTGAGAGATACCTATGGTGCATCCAAATGGAAATGTCTAATCGGCAGTTGGTGATGCCACACTAGAACTCAGAAGAGATCATAGGATTAGTAATATAGATGTGAATCTTCTGCAAAGAGATGATGATTTTAACCTATAGGAGCTGGTGAGGTCACCAAGTACAGGAGTACCCTCCCTGCTGCCCCTACTCCTTTCCTCCTTTGAACAGTTCAGATGATAGTGAAGTTCAATGTCAGCTATTCCCTCCCCCTTCTTCCTTGTTTGTATAGATTATGTAACATAAATTCCCCTAACCTTCCTTTACTTTCTCTTCTTCTAAGATCATCAAGACATAACACTCCCAGGCCTTTCTGTGTAATTATACTCCTTCTGTGATAGATTCACTATGATAGGGCTATGAAAGGATACATATATCATCTTTCCCCTCTTGGAATGAAACAGTTTATCTTTGTTTTTTTCTCTTATGATTCAACTGTGTTTATGGCTTTTTGTTTCTCTTAATTTCTGTGTTTGAACTTCAGAGTTGCTATACACTTTGGGTCTTTTATCAGGAATTCTTGGAAATTCTCTTTTTAATTAAAGTTTTGTTTCCCCCTGTAAGGTTATAGCCAGTTTTGTTAGGTAAATTATTCTTTAGTGTAAGTTTATACCCTTTGCTTTCTGTAATTTTATAGCCCAAGCTCTCTGCTCTTTCATTGGGGTGGCTTCAAAATTGTGTGTGATAACATATATGACTCCTTGCTGCTTGAATTCTCTCTTTCTGGCTTGTAATAGTTTTTCTTTGACCTGGAAGCTCTGGATTTTGTCTATAATATTCCTAATTTCCAGTTTTCTCAATGGTTCCAAGAAATCTGTGCAGTTCTTTAAAGGTTCTTGAAATATGTTGTCTAGGCACTTCTATTGGTTATGGTGTTCAAGTAACCCAATGATTTTTATTTTTTTCATCAATTTATTTTGCAGGTTAGTTTTCTTTCCTATAAAATGTCTTATCTTTTTCTATTTTTTCAGTCATGATTTTAAAAATATATATATATTTCTTGTCTCATGGAATCATTGGCTTCTATTTGGTATATTCTAATTTTCAGGGATTCTGTTTTTGGTCGAGTTGTTTGGTTTTTAGCTCCTTATGTCAAGCTGCTAATTTCCTTTCCAATTCTTTCTTCCAAGGCTCTCATTCATTTTCTAATTCTTTTCCTCTAGTGCTCTCATTTCATTAATTTTTTTTTCATTTTTAAAAAAAATTCTTACTTCATCTCTCCTAGGAATTCTAATTGAACTTTTGCCCAATCTGTGTTTCTCTTAGAGGCTTTGCTTGTTAATATTTTGGAGTCATTCTCATCTTTTGTTCTTTGTCTTGAATGTCTCTATCACTAGATTAGTTTATAATGGTATAATTCTTTTTAAAAATTTAATTATTCTTCTAAGTAACTTCATCAAGTCAGACTTTCTGTTAGGTTTGGGTTATGTGCCTGTCTGAATGGTATGTTTGGGCTGGACCTGTTTTTGCTCTCTAGACTAGTATTGACTGATGTGTATTCCATGTTGTCAGGGACAGCTCAGTCAGAGAATTGTCAGGATTTCAATGTTTTGTCTGATCAAAGTTGGATCACAGACCCCTGGTCTGAGCTCTGCAAGTTCCTGACCTGGATTAAAGTCTGAGCTATAGCTGACTTATTCTAGATTCAGTCATTGTCCTCCAGCTGGGAAGTGCTGATGGCACAAAGTAATAAAATTACAGCCTTCCCCTTGGTCTGAGATCCCTGCCCTGGCAAGTTGGAATTGAGACACTACTCTGCTACTAGGTTCTAGAGCATATCTTTTCTGCTTACTTGTGAAATTGCTCCTTGGCCAGTACACAGCCATAGTCCTGAAACCTCTTCTTTTCACCACTCATAAACTCAGATACCCTTGTCAGTCTACTCTGTAATAAGGTGACAAACTGAACATGAATGGCAAAATCTCCATGGGGAACCTATTATCACATAATGCATAATGTTACAGTGCCCCAGCATGGGTCTGAACCCTCAACTTGCTTGGAATACAACTTTGTCCTTTTTCAGACCCAATATCCTGGAATGCTCCTTGTGGTCTGCCAATTTAGATTGGAAAAATGACTCTCTATGACTTTTTTTCTTGGATTTTCCTATCAGGCTTACATTGGGTACATTTTCTAGATCTGTTTGATGGAGTTTTGGTGGGAGAGCTCAACTGTACTTTCTGGACTCCACTATCTTGTTTCTGTTAAAGTATCTACTCATGCTTACTAGACCTATGAAGTAATAGATAAATAAAAGCTAATTTGATATTAGGCTAAATGGAACTGGGTGCTGGTTCCTGGGTTCCTAAAAAGAAAGTAACATAATTGGCTGGAACTCAAGCCAAATATAATAAATTGATTCCTGGATTCCTTAAATCCTAAATCCAATCCTTCTGCAAGAAACCTTTCCCAATACTCCTTAATCTTAGCACCGCTCTGTGATTACATTTAGTTTATTCTGTATATATCTCATTTGGATACAGTTGATAGCATGTTGTATTCTTCATTTACCTGAACTCCTTGAGAGCAGGGATTGTTTTTTTTGCTGCTTTTTTGGTAACTCCTCTGTTTAGTAATGTGGTATGCATATAGTAGGCACTTAATAAATGTTTGCTTGTTGATTCATCTCAAATAGGGCCAGAGTCAACCCTTATTATATTGATATAATCAACAAGGTATAGTGGATAGGGGGCTGAACTTGGAGTCGGGAAGATCTGAGTTAAAATCCTGTCTCTGACACTTACTAGCTATTTGATGCTAGCCAAGTCTCTTAACCTTTACAGTGTCTTCATCTGTTAAACTAAAGTATTGGGCAAAATGGACTCAAAAGTTCCTCCCAACTCTAAATCTATGGTCCTTTGGTAAGTGGGATGTATGTTTTTCTTAAGGATAAGGGAGAAGACTTGGAGAACCACTTAAAACTGAAGTATAAGGAACTATTGCCAAAACAAAGTATCTCCAGATTAGATATATGATAGAATATTATAATATAGTACAATGTAAGCTTCTTGAGGATAGAGAATGTCACGGTTTCTGTATTTGTCTTCTTAGCACTAAGCAAAATTCCTACTATATTGTACATGCTTAATAAATGCTAGATGAATTGAATTAACTTTTATAAGGCAATGGAAAAAAGTGATGCAAATTACAAAGCTATTTAAACATGACTCTCCAGGATCCTAGCAAGGACTGTTGAAATGATTCTCTGTTTCATTTGCCTACACATTGACCACTATCACCAGAGTTTCTCTTCTGCAATGCTGATTTTCAAAGATTCATCCTGGAAGGACTGAGTAAAGGGGAGGGGAACACTTATGGAACAGAACAACAGGATGTGGATGAAATCCTACCATGACACATTTGGCCTTTGCCAGTCATTATGTGCTTACACTGTTGGCCCTCTTATTAGTTGTAGCCAGGAAAGTGAGAGCCCTGCTATCTGGACCAAAGAAGCAGTAAGTGTTTGCTTAATTGCTGTTTTATCACAGTTGATAATTATTTAATGATTTCTCTTCTTTCTGACACAGTCAAGTTTGGGATATCATTAGACCTATTGCCTGCAAGTATCACTGCTGAGCTCTGTGGCGGGTCTAATAGCCACAGGGCTGGATTCAAGGCACCACCTTGCCCTTCAATAAGTGACCTTGTGACTGAGCCACATGGAAAGGGGTACACAGTGATGATGGTACAAAAAACATACCACTCTGAAATAAATGAGATAATTTTTTTGCTGGTCTTTCCTTTTCAGTGGGATAGCTTTGTTCTCCATGAGGTGAAGAAATACAAATAAATTAAAAGAAACCCAATCCAATATAGAAGCAACCAAATAAAGTTGACATTGCCTCTTTAAATAGAATTGTGCTAGTTCCAGAAGGCAAAAAAAAGCCTGAGAGTAGTGTTGGAGGAGAGAGAAACCCAGAATGAAACTTTTCTGTTGGGAAAATAGGTCTTTTTTCTATGGGAATGAGCAGAGAAGTGAATATCAAGGGCTTGTCACTCTTGGAAACTTCTTGATACTGTGGTCTCATTTGGATGGTCTCTGCTTTCTTAGAGGATTGGCACACTCTGAATAAATATCCTGGCTACTATCAAGTTATCTACAGTACAAAAATGTAGTGGAAATTTGGCAGTTATTTCTTTAACCATCAGGGAGTGCTACTGACCAAGTCAGGTTTTATTCAGTAAAAAAGGGCCATTTTATACTTACATGGGTGGTTTTGTACTACACTGAGTACCAGAAAGTGCCCTGGGAAACACAAGGCTCTCCATGGTTCTCTTGGAGATGTCCTCCTCTATCTCCTCATTCTGCTTTCTATTTTCCTTACTCTACTTGCTCTTTAATGAGTGGTTATGTTAATTAACTAGTATAGATGAATGGTGCATACTGATTTATCCAATTAAGAGCTGGTGGTTTATGGTACTTCCAACCAATGGGAAATTCTGCTCCCTTCTTTTTATGATGCATTTCAATGGCATCTTTACGCCAGCATTATTTAACTGTATACAGTTATGTACTCAAAATGATAGAAACAAAGGAAGAAAAACAAATATGTTAGCAAAATCCTGTTGTAGGCTGTATGTCCACCCCCCAGTTCAAGAGTTTAAGAAAAGACATAGTTCAGGTGCTTAGATTCAAATCTCCTCCTCAGTTCCTCCCTACAGGGCAAGTGGTTGTTATGCCTAATGATCTCTTGGTGGATCAATATCCAGGGATTTTGGTGACTCAGGACACCAGAGCACTTCAACTGGTTTTTGCCTCCTCCTCAGAGAGAGCCATTACAATCTCAATGAGGCATTGATTCCTTCTCCTTTGGCTTCTGAATCTCCTAATGCTTGTTCTGACTATGCCTCCAGCTTTACTATCTTGTCAAATGTTTTTCATGGAAAACAGCTTACAGAAATACCTTATACCTTCTCCAAACCTTTATCTCTTTCCACATCATAAACTATGTGAACATATATGAATTTAGCTTCATAGGTATAGTCAGATAAAGACTCTGAACCCCTATTAGCTGAGTCATGGTTGACCATAATTTAGACCCTGCTCTTTGCCAAATTTATTAGTGTAGACACTGAATTTAAGTCCCCAAGTCTAGGAAGGTTTCGAGTGGCATAGAACAATAATAATACAATTTTAACTCAGCATTTTTATTGTGATTTATATACATTTGGTCATTTGGTCATTATCATAACCCTACAGACTGATACTATGTGATGTATTCACACAATTAAGTATTAGAGGTCAAATCTGAGCCTAGATCACCTTTGACTTCGAATCGAGTATATATTCCATTTTCATTCTCTATATTCTTCCAGAGTGGTAGCAATAGTATAATGGATACAGTTAGTCTTGAAACTAGGAAGACCTGGGTTCAATGTCTTCCTGACACATACTGGACTGTGATCCTGAGCTTAACTTAAACTTTCTGTGGTTTGGACAAATCTAGACTATAAGTGACAAAACAGGCACTGACCTGCGTTGGAAAAGGGGATTTTCTTCTTTGGGAGATGCCTACATCACTCTATCTTCTTTTTCTCCCATGCACACAGAGTAGGGATGATTATATGTCCTTTTTCTAAAATCTTACTCAGTGCTTTTCATCAAGGGAGACCAGCTCATTTATTTTATTATTATTATTTTTTTAGTGAATATACTTAATGAATTGTTAGTTCTTTCAACCTTCTTGGCTTGAAAACCCTCAATTGATGGGGGGGGGGACCCTAAGGAAACTGTCATGAAGTGTCCTGAGTAATGTTGTTCCAAATAGGCCAGGGATTGGATGTATCCTATCCTAGAGAGATGGGATGATATCATAGGGAACTCCTAGGCAAGGAAATAATTTACTAATTCAGATAAGTACATTCTCTTCAATTTATAATCCTAGAGAGATATTCAGAGCACTGAGAACTTCATGGTTTGTCCTGAGACACTTGGTACTTTTCAGAGGTAGGACTTGAACTCAACTCTTTCTGGTTTCAAAGCATCAGTCTCCTCATCTGTAAAATGGAGATAATAATAGTACCCACCTCCCAGAGTGTTTTCGAGGATCAAATGAGATAACATTTGTAAAGCACTTTGCAAATCTTAGAGTGCTTTATAAATGCTAGCTATTATTATCCAAACTAGCTACATAATCCTCAGTCAATCAGTCAGTCAGGGCACCTCAGGCAGATTCTCATGCTATTCAATTTCTCCAGAAATGGTCTACACTTAGGGAGCCTTTTAATAGCATCACTGAACATTAACTACGTGTGGAGCCTTTATGAAAGAAATAAGATACTGTCCCTGACCTGGAGGAGCTTTCATGGTAATTGAGGAGATGAAATGAATGTTTCCCAAATGGTCTGAGAACCTCTGCAAGCAAGCATACTGATTACAACTGTAAAAAGTCAGTTCAGTACACCACAATTGGAAAGGAAAATGGAGCTCTTTAAATAGCTTCGAATTTACTTCTTGGTTTTTTTTTTGTATGCCTCATTGACTGCCTTACATAGTTTTTAGAACTTAAAAAAGTCCTTATAGAGACAACATAATATAGTGGTTAGAGGGCTGACTGTGGAATCAGGAAGACTGGTTTTAAGTTCTGCCTCTGACATGTACAATTTGGCTGTGTGACACTAGGCAAGTCACTCCACCTCTAATGACCCAGGCAACTTGATTACTCTAAGTTACACGCTAATCATCATCCTGACTGGGTAGCTGAAGGGAGCTCCATATCAGGGAGTTGCCAGTGTGGATTAAATCACAGGGCTGCAAACACATACTCACACATACATGGGACTTTGAAAACAACCTAACAGTTTAGGTCTTTTGATTCAATAAATGTTTATATGAAATGACATAATAAACACTGAGCATGTTTAAGTGGCTAAAAGACATGGAATAAAGGTATACCTAGTTGGAACCTCATGATTAATCAATATTTATTGAGCCCTGGGTATAAAACAAGGCATTCCCTACATGTTTTCTCCAGTCAGGGCCCTAGGGAGAAGGGGACTTGTAAACTCTCCTAGACTCTGAGATTAGCATTCTGACCAATGACTTGTGGAGACAGAACAAACACTTGAATCTAATCAGAGGGTGCTAGAAGCTAATCAGAGGGAGGTGACCTTCACAGTAGGTTGGGCAAATTCCTAGGATGCCAGATCTCCAGAAAGTGTCGTTGTGGACTTAGGTCCCTGCAGCTCCCTTCCCTATCTCTAAAATTATAAGTTAAAGTTCTTCCAGAGGTTATCAGACAAGTGGCCAATTAGTCCAGGGAGTTTAAGAGCTGCTACTGTGCTGAAGCACTGTGCATGGTATAAAGGAAGAAGAGGGGCAGTAGCTCAGTGGAAAGGAAGCTAAATGCAGAGTTGGGAGGATCTTGGATCAACTCCATAGCACTCGGATAAATAACAACCTCTCTAGGGCTCAATTTCTTTGTAAATAAAATGGAGATGAGATAGATGGTTGCTAAAATCTTCCCAACTCTAAATATCTGATTATAGAATCCTAATTACTGGTCTTAGAGACAGAAGTGTGTTCAAATCCTATTTCTGACATTTATCACTTGTGTGATTATGGGAGAGTCACATGCACTTTCTCATCTTTAAAAGGGTGGTTATATGTTTTCACTAGAAACAGCTAGTCAGCTCAGTAAAAAGAGTACTGGCCTGAATGGGGATGAATCTGAGTTCAAATCTGGACTCAGACCCTTATTGGCTGTGTGACACTGGGCAAGTCATTTAATTTCTGTTTATCTTAACGCACTGGAGGAAGAAATTGCAAACCACTCTGGTTTCCTTGCCAAGAAAATCCTGTGGACAATATAGTCAATAAGAATTGAACATGCCTAAACAACAATAACCACAGACAGATGAAGAGATTGAGTTTGGGATAGATTGAGTTGGGATTGAGTAAGTGATTTGTGTGGGATCACATAACCAATAAACATCAGATATAGGAGAACACAGGTTTTGTGGGCTCTAAATTCTATCTACCACAAAATTGGTCTAGACAAAGAAAACCCCAGCTCCCACTCCCAAAATCAAACAAACAAACCGGTATCTCTTATAAAAGGGCTGAAGAAATATAAGGTACTTAATTTGAAGAGAATAGTATTAGGGAGTGGGGACAGCAGGGCTGTTCTGGGGAAGAGATACCAGGGATCACAGTGATACTCACTGATAGCCATATTGTTTTTGTCTTCTAGGTGGTCTTTAAGAAAGGTTCTCCACCAATTCAGATCAATTCTGAAAGACTTATGAGAAGGGATGCTATCCATATCCATAGAAAGAACTGTGGGAGTAGAAACAGTGAAGAAAAACAACTGCTTGATCACATGGGTTGATGAGGATATGACTGGGGATGTAGACTCTAAACAATCACCCTAGTGCAAATATCAATAATATGGAAATAGGTCTTGATCAATGACACATATAAATCCCAATGGAATTGAGCGTTGCTATGGGAGGGGGGTGAGAAGAGGGGAGGGGAAGAACATGAATCATGTAACCATGGAAATTTTTTCTTAATCAATTAAATAAAATATAAAAAAAGAAAGGTTCTCTACCATCCTAGTAGTTGTTGTTCAGTCGTTTCAGTTGTGTTCAACTCTAAGTGACCTTATTTGGGGTCTTTTTGACAAAGGTAGTGGAATGGTTTGCCATTTCCTTCTCTAGCTTATTTTATAGATGAGGAAAGTGAGGTAAGCAGGGTTAAGTAACTTGGTAGTAAGTCACATAGCTAATAAGTATCTGAGACAAGATTTTAACCCAGGAAAATGAGTCTTCCAAACTCTAAAGCTGGCACTCTATCTGCTGTACCACCTCCATCATCCTACAAAAATAATGCTGTTAGGTGTTCAGGATGTTTTAGCATCAGAAATCGATTTGGAACAGGCATAGGGAAAATCTAAGTGGGGTATTTTGTTGATTTCTCCTTGAAGAAGTGCTATGATATATTAAAAGAAATGTAGTCTAGAAACAAATGTCTTGTTTCAAAGTCTTGGCTCATAGAGTTGTTGGGAAGAGATGTTTGCTAAATGATCATTCTTGGTTTTGGAGAACAGATAATGAGAGTCACTTCTATCTTCTTGCTCAAGAAGGCTGAGAATTATGGCTGTGGAATGTTGGACATTTCATTTGTACTTAACCATGTTTATTTATTTATTTGGTTTAAGGGGATAGGAGAAGATTGACACATACTGGAATAAAAATCAAAGGTCTCAATAAAAGTTCTTTATAAAGTAAGCTCTTTGTAAAACACTAAGTGATATATAAATGTGAGTTATTATTGTGGCTAACAAAAATGCTGAACTTCAGTGGATGGAGTATGACCTGGAATCAGGGAGATAGGTTCCAAATCCTCCCTCTAACACAAATTGTGTGACTCTAGGAAAGTTACTTGGCCATGGGGAACCTCAGTTGCCTCATTCGTAAAATAGAGATAAGCATAATTGTAGTACCTAAATCATAGAACTGGGGTGAGGTTTCAGTGATATAAAGTATGCAAAATACCTCATCTACTTTAAATAGCCAGAGGACATTGTAAATGCTATATACATTTCAGCAATTATTAACAAAATAAGAAACAGTCACTTCCCCTAGCTTCAGCAAGTTCAGTGTGTTCAAGTTCTTTGTGACAGAGCTGGGGCAGCAATGTAATTCCCATGCAGCTATTTAGCCTTTGCCACTGAGTTCCCTTGAGAGTTTCTTTTCAACACTGAGAGCTGTTGCCAGGAAGATAGCTGAGGTCCCTGTGGGGACTTTCCTTCATGCCCTCCTACTTAGGAAAAGCCCTAGAGATGAGAGTAAGGTCTGAATAGGCTTAAGGAGCAATAAAAATAATTTTATAGACACATTTCAGGGAATATTTTGTAATATCCGTCCTTCCGAATGCTGATTAGATTGTTTACCTCAGGAAATAGAAATATTCATTATAAAACCCTTTTGACATCCAGTCAGATCATTAACCCAATTCCATGGCTAGGCATTAATATTTTTATTTCTCTAATATGCCAATAAGTCCTTGGGAGTTGTCTGCTTCATACTTCAATACTGAGGCCAGATAGGTCAGTTCAAAACAAGTAATCACATGGGGTATTAGAGTGGAGGGTGTTCTGACCTGGGCAAATATATATGACGTGTTTATTTGAAAGTTCCTTTAATGAGCCTTCTTTTGGAAACAAAGGCCTTTCTTTGTAATATCAATACTTAACTCATGTTCCCATAGTTGTATGATGACAAGTAATGGAAATATCTCTAAAGGATTGGCAACAGACGTCATTCAGAGGGCAATGGAGATATGTAAGTTGGGTTCAATATACAACAAATAAACGTCTAAGAAGAAAAACAGAAGTAAAATATATCATACAAGAAACAAGTGATAACAAAGCATTCTTCTAAATGAAGAGAATGAAGTGTTTACAGTATAACTCTGAGACCTGAGGAAAAATTTAAAGAAATTTATAAAATCAAATGCCAATAGATATAAATTAAATAGAGATTGAACTTTACATAAGAGTTCTGAAGGGAAAAAAGTGAATGCATGACCACAATCAGGAAGAGTTGGTCAGAGAAAGCTTCCTGGAATGAGCTGTATTTTGAAAAGCTGTGTCTGTGAAAAAATTTCAGTTCTCAAGTAAATCATCTGAGGGGTAAGTTGAATTTAGCATATTGTGCAACAAATATAGAGCTGGCCCTGTCCTCAGTAGGACATGAGCTCCAATCTGACTTGAGGCACTTATTAGCTATGTGACCCTGGGTAAGTTACTTAAGCCTGTTTGCCTCAGTTTCCCTTATCTGTCTTTAAAAATGAACTGGAGAAGGAAATGGCAAAGTCACTTCAATCTTCCTGCCAAGAAAACCTCAAATGGGGTCACAAAGTGTCAGCCATGACTGAAAAATGTCTGAACAATTATTTCCACACAAATATTCTTCATATTAAAATATCAGAGAAAACAAAACTAAAATACGGTTTCTAGGTACATACTGAGTTTAAAATTTTCCATGACACTTCAGCTACTCTTAAAGGATTCAAGGGATTGTGGACTCCCATATATCACTTCACTACAAATTCAGAAGAAGATGAAATGACATTAGTAAGAATTTCTAGGAACCCAGGATTCAATTTAAAATGAGAGATTTCAGATTTTATAGAATCAAAGATTTAGAAGGAAGAAAAATAAAAGTTAGATAATCCCTAAAGGAGATTATTTTAGGATTATTCTTTCATTTGTTCATTCATTAATTAATTCAATAGATATTTATCCAAATATCTGGGATATATAGGGTTTTCTGAGAGGACTAGATTCTCTGAAGGATTACTGAACCTTTTTTTGTGGGCTACTCATCCACTTTTGATGTCCACCTTTTTATCCAACTCTCACTTGTGGCTCCAAAAAGTTATATAGAATGAACAGCAGCATCCTTCACCCCATTCCCCTCCCCATATAAAACTGGCTGGGTAATCCAGGTTGTGGGTAATTGACAGTCCTTACACTCACACTCCTCAGTGAGTTAGGGAGAATACTTACCCCAAGCATGTGAAGACTTTCCCTGGCAGAATGGGAGGATGAGAACAATTTGTTCCATAAAGACAGCTAAGACAGTGCTATAGGGTTCTTAGAGTGTGGTCATACATAGATCAAGGTCATCCACTGCATCCACTTCATGCTGGGTCATTACCAGTTGTCCTGACCTTTGTTTTGCCAGTGGACTTTGGTGACTGGAAGAGAGAGTAAAGCTGATGATTTTGTGTAATTCTGCCTCCAAATTGAATTCATGAGCAAGTCAAGACATCACCCCATGATGTCATTGATCATCTTTGAAAGGAAGGACAAACATCAAAAACAACAACCCAAATATTTATTTTGCATGTAAAAAGCAATATACTTCTGGGTGCACTGAAGAAAAAGAAAAGAATATAAGAAACTGATCTATGACTGCCATCAGGGAGTTTTCAGCCCATTGTAGGAAATTAAATATACACCATTTGTAATATAAGGGAGATTATATCAAGTACTATGGAAAAGCTGCAAAGTGGATCAGGATAGGGAAAAATTGCTTCTATCAGAGGATGTTTGGGAAGGCTTCCTGGAAAAGGTGGAAAGTTGGACCTTGAAGGATGGTTAAAATTTCAATAGAGATGGGTTGAGTTATGACAAGGGGGACATACCAAGGTAGAGATATGGCAACGGGGAATTCCGCCCCCCCCATCCTCTTAATGGGAATAGACAAGATATTTAAAAAATTTTTAGATATTTCATTTTTCCAATTACATGCAATAACAATTTCGAACATACATTTTTCAAAATTAAAGTTCTAAATTGTCTTACTCCCTTCCTTCTCTCTACCCTCCCAGAGCTAGTAAGAAATTTGATTTGTATTATGTATATATTATCATGTGAAACATATTTCCATATAGTTCATTGTAAGAGAATACTCATTATAAGACTGATGCCCCCAAATAAAAACATAAATAAATTAATGTGGAAAATTGCATGCTTTGATCTGCATTCCAACTCCAACAATTCTTTTTCTGGAGGTAGAGAGCATTCTTTGTCATAAGTTCTTCAGAATTGTCCTGGATCATTGCATTGGCTGATCTTTATACAATATTGCTGTTTCTGTGTGTAATTTTATCCTGGTTCTCCTTAATTCACTCTGCATTGGTTCATGAAGGTCTTTCCAGCTTTTTCTGAAATTATCCTACTCAGTACAATAGTTTCCCATCATCATCATAGTCCACAATTTGTTCAGTTATTCCCCAATTGATGGGCATCTCCTCAATTTCCAATTCTTTGCCAATACAAAAAGAGCCACTATAAATATTTTTGTACTAGTAGATCCTTTCCCCTTTTTTATGATATCCTTGGGATATAGACCTAGTAGTGGTATTACAAGATCAAAGGGTATGCACAGTTTTATAGCCCTTTGGGCATAGTTTCAAGTTGCTCTTCAATATGATTGAATCACTTTACAACTCTGTCAACATTGCATTAGTAATCCAATTTTGCCACATCCCCTCCAACATTTATAATTTTCCTTTACTGTCATATTGGCCAATCTGATAAGTATGAAGTGGTACCTCAGAGTTTTTTAAATTTGCATTCTTCTAATCAAGAGTGACTTACAACTTTTTTCATTTGATTATTGGTAGTTTAAATTTCTTTATCTGAAAACTGCTTATTCATATCTTTTGACCATTTGTCAATTGGGGAATGACTGACATTCTTATAAACTTGACTTAATTCTCTCTATATGAGAAATTTTAGAAATGTATTCAAGGAATTTGTTGTAAAATTATCTTCTTGTTTCCCCTATAATCTTGGTTACATTGATTTTGTTAGTAAAAACCCTTTTAAATTTACTATAATCAAAATTATTCATTTTACAACTTATAATCTTCTCTGTTTCTTGTTTGGTCATAAATTCTTCTCCTCTCCATAGATCTGACAGGTAAACTATTCTATGTTCTCTTAACTTACTTATGACATCACCCTTTATATCTAAACCATATGCCCATTTTGGCCTCATCTTGGTATAAATTGTGGGATATTGGTCTAAGTACCTAGTTTTTGCCATACTGTTTTTCATTTTTCCCAGCAGTTTTTGTTAAATAGTGAGTTCTTCTGTTAAGAGCTGTAGTCTTTGGGTTTATCAAACACCAGTTCATTTATCCTTGTATATTGTGTATCTAATCTATTACATTCATCTACCATTCTTTTTCTTAGCCAGTACCAGATTGTTTTGATGATTACTGCTTTAAAGTACATTTTGAGATCTGATATTTCTAGGCTACCTTCTTTCACTTTTTTTCCATTAATTCCCTTGTTATTTTTGGCCTTTTGTTCTCCCAGATGAATTTTGTTAGTATTTTTCTAGTTCTATAAAATGATTTTTGGTAGTTTGATTGGCATGGCACTGAATAGATAAATCAATATAGGTAGAATTATCATTTTTATTATATTAGTTTGGTCTACTCATGAACAACGAATATTTTCCCAAATGTTTAGATCTGATTTTATTTATGTGAATAGTTTTGTAATTTTTTTCATATAATTCCTGTGTTTATCTTGGCAAGTATAGATATATTTTTTATCTATAGATATTTTATATTGTCTATAGCTATTTTAAATGGAATTTCTCTTTCTATTTCTTGCTCCTGGACCTTGTTGTTAATGTATAGAAATACTTATGATTTATATAGGTTTATTTTGTATCCTACAACTTTGCTAAAGTTATTAATTTAATTTTTTAGTTGATTCTCTAGGATTATTTAAGTTTACTATTATATTATTTGCAAGGAATGATAGTTTAATTTTTTCATTGTCTACTTTTATTACTTTAATGTCTTTCTTTTCTTATTGCTAAAACTAGCATGTCTAGTACAATATTAAATAATAGTGGTAATAATGGGCATCCTTGCTTCACCTCTATTTTTATTGGGAAGGTTTCTAACTTACCCTCATTGCAGATGATACTTGCTGATGGTTTTAGATAGATATTACTTATCATTTTGAAAAATGATCCATTTATTCCTGTATTTACTAGTGTTTTATTTTTAATAGAAAAGGGTGTTGTATTTTGTTGAAGGCCTTTCTGCATCTATTGAAATAATCATGTGATTTCTGTTAGTTTTGTTATTGATATGGTCAATTATGCTAATAGTTTTTCTAATATTAAATCAGCTCTTCATTCCTGGTATAAATTCCTCTTGGTCATGGTGAATGATCCTTGTAGTATATTACTATAGTTTCCTTGTTAGTATTTCATTTAAAAAATGTGTATCTATATTCATTAATGAAAATGGCCTATAATTTTCTTTCTCTATTTTTGCTCTTCCTGGCTTAGGCATTGGAACCATATTTGTGTCACAAAAAGAATTTGGTAGGAATCCTTATTTGCTTATTTTGCCAAATAGTTTATTTAGTATTGAGATTAATTGTTCTTTAAATGCTTGGCAGAATTCACTTGTGAATCCATCTGGCTTTGGAGATTTTTTTAGGGAGTTCATTAATGGCTTGTTCCATTTCTTTTTCTGAGAGGGGATTATTTAAGTATTCCAATTACTCTTTCACTAATTTGGCAATTTATATTTTTTGTAAATATTCATCCATTTCACCTAGATTGTCTGATTTATTGGCATATAATTGGGTAAAATAGCTCCTAATGATTGCTTTAACTTCTTCTTCACTGGTGGTGAATACACCCTTGTCATTTTTGTTACTGGCTATTCGATTTTCTTCTTTCCTTTTTTAAAAATCAAGTTAATCAATGCTATTTTTTATAGAACAAACTCTTCGTTTTATTAATTAATTCAATAGTTCTCTTATTTTCAATTTTATTAATTTCTCCTTCAATTTTTAGGATTTACAATTTAGTTTTTAATTGGGTCTTTCTAATTTTGTTTTTGGTTTAATGCCTCGTTCATCTGCTTTTTCTTTATCGTATTAATGTTAAGTGTTTAGAGATATTGCTTTGGCTGTATCCCACAAATTTTGAAATGTTGTCTCCTCATTGTTATAGCCTTTAATGAAATTATTGGTTGTTTCTATAATTTATTCTTTGACCAATCCCCCTTTTAAAAATTAGATGATTTCATTTCTGATTAATTTTTATTTGTCTTTTCATGGATCCTTAATGATTATAATTTTATTGATTTATGATTTGAAAAGGATGTATTTATTATTTCTGCTTTTTTGCTTTTGATTATGAAGTATAGGGTCAATTTTTGTGTAGGTGCTATATGATGCTGAAAAAAATACTGCTTTAATTCCCATTCAATTTTCTCCAGAGATCTATTAGGTATAACACCAAAAATGTCTTTTCCTTCCTTCACTTCTTTTTTGTTTATTTTCTTTGTTTAATTTATCTATATCTGAAAGGGGAAAGTTGAGGTCCCCACTGTCTATTTTCTCCTTGTAAACCTTAAAATTTCTTAGACTTATGAATGTTGGAAATTTCCCCATTGGGAAATTTCATACTTGAAAAATTTCCTACTGATAGTAAGAACTCTATTGGAATGTGAAACTCCTTGGCATGGGAAGATCCTTCTCTTCCCTACTTAAAACTACTTTAGGACAGAAACCTTTTGCTAAACAATGGAAAGGGCTTTGACCTATGCTTAAGCATAGAACAGGAAGTTCTTTGAGTCATGATTGATTTTAGAATTGATACAATAGAGACACTTGGAATGACAGAACCAGGTCTTAGAAACTACAATCTCCACCCTACTCAGAGTAACAGGATTTAGGAAGGGCTGCAGCAAAGATCAAGATTTAATTATTTGAGAATATGACCTTCAACAGACATGTGCAAAGGGGAGAGACTTCTGGGTGGTCCTGGGTTAAGCTAGAGCCACCATTGGCACAGGGGAGACATCGACAGTGATTGGTAGATGTGAGAACTGAGGGGAGGGGACTTAGAAGTTTTCCTTAAAGATAGCGGGGTCTGAGGACGGGGGGAGGAGGTTTTGCTCTGAAGGAGTCTGAGAGGAGAGAGGTCCTGGAGGGAGAGCTCCTGGAGAGGTCTGAGAGGAGGGCTTGCTCTGAAGGAGGCTGGAGGTGGAGGTCGCTGAGACTGTTTCTCCATTTTGGTCACGTGAGTGATAGGGACTGATCTCTTTTCTTTGCCTCAGCTATCTAAGGGCTTGGGCCTTTGGCCAAGCCTAAGCAGAGGGGGTATTTAAGCCCCATTCCCTTCTCTCCCCTTTCTCTCTCTCTCTCTCTCTCTCTCTCTCTCTCTCTCTCTCTCTCTCTCTCTCTAATACCTTTCTTCCTCCTGTTTGTAATTAAAAACTCCATAAAAGGTTGACTGCTGATTTGAGTTTTCATTTAGGAATTACATAGCTGAATTCCTTGGCGACCTTAAATTAATATATATCAGTCTTTTAAAGTGATTTCTATATCACATCCTGAAGCTCATTTAATTTCTCCTTTAAAAATTTGGAGGGTATGCCATTTGGTGCATATATGTTTAGTATTGATATTATTTCATTTACTAGAGTACCCTTTAACAAGATGCAATTTCCTTCTTTATCTCCTTTAATTAGATCTATTTTTGCTTTAGCTTTGTCTGAGATTGATTGCTAGTCCTACTTTTTTTTTACTTTAGTGTAAGCACAATCATGCTCCAAACCTTTATCTTTATTCTGTGTGTGACTCCCTTCCTCTAATGTGCTTCTCAAAAATAGTGTATCATAGGATTTTGCTTTTTAATCTACTCTGCTGAATGTTTATGTTTTATGGGTGAGTTCATCCCATTTACAATCAAAGTTATGATTACTAACTGTGTATTTCCCTTCAACTTATTTTCTTCATTTGATCCTGCTCTTTCTTTCTTCTTTGAATTTATCCCTCCTCACAAGTATTTTGCTTTCCTTCACTATCCTCACTTCCCTTTCCTTCTATTACCCACTGCACCTTGTCTTATTCTTCTCCTATTTCTCTATAGGGGAAGACAGGATTCTATACCCTAATGAGTGAGGTTGTTATTTCCTCTCTGGGCCAATTCCATTTATAGTAATGTTTAAACATTGCCTCTCACTACTCTTTTCCTTGTCTCCATTGTTTTTTTTTTTTGTGCCTCGGTAGGTGAGATAATTTACCCTGTTCTACCTTTCCTTTCCCTTTTCTCTCAGTGCAATCTTCTTTTACTTCCCTTGATTTTTTTGCATATCATGTCATCTTAATCAACTTACTCTTGCACCTTCTGTGTATGTAGTCTCTTTCTAACTGCTCTAATACTGATAAAAACAAACTTCAGTTACAAATATCATCTTTCCATGTAAGAATATAAAGAGATGACCTTATCAAAAAAATCCCTTCAATTTTCTCTTTTTGTTTAGTTTTTTATTCTTCTCTTGAATCTTGTATTTGAGTATCATATTTTCTGTTTAGGTCTGATCTTTTCTTCAGGAATGCTTGAAAATTTTCTATTTTGCTAAATGATCATTTTTTCTCATAAAAATATCATCAGTTTTGCTGGGTAGGTGATTGTTGGTTATCGACCTATTTCTTTGCTTTCTGAAATATCATATTCCAAGACTTTCAAACCTTTAATGTGAAAGCTGCTAAATTCTGTGTAATCCTGACTGTGACTCTGTGATATTTGAATTGTTTCTTCATTGTTGCTTGCAGTATTTTCTCCTGTAATATGGCCATAATATTCTTGAGAGTTGTAATTTGGAGATTTATTTCAGGATGTGATTGGTGGATTCTTTCAGTTTCAAGGATTTTACCGTCTTTTTCAAGAGTATCAGGGTAGCTTTATTGGATAATTTCTTACAATGTGATGCCTAAACTTTCTTTTGATCATGGCTTTCTAGCAGTCCAATAATTTTTAAATTGTCTCTCATAGACCTATTTTCCAGTCAGTTTTTAAAAATGAGATAATTTCATATTTTCTTCTATCTTTTCAGCCTTTTGGTTTTGTTGTTTTGTTTCTTGATATCTCATGAAGTCATTAGTTTCTACTTGCCCAATTCTAATTTTAGGAAATTATTTTCTCCCATGAATTTTTGAATCGTCTTTTCCATTTAGTCAATTCTACTTTCTAAGAAACTCTTTCCTTCACCAGATTTTTGTACCTCTTTTTTTATTTGGCCAATTCTGCTTTGCATTGCTTTCATTTCTCTTCATTTTCCTTTGCCTCCTTATTTGACTTTTTGAAATCTTCTTTGAGTTCTTCCAGAACCTGAGACCAATTCATATTTTTCTTTGAAGTTTTTCATGTAGCTACTTTAATCTCATTGTCCCCTTCTGACTCTTTGCCTTATTTTTCTTTGTCTTCATAGTAAGTATCTATGGTTAGTTGGTTTTTTTAATAGCTTGCTCTTTTTCCTAGGCTTTTCCTTAATTTCTATTGTTATCTTAAAGTTGGGCTCAGTTCTTAGGGTAGAGAAGATACTCTCTTAAACTTCAGTTTTTCCTTGCTGTTATATTTAGCTCTACTTCTAAGTTGCTGTAAGTTTCAGTTATTTAATGGTGATAGAATGGCCTTTGAGCTAGAAGCTCTAAAAGCCATCTCCTACTGCTCATTCAATTTCCCCCAGGGACTGTTGATGGCTTATGGGGCTCAGAGCACTGAGAGTTACCTTGTGCTAGGGTCTGGGGCCTCACCTTGGAGAGGAGCTTCAGGCCTCACACTCTGAGCTTACAAAGGCCAGGTGCACCACAAACTGCTTTGTGCTGAGGTTCAGGTCCTCACTGAAGAGTTGGGTAGGAACTCCAGGACTCCCCTTGGATTAGCACCAGTTTGGTGCACTGCTGACTGCTCTGTCTTGGGGCTTGGAGCCTCCCCCTTGTTCTTGGACAGGGGCTCAGAGTTTTACACTGGGCCTACACTAGTCAAATACATCATGGACTTCCTTGTGCTAGAGCTTGGGACCTCATTGCAGGCTTATGCCAGGGTTTAAAACTTCAAGGGGTGGGTATTGGGGTGTTGTTGTTGTTAACTGTTGACTTAGGCAGGGTCTCATGGTCTTGAAGTTGGCTTAGGTCCAAGTTCAGAACCTAGAACAGTGGATATGAGTTGCAGGTGTGTGGCTGTTGCTGTTGGCTTGTGTTAGCACTTCTTTGTGTGACCTTGGTATAGACTGTGCTCCCCTCTCACCCTAGCAAACCAGATTCTCTATGACTAAGTTTCAAGTTGTTTTCTAAAGGAAAATTGCTTCATTTCTTCCCCTTGTTGGTTCCGTCACTCTAGCATTCATTTTGAAGAGTTATTTCAAGGTCAGTTGGAGAGGATTCTCAGATCGGTTCAAGCTTTCTGTGCCTCTATTCTGCCATCTTGGCTATGCTGACAAGATATTCTTAAGGAGCAGCCAAAATACTACATATATCAAACATTCTGATTATTATACACCTGAAAAAAGTCATGGTCTTCAATTCCTATTCTCACAATGATAAGTGATGCTTCAAGTCAAATACTCAGCAATTATGTATAATCTGATAATAATATTGCTATAATTTGTATATAAAAGAATCATAAAACATGAGAGCTGGTAGAGATATTAAATCATTTGTTCTAGTCCAACCCTCTCATTTTACATATAAGGAAATTGAATCCCAGCAAAGTGAAGTAGTTTGCCCAATGTTGCAGAGCTAGACATTGGTAGAACTGAAACTCAAACCAAAGTTCACATTTTAGACTTTATTTTGTGTTCTCTCTCTTGGCAGATTATAAGTGTAAAAAGTCTCAGTGACTTGGTTGAACTGGATTTTGGAAACTCCCTTGAATTAAAAAAAATACTTTGTTGCTGAGAGCTAGGAGATAAATGTTAACTTTCCTGGCATAAATGTTTACTCATTGCTCTGAGGGGAGTTTAGTATAAAAATGGCACATCTATGGGAGTCTACTTTAGCTACAAAGATGACCTCTGAAGTCTGAGAATTACTCATAAAGAAATAAAAATTCTTATTTGACTTGTAAGGGAAGTCCCAGGAAGACGGGATTGAAGGGAAACTCAGTTGGAGGACCTAAGTCTTCTTATAATCTATAATCTAAGAATAGTCATAGGATTGGAGTTAATTATTCTGGGACAAACAAAAATAATTTGAGTGGAATACTATTGTTTTTTGACATTTAGCACTTTATTCTTATATCTTTCTTTATAATCTCAACCACCTAGTTGTGTGTTAGTGAACCTATGGCACATGTGCTGTATGTGCCTGAGGGGGCTGCTCCCCTCCCCTCTCTACTATACCTGAGGACATTCCTCATATCACCTGCTCCTCCATCCAGAAGCCCAATGGGAGCACTTCCTCCTTCCTTTGTCTGGGGTAAGGTAGGGGGCTCACATGTGTTATGAGGATTGCAATTTGGGCACTCAGTCTCTACAAGATTTGACATCACTGACCTAGTCCATAAAAGAGCCTTTTTTGCATTTATTTAGTGTTTTCTTTCTCAGTTTCCTTACTTGAATTCTATAGTTCTATAGCTATTTTTTAAAAAATTGTTTTAATACAGTAATTGAGAATTTTTATGTATATCTAATCTTTATTTTTGCCTGCTAGAAGGTTATTAAAGCCTGTCCTGGGTATTTTTTCTTTTCTTTTTTTATTTTGGGATGGGATTTGAAGACAGGGGGATAGGAATAGAACAGCAAAAAAGGGGGGCACCTTCTAAGAAATGCAAAAAGCTGAAGGAAATCTTTAAAGAAGCACAGACAAACAGAAGAGTTTTGGAAGCTATAGGCTTAATTTAATATATGCTTTAAAATGTAAGCAAGCTGGTGGCGGCGGTGGTGGTGGCGGCGGTGGTGGTGGCAGCGGCAGCAGAGGTAGCAACGGTGAGGAAATGATGATGCTGATTAAGGAATTCCATGTGGTTTTACCATGTTCAGTTCAAGAGCATCAGACTGGACAACTGTACTCTGTGGCTGAAGCCAGTAAAAATTAAACAGGAGGTGGAGAAGGCATTGAAGTATTAATGAATGAACCTTATGAGAGGGATGGCGAGAAGGGGCAATTCACACACAAAATGTACCACTTAAAAAGTAAAGTTCTTGAGTTTGTAAGGATGATTGTACCTGAGGGCTCTTTGGTATTTCATGACAAAGCCTGGAATGCATACCCCTACTGTAGAACAATTGTGATGAACAAATACATGAAAGATGACTTCTTCATTAAAATTGAAACTTGGCATAAACCAGACTTGGGAACAACAGAAAATGTACATAATTTAGATCCGAACATATGGAAGACAATTGAAAATGTCCATATTGATAGTGCAGACCATAGAACCTTTAGATTATAAAGCAGATGAAGACCCAGAACTATTCCAGTCAAGAAAGACCAAGAGAGGACCTTTGGGACCCAACTGGAAGAGAGATTTGGCAAATAATCCAGAAGCTCCTCAAATGTGTGCCTACAAGCTGGTAGCCATCAAATTCAAGTGGTGGGGTCTACAGAACAAAGTAGAAAACTTTATTCAAAAACAAGAAAAAAGAATATTTACCAACTATCACCCTCAGCTTTTTTGTTGGATTGATAAGTGATTTGACCTGACCATGGAAAACATTCGAAAAATGGAAGATGAGACAGAAAGAGCTGGAAGCTATGTGTAAGAAGGGTTCCAACCAGGCACAAAGGCTGCTGATGTCTAGATGAATCTTCTGTAGGGTCAGAGGTCAAGCTGTTTTGTAATCAAGGTCAAGTGAAGGGAACCAGTGCTGCCCAGGACAAATGAGGAGGGATCTGACCAGTGATTTGCAGTGTTGACGTTTCATAGACGTGTGCATATGACGATCTGCACACATGTCCCGCTATCCAAACACGTGTGTGTATATATGTATGTATATGTGTGTAAATCTGTAACTGTATGTAAAACATGTGTAGAGCTATAGATGCTGATGCACACACTCATGTATATATGTACATACATACATACATCTACTTAGGGGATTCGTACAATTTCTCCAGAGTACTGTACCTACAG
This sequence comes from Monodelphis domestica, assembly GCF_027887165.1. Taxonomy (NCBI): domain Eukaryota; kingdom Metazoa; phylum Chordata; class Mammalia; order Didelphimorphia; family Didelphidae; genus Monodelphis; species Monodelphis domestica. Next base: position 121,717,449 of record NC_077228.1, on the reverse strand, counting down.
CAAAAATGCAAAGGAAAATATTTTCATTATATATACCTGAAGCAGATTTTAATAATTATTAGAGTAATGCCATTAATGGATGAATTGACTACAATGTAATGCTAGCTGGTATGTTTCACAGATGTCAAGATGTGGACCAATATATACTTTTTTGTTGTTCTCTTATCTTAAATATCTGTTAAAAACTTTCTATTTTAGACTCATAAGTAAACAGACTCCCAAAGCAAAAGTTTATTCTGATTTTTTTTTTTGTTTTTCCTCTGATTCTGGAATGTAAACTATGAATGTATTTATAGCTATTTATTTCTGGATAGTCACAATCTTACAGTCAACTTTGAGGATTTCTGTGAGTAAGGAATCAGGCTGTAATTTAATTTGTACTTGCCCTTGAAGAAAAAAATCCTTTAAAAATGTACCTGTTTTTGTTGGATTTTTGTACATTTAAATTTCAAGTATTTTTCTACATCAGAAACTGGCAAAAAAAGGGGGGGGGTGTAACGCTGGCTTGTGATTTATAATAAACACTATAAACATTTCAGAGCCTGTTAGGCACAAAAGAAATGGGTGATAATAGTATTTAGTCTCAATAAAAATTACTGTAGGCTCAGTAAAAAAAAAAATGTAAGCAAGCTATATATAATAGAGACATGAAGTTTCAAGTACAATCTTCTTTTTCTGTTCCACTACTATGCATATGGAAATACTCACCCTGTTTGGTGTTTTTTAGGAAAAGAATAAAAAGAAATAAATCTTTTTAAAGCCTGCCCTTAACATTTTAGTGATGATACCAGTTATGAGATATGTAAGGGAAAATGTAGTATTTGGAACTGGATGGGCCAGGTCTTAGAGGTCATTTGGAGTAACTACTTCATTTTAAAGATGAGAGGAGCTAAAGCTATGAAAGTTGAACTTATTTAGGCCACAACTTATTAAGTTGCAGAGATAGGATTCGAATCTAGGTCTTCTGAATCCAAATGTAGAACTCTTTCCAATAGGCCAAATTAATAAAATGAATATTAGAGCCTGATAAGGGAAATATGAAAAAGTACCTTTTGGAGAGATTTTTCTGATGTTTTTAGGTATTTCAATTATTAATTCCAATCAACAAACTAAACAAACGTGTTAAATGTCTACTATGTGCAAGATGAGAGGTAGTCCCACATTAGTAAACAATGGACAAACCTTACAGTCAGGACTTGGGTTCAAATACAAGTCAGATCTTTAAGGAATATGGATAATGGCCTTATGACCCCTGCCAACTCATAACCTCTCAATATCCCAGGCAAATCTCCAAGACTGTAAGTCACAGAGAAGTCATGTATCTGCATTGGCAGAGATGATTTCTTCCTTAGAATTCCCTACAAATGAAATCATGGGTTTGGTCTCCCCAAAACATGCACACAATTAGAATGCAAAAATATTCTACTTCCTATCACTATTAATATAAATTGCTATTTTCTTAGTTCCCTTTTTTTTTTAAAATTTTTTAAAACCCTTACCTTCTGTCTTGGAGTCAATACTGTGTATTGGCTCCAAGGCAGAAGAGTGGTAAAGGCTAGGCAATGGGGGTTAAGTGACTTACCCAGGGTCACACAGCTAGGAAGTGACTGAGGCCAGATTTGAACCTAGGACCTCCCATCTCTAGGCCTGGCACTCAATCCACTGAGCTACCCAGCTGCCCCCTTAGTTCCCTTTTTCAAAACTTGATTTTTTTTACAGAACCTACTCAAAAAAAATAAGATGCTTGAATTACATCTTTACCACCTTCCCTATATGACCATGTACAAATTAGTCAATTGCTCAATTTCTTCATCCCAAAAATGATGATCTTTGAATGTAACAGATGAGCCCCTTCCCTCAACATTAAAATTGAGAAAAAAAAACCCAATGTTATAACAGAGAAGCATAGTCAAGTAAAACAAATCCACATGATGTCTGGATTCAAAAATGTATATCTCCTTTTGCACCTTCTGCCCATGACCTCTTTGTCAGGTAACTTATATCATTATAGATCCTTTAGAGACATGGTTTGTCATTGAACTGATCAAAATTCTTAATTCCTTCTGAATTCTTTTTCTTTACAAAGTTTTTGTCCTTTTATAAAAAGTTCTCCTGGTTCTGCATTAGTTCATATTACCCATAGTACCCAGGTTCCTCTGAAATTACCTCGTTTGTTATTCTTCATAGCATTCCTTTACATTCATGTATCATAATTAATCCAGCCACTTGGTAGTTGATTCTACCTTTGATTCTAGTTCTTTTCTCTCCTGCCCCCCCCCCCACACCTTTTTAATTCACCCTTCATGAATAGAAAGGTCTACTTCCTTCCTGATACTCTCCTCACACTTACTTTCCCTCCTCCTTTCTGGCTGTTTTCACTGTTGAAATTAATGTTTTTCTACACCATTTTAATTTTGTATGTTCAACCCTCTTTTGTCTATTTCAGATAATGGTGAAATTCATCTGATGCTTATTTCCCCTATCATATCTCCTTATTTGTAAACATTTCTTCTATATTTCAGTATGAGAA